>NC_090266.1:178903642-179241975 GCF_040414725.1 Anabrus simplex
TCATGCTGAAATGATGTTGGACATTGTCAGGACGGCACATGAAGATATGGTTAAAACTGACACATTCTTAATTTGTGGCTGGTATAAATTCACAATTCATTGCGGTGTTCATGAAGTTAACCTGAATAAATGATAGATAAAATCAATGAATTGAAGGAGAGTGTGTGTTAGTCAAATGGCATAGGTTATATGAGACTTGCCTCTCGTTGTGGCATGTGGTGCGTGGCCTATTATCGTGTGCCTGATAAAAACGGTTGAGAGATTCAAAGGAAAAGGAAGGGGCGGGGCAAGGAGAGAGGAGTGGGGCAAGGGGAGAGGTCATGGAAATGCTTGGGGGGGGGGGGGGGGCGGAGGGGTATGGGGGTGAATTAAGGCGGTGCTGAAGGATGTGGGAAAAGAGATGGATGCTAAGGAAAGGTTCTGTGAATATTATGACATGTTGGTCTGACGTTTCTAAAAATGGGAATTAGAAGGTCAAATAGGATATTTGGTTTTTCTGAAATGTCATTAAGATTATGATTCGGGTTAAGATATTGATTTGTATGTATGAAGCAGCTTTCAGTAATGTTAAGCAGGGGTCCTTTGTTGATGACTTTGAGAATTTCCATATCTTGTTTTATGTCTGTGAATTTGTTATTTGTTATTATATTATATAACTTACCAAGGGAGATGTTCAATAAATTTCCAATTTCTTTGCAATCATTTAAGAAAAGGCTAGGAAAACAACAGATAGGGAATCTGCCACCTAGGCAACTGCTCTAAAAGCAGATCAGTAGTGATTGATTGATTGGATTGACTGATTGAATGTCCAACAGCATTTCAGCATGATTTTAACAAGCACTACGGGAACATTTTATTTTATTTTATTTACATTGGTTGATGTGGAAACACCATCTAGCAGTTCTGCGTCAGCTGGTGTTTATTTGCATTGGCGTCCAGTGGCTTGCATACTGCTAAAACCACTGGAGTAGATTTGGTGATTGATGATCTGACTACAGAATTAACATTTACCAGTTCCCGTTTTGCAATTGAAATTGTAATAATTAGCAGTTCTATGAATATTAATGCAAGAAAGAGTCTGGATGAATGAGCATACTCCAGATGCTAAGAATTTAGAGCCTAATTTATTTTTTAAAATTTTACACATAGTTCATCCCAGATTTTAATGTCAATTATGTGTTTGTACATTTGTCTTTATGCCAATTGTGTGTTTGTACATTTGTTTAGTTATTAGATGTATTACATTAAGGCTGAAGATGGCCAGCCAAGGCCGAAACTAGTCCCTAGTTTAGTAATGTAATTCAAAAATATTGCATATTATAGTATTGAAAAGGTGGAACATTACGACATTAATTTAATAATTATTATTGTGAGTGTTGCAAGGCTGAAATGGCCAGGACACATTAAGCAGATGCAGGTGACTCAAACACCAAGGATGTATTTTGAAGAGATCATTCCGGGACAAAGACCAATTGGATGCCCTAGAAAAAGGTGATTAGATCAAATAAGAGAAGACCTGGAGAAGAGAGGAGAAACATGGGATGCCCAGGAGAGAAAAGAAGCACACCAGGACCGTAATAAATGGAGGCACATCGTTCTTAAACAACCTACCCAGCTCGCTGGAAGGAATTCATGATGATTAAAAACAACTTGTCCTTGACAAGATCTTCATTGGGGTAATCACATTTGGGCTGGGAAGACTCGGGAGAAAGGAGGCGAGCTGCTCGATTAAGTGGTTTTGTTCCTAGTTGTCAGTGAAGAGATGGTGTGGAATGGCTATTAGTTGACAAATAAGTTTGAGTGGTGTCTTTAAAAGTTGTAACATGCTCCCCTACGTCAAGATTTCTACCTTACCTTCAGCTCAACTTCTCCGCCCTGCTCTCACTACAGCGTATGCTTCGTCCGCTTACCCAGCCCACTATGCACTCAACTACTGCTCGACCTCCGTCCCCTCCCCTCTGCCGCTGCTTGTGTACGTCGCGTCTGGTTCTCGTACTTTCTGGACTCTGCTCTTACGCTATAAATGCTCGCCCTGGCCTCGAACTAGCAGTCAGACATTCAGTGACGATCTGTGTGGAGGGAGGCGTTCATACTTGCATTACGGCTGGTCCGCATGCGATATCTTATCTTATGTACAACTTAACATCTGAACCTTCGACGGCTGGCTGGGTGTCAGATCAAAAATTAGATGGATGGCTTTTCCGGCGTTTGCTCTATTAACCAGCGTTTCGTCTTAGGTGAGCGAAAATTAATCTTATTGTGTTTTCAATTTCTAATTCAGGAAACTATTATTCTCTTCTAATATGCCCTTCTGGCTGAATATGCAGTGTTGCATTTGGTGTGGCTACTAAAAGTTTATCAACTAGTATGTTCATTTTGAATTTCTCATGAATATTTCCAAAACATTATTAAAAAAAAAAAGAAAAAAGAAAACTAACTGTGAACACACGCTAGAAGTGACAATCATACCTGTGATTTTCTGTATTTTGGAACTGTGTTTATGACTGCATGTGTGCGTGACCCTACTACTTTCTCAAAACTTATTTGCAGGCTGAACGTTTTTCCTTTTCCTTCGCCAGCCCTTGGATTTCATTTTCTCCCTTATTGTTCCTTTATTCTCCTTTTTAGCTGACCTTGGTGGTTTTCGCATTGTACATAAGAGGTAAGCGATCTTAGAATCTCATTTTGAACACCCTATTTTCAAGGCCCGAGTACATCTTTTTCTTTTTCCATTTTTCAGACTTCAGTTCCAGCAATTTGCATCTTATTCCATTTTGGTCTTGAACTCCCAGTAAAAATGAAAAGACACCCGACTCACGTATCCATTCAAGATTGGGATTTAATTAATTTCTTCATTCAAAAGAATATAATCATCACTTTTTGTTATGTATGAACATTCTTATTAACTGACTGGTAGCAATGAGTTTGATTATTACACAGCCAGCTCTGTGTTATACCTTATGTTTTTAACCTCTGGCAACACGATTACGTGTTTTGTTTTTTTTTTTCACTTAGCCATGATGAACACTGTTGCATATTTTTCACTCTTTTATGTTTGAACATTCTGATTGACTGACTGGTAGCAATGTTATCCTAATGATTTTAATTATTTCACTACCAGCTCTGTATTGTACTTTCTGTGTTTAACCTCTGTTTCAACATGACAGTGTTGTTTTTTCTCTTAGCCATGTTGTAACATTCTAAGCCTATTTGATTTTCTAAATGTAAATCCTTAGGGTGCTATATATTTTAAGGACACTAGGTTCGGGGCCATGACCTAACTTTCGGCTAAGATTTATTTCGGCTGATGATGCTTACAACAGTTAAGCAAAATGTGTCCCAAACGCCTGTTGTAATGTTCATATCCTAAATATAAGGAAAGATAAGTATTGGAAAGGTGGTGTTAACTATTATTTTAATGTACATACCACTTAATCGAGCAGCTCGTCTCCTTTCTCCCAAGTCTTCCCAACCCAAACTTTGCAACATTTCTGTAACGCTACTCTTTTGTCGGAAATCACGCAGAACAAATCGACCTGCTTTTCTTTGGATTTTTTCCAGTTCTTGAATCAAGTAATCCCGGTGAGGGTCCCATACACTGGAACCATACTCTAGTTGGGGTCTTACCAGAGACTTATATGCTCTCTCATTTACATCCTTACTACAACCTGTAAATACCCTCATAACCATGTGCAGAGATCTGTACTCTTTATTAACAATCATATTTATGTGATTACCCCAATGAAGGTCTTTTCTTATATTAATACCTAGGTACTTACAATGATCCCCAAAGAGAACATTCACCCCATCAACACAGTAATTAAAACTGAGAGGACTTTTCCTATTTGTGAAACTCACAACCTGACTTTTAACCCCATTTATCATCATACCATTGCCCATCGTCCATCTTGCAACACTATCGAGGTCACCCTGCAGCCGCTCACAATCTTGTGACTTATTTATTACTCTGTACAAAATAACATCATCTGCAAACAGCCTTGTCTCTGATTCCACTTCTTTACACGTATCATTGATATATATAAGAAAACAAAGGTCCAATAATACTGCCTTGAGGAATTCCCCTCTTAATTATTACAGGGTCAGATAAAGCTTCGCCTACTTTAATTCTCTGATTTCTATTTTCTAGAAATATAGCCACCCATTCAGTCACCCTTTTTTCTGGTCCAATAGCACTTCATCTTTGCCAGTAGTCTTCCATGATTTACCCTATCAAATGCCTTAGATAGGTCAATCACAATACAGTCCATTTGGCCTGCTGAATCCAGGATATCTGCTCTATCTTGCTGAAATCCTACAAGCTGAGCTTCAGTGGAATAACATTTCCTAAACCCAAACTGCCTTCTATCAAACCAGTTATTAATTTTGCCAACATGTCTAATATAATCAGAAAGAATGCTTTCTCAAAGCTTACATGCAATGTATATCAAACTGACTGGTCTGTAATTTTCAGCTTTATGTCTATCACCCTTTCCTTTATACACAGGGGCTACTACAGCAACTCTGCATTCATTTGGTATAGCTCCTTCAACCAAACAATAATCAAATAAGTATTTCAGATATGGTACTATATCCCAACCCATTGCCTTTAGTATATCCCCAGAAATCTTATCAATTCCAGCTGCTTTCCTAGTTTTCAACTTTTGTATCTTACTGAAAATGTCATTGTTATCATAGGTAAATTTTAATACTTCTTTAGTATTACTCACTTCCCCTATCTTGACATTATCCTTGTAACCAACAATCTTTACATACTGCTGACTGAATACTTCCGCCTTTTGAAGATCCTCGCATACACACTCCCCTTGTTCACTAATGATTCCTGGAATGTCCTTCTTTGAACCTGTTTCTACCTTAAAGTACCTATACATACCCTTCCATTTTTCACTAAAATTTGTATGACCACCAATTATGCTTGCCATCATGTTATCCTTAGCTGACTTCTTTCCTAGATTCAATTTCCTGTAAGTTCCTTCAATTTCTCCTTACTTCCATAACCATTTCTAACTCTATTTCATTCCAACCTGCACCTCCTTCTTAGTCTCTTTACTTCTCTGTTATAATATAGTGGATCTTTACCATTCCTTACCACCTTCAAAGGTACAAACCTATTTTCACATTCCCCAACAACTGCTTTAAACCCATCCCAGAGTCTGTTTACATTTTTATTTACCATTTTCTAGCGATCATAGTTACTTTTTAAAAATTCCCTCATACCTGTTTTATCAGTCATATGGTACTGCGTAAGAGTCCTAATTTTAATACCTTCCTTTCTTTCACATTTATTTTTAACTATGACAAAAACAGCTCCGTGATCACTAATACCATCTATTACTTTGGTTTCTCTGTAGAGCTCATCTGGTTTTACCAGCAGCATATCCAGAATATTCTTCCCTCTAGTTGGTTCCATCACTTTCTGAATCAGCTACCCTTCTCATATTAACTTATTTGCCATTTGCTGTTCATGCTTCCTGTCGTTTGCATTACCTTCCCAATTGGCATTTGGTAAATTGAGATCACCCGCTACAATCACGTTCCTTTTCTTATCGTTTCCCACATAGCTGATTATCTTATCAAATAATTCTGAATCAGCGTCAGCACTACCCTTTCCTGGTCTGTACACTCCAGACACATCAAGTTGCCTATTATCTTTAGAGATGAGCCTTACACCCAGAATTTCATGTTTTTCATCCTGAACTTTTCGTAGCTTACAAATTCTTCTTTCACCAGAATTAATACTCACCCTCCCACCATTCCTATCCTATCTCGACAATACACACTTCAGTTTCATGAGAATATTTCTGCATCCATTATATAATTTCTCAGCCATGATTCAACTCCTATTACAATATATGGTAAGTATATATCTATTAAATTACTTAATTCGATTCCTTTGTTTACAATGCTTCTACAATTGGGCACTAACATTTTTATGTCATCCCTACTTGATTTCCAGTTCCCTGTTTGCTTAACACCGCTCCCTAGGCCACCCCGTTTCCCTGAATGTACCTGCCTATAACCCTTCTAAACAAGTTTCCTAACTTATGTGTACCACTGCGGTTTAAGTGAAGGCCATCTGAGTGCAGATCCCTGTCTCCTACCCACCCATTAGGATCTAGAAATCTCACTCCCAGTTTCCCACATACCCACTCCATAGTCTCACTTAAATCCCCAATCACCTTCCAGTCAGTATCCCTCCTACACAGTATTCCACCGATAACAATCTCCGCTTCCTTAAACTTCATCCATGCTGCATTTACCAGATCCCATACATGCCCAACTATGTTGGTACTTATACCTGCTTGCCTTACGTTGTTAGTACCAAAGTGAAACACTACCACCTTCTCCTTTCCCTTGACGCCGAGTAGGCTTAATAAGGTAGGCATTGAATCAAATAAAGTATTCCTATTTTCTATGTTATCATTCAGATTATGTTTACAGTAATATTAGGCCTACAGAACCTGTCAGGGAAAATATATAGGTTCTCCGTTGTATTCATGAGGCACCCTTTCTTCACTCTTTTTATTGTTGGTTCAACCATGCATGCAAACCTTGCTGGCACACACAGATACAACACTAGGAGGAAAGCAGCTTTTAGCGCAGTAGGAAGCTTGGTGTGAGTCAGCCGTGAGAGGTGTCAGGTGGTGAGTAAACTCAGTCTTATTACACAAGACAGCCAGATTACTTTTGTTATTGAGCTTCAAAATTTCAGTGTCCTTTCCAGATTTGGATGCAACAACATCATAGGTAGTTGCTTCCAATCTTGAACACAATCAGTCCATTTCATCTGACAAGAAAATTCCATACCTGCCAACTTTCACAAAGAGAAATCCAGAAGATCCTAAAGCAGACAAATTTTAACAACACCATACACTAAGTTACATCTTGATGAGTGCTCATCTGTTTTCACTTAACAACAGTACACAAACAGTGTTTTTCTACACTTTAAACTCGCGGGTCACAATACGAATGTCTGATGTAAAACAAGCACTGCCTTGCTGGAGGAAGCAGGCAGGCCATGTAACAAAGGAGTGGGTAGGGGAACACGCACAAGTATCATACCATGACAAGAAGACCATAAACATTATTTTGTTAATGTAATTTAACGTTATAATTATTCTTCGTCTCTCATACCTATGTTTTAGTTATCACATAATATGTTTAATTTTTATTTGGCTGAAGATGGCCACTAAGTGGCTGAAACTAGTCCCAAGACTGATGTAATATCACTTACTTGATATATTGTATTGAAAAGGTGGATCCTCTTGTCAATTTATTTCTTATAACAATCACGTTCCAATTAATTGAAGGAACAAGAATCCACCTGATCGATACTTTCACTTTTATTTAGCCTTAGGCTATTTCAATAGACATTAAATTAAAAGTTCAGAACATGTTTCGAATGCATTGCATTCATCATCAGCTGCTTACATTTGGCAAAAGTAAAATTAGCTAAGAACAGTCTCACAATTTTCTGAAAACCTTAAAAACAAGTGTTAGTAGTGTATGTGTGAATGAATGTGTGTGGGGGGGGGGGGGGGTAGAGGGGGGGGGGGGGGGGATGCATTGAAGGCGATTGTTAGTTAAACTATGACTTGTTATTAAAAATCTTAATGTTAAAAACACTGATGGACTAAAATATAGTTCACTATAAGTCTTGTGAATTTTCCATAAGTTTGTTGATTACTGAAGAACTTGTATGCACTATGTGAAGTATTTCTGTTGAGCTATTGGTAAAAAGTTTCCTTAAGAAGGCATCCGGTGTTTTCACGTCTCTTATCTCCTGTTGGGTGGAGAGGTGTGGGTTGTTTCGAATATGAAGTTTGCTATTTGTAGTTTGAATTGAAAAAAGTTGGATTGTCTTTATCACGACCCTTGTCTTGCGTGTTTGTTTAACTTCCCGTACTACGGGAGTGGGTTTAATCCGGCTGAACAAACACGCAAGACAAGGGTCGTGATACAGACGATCCAACTTTTTTCAATTCAAACTACAAATAGCAAACTTTATCGAAACAAGCCACACCTCTCCACTCAACAGGAGATAAGAGACGTGAAAACACCGGATGCCTTCTTAAGGAAACTTTTTACCAATAGCTCAACAGAAATACTTCACATAGTGCATACAAGTTCTTCAGTAATCAACAAACTTATGGAAAATTCACAAGACTTATAGTGAACTATATTTTAGTCCATCAGTGTTTTTAACATTAAGATTTTTAATAATAAGTCATAGTTTAACTAACAATCGCCTTCAATGCAACCCCCCCCCCCCCCCCTCTACCCCCCCCACAACCATTCACACATACTCTACTAACACTTGTTTTTAAGGTTTTAAGAAAACTGTGAGACTGATCTTAGCTAATTTTACTTTTGCCAAATGTAAGCAGCTGATGATGAATGCAATGCATTCGAAACATGTTCTGAACTTTTAATTTAATGTCTATTGAAATAGCCTAAGGCTAAATAAAAGTGAAAGTATCGATCAGGTGGATTCTTGTTCCTTCAATTAATTGGATCATATAGTCGATACGGATATGAAGTGGATAGCATGTAACAACAATCACGTTGTCGATGTGAGCCCAGTTTTCGTCAATGCCAGGAGCATTCTTCCGTTTGGAAGTTTTCCTCCATGTGCGACTTCTTATGTTACGGAAATTATACCAACATTTATGCTCAGTGTGTAAATATTTCATTAGTGTAGTGCTTTCCGACATTCTGCATTGACATGGAAGAAGAAAACGCAAGATTTGGAGACTGTTGGTCAGTGTAGAATGTGAGGAGCAGCAAGAACTGCTAAATGCAAATAAGGAAGGTCCATTTGGAAGACAGTTCTTCACTAAAGTGGCAGAAGAGACGCCAATTGATGATGATGCCAATGTGTTGGAAGACTACTCACATTCCAAAATTTACAAATTTATATTGCTGAATTACAGGAACTAGGTAAACTAGATGAAGTAAATGCAATAAACCAACCTGTGTGATACCGGAAGAGGTGGAGCAACACACTGGAACGTTCACACACTGTCTAAAAATGATAGGACTCTTGCTCGCAATAAAATACAAACCCATTTACCTCAAGTATGGAGACAAGTCGTTGAAAGGTGCTCTCCACTAGATGTGTGGAAACTTCCTCACTGGCGATGTGATGAGTGACATAACCAAATTTACAAACATATGGATAGAGAAAAATGAAAGTACCGTAATTACTCGCGGGAAAGAGACGTGAACATGACTGCAGAAATTTATGTCGTCTTTGGTCTTTTGTGTATGTCAGAAATTCTGCAAGCTGCTCACCTGAATTTGGAAGATCTTTGGGCATCAGATAGCACTGGTGCAGAATTCTTTCAAAAGTTGTATGACTCCCAAGCGTTTCAGGTTCTTACTACGAGTTCTTAAATACGAGGATATAAATAGCAGAGAGGAACGTAAATCGCTTGATACACTTGCGCCAATCCGAGAAATGTTCAAGAAATTTGTGGAAAACTGCCAATGTAATTATGTAATTAGTTATGTCACGCATTGTTAAAGCAGGCAATTATTGTGTTTTCTTGGTGTTTTAATGACTCCTTATACTTCTGTAAAATATAACGTAGCTTTATAAAAATTATGTTACTGTTAGAATAAACTTGATTAATTCTAGATTTAATTTTTGAACAAAAGGTATGAAAAAATATTTTAACACAGATGTATGACGCCTATCAGTATTTATTTATGTTATTGTAATATTCCACGAATAAAGAAATATCTTTTGTGACACAAATATATCATAAGTGAAGCTATCTTAGTCTTTATCATAATCACGGAGGAAAACTCCGTGAGCGACTACTGATGTTCGAACATTCTATGCGGCCTCTCACGGGTTAAATGCAATCATCATATAGGGTCGATGCATAAGTTTGTGCAGTATTCTTTTGGGATTGCTTATCGTTATTCTGTTATTTTAACTGAGTTTGGAGTTTGTGCATTGTAAAACACAGGTTTTCTTGATTGTGAAGTATTATTTGTGTATATTTCGGATATGGAATGTCAAGTTGAGTAAAGTGAGCATTTCTGACACATTTTACTCTTTGAGTTTAACCGAGGATCCAGTACAGCAGGAGCTGCGAGAACAATTTCTGAAGTGTACGGGAATGAAGCAATTGCTGAAAGAACAGCACAAAAATGGTTTTCCCACTTTCGAGCAGGACGGTTTGACTTGTCTGATGATCCACGTTCTGGAAGACAATCAGATTTTGACGAAAATCGCTCAAATGAGTTGCTTCATGAAAATCCTCATCAAACAACGCGGGAAATTGCGCAAGTTTTTTAATGTGATCAGTCAACTATTGTACGCCATTTGCATTCAATGGGTAAGGTACAGAAATTGGGTATATGGGTATCACATGTGCTAAGTGACAGTAACAAAAATCAACGAGTAAACATGTTTGTCATTGCTTGCCCGGCACCGGTTGGCTTGTGATAGGCACGAAGCATTCCTTTCGAACATTGTCACTGGTGACAAGAAATTATGCCTGTATGTCAACATGAAGAAAAGGAAAGAGTGGCTCAGCCCATCAAAAAAAGCAACTCCCCGTGACAAGGATAGTGTCCATCCACAGAAAATCATGTGTGTTTGGTGGAACAAAGATGGCAATCTTTACCATGAACTTCTTCCAAAAAACATAACAATTACCTCTGCTGTGTGTAGTGACCAGCGAAGACGGCTTGCTGTTGCTATTGACAACAAAAGACAAAGACAACAACCAGTCTTATTGCTCCATAATAACACTCGTCCACATACAGCACAACTGACGAAACGTGCGATTGCTGAACTTGGCTGGGAACCTCTTCCTCAACCTCCATATTTCCCTGACCTTGCCCTCTCAGATTTCCATCTTTTCCGCTCTCTTTCTAACCACATTCAGGGGCAAGTGTTTCCTGACGAAGCTTCTCTTGACCAATGGCTAACAGATTTCTTCCAGTCAAAATCAAAACAGTTCTACAGGCGAGGCATTCAACTGCTACCTGAACGTTGGCAGAAGGTCATAGAAAGTGAAGGTGAATACATCACTGAGTGATTGTGATTTACAGTGCGTGACAGTGACAGTAAAATAAAATAAAATATAAGAACTTATGCATCGACCCACAAGCATATGGATCTATCCCAGTTTGAAATTCCCCACCTGAAATTCATCTGTGAATCGACTTCCTCCTTGCCTAGTATTCTGGATGCTTCCATTGTCATTTTCCCCATAACTGCCAGAATGCACTCTAAATATGTGAAATTAAATTAGAGGATGCTGGTTATTCCATAATCCTGTGCAACTTCCCAAGTGGAACTCATAACTTTCCACATCCCTTAAATTTATGAACTGTTCTACATATCATTCTGGGCAAATTAGCTAAATTATTAACAACCTATCAATATATTACTGACATTATCTGCCAGCAAAGGGTAAACCAATAAGTTACTTTAAACTCAGTAAACCACCAATGTTCGTATCTCTGAGTTTTAGTTATTTTTAGTAACACAATTATATCACAGAACAATTCATACAAACAAAATTATGCTTAAAGCTAAGTTCTCATTCCTAAAATGAAACATGAACAATGACATAGTTTACATGACTTTTTTCAATGTACAGTACACTGCAGTGAACACACCCAAATTGTCCACTAATACCTTTCAATATAGGATCAATACAGAAACTATGAGAATGAACTTCGGAAGTGGGAGCCAGGAACAAGAATTTCTTATGAACATCTCTGGAAATGCACAGTAAACTTAAAATAGGTCCATCACAGTCAATACATGAAATGATCACCCTGAGTCAAGTCCAAGGCACATAGTGGCAAACACTCTACAAGATTCTAGGGGTTAATTTCAAACAGAATTACAGGTGGCATGCACATACCACTCCACAATCTCTTATGTCCAGAACCAGCTCAGCATACACTACATTCTTAAGACGTCCTTGAAGTAAAAATAGAGAGAATTTAAATCTAGAGACAATGTAAGCTATGCTGGAGGTTTTTCTCAAACAATCCATCATCCGAGGAACGTGCACTATCGACAGTGGTATACAAGATGATCAAAGAGGACCTGAGCACATCATGCACAAAACACATGCACTGTCCTACCATCAATGCCAGCTCCTCGAGTAACTTACACAGCATGTGCCTTCGGAACTGATACTACTGCACTCCAGTAAGCAATCGTGAAATAATATAAGAAACCAAGAATCCCAATACAAAATTTCTTTCCAAATTGCTTTTGACGCCTGGATACAACCCTGCTAAAGGGACTCTCGTCTGCTCAAATGTGGAAATGCTGACAGTTGACGACACCATCCTTCCATCCACATCATTGTTAATAAACTATGCATTCATTACATTGGTAGCCATGCAACACCATCGGTCTTCAGCGCACTGAGCGCAGAACAGCGGAATGTGAAGAAAGTGCGAGGGAAGATGGCATGACGTCAGTGTTGTTAAGATGGTTCTCAGAAAAACCTGCTTATTATAACATGATTAGCAGAGTATTTAGCATACCAATCAAAAGTTATAATGAACAGAGAGAAATTAAAAATAACTCATCAAAGTGTATTCAAGGAAAGTTTTTACTCAAATTTCATCATTGTGTGTCCAACCCTTACCCCCATTTCTCTAAAACGCTGGGTGTGAAGTAAGGTGAATCTTCGGGGCAAGTTTTTACGACCTCATCAGGGGATGATAAAGATGTTGATTCCCATAGGGAACCTGAAATACTTGTTCCGAATGAGTAAATTTATAATACCAATATAGTTGGTCCGTTATTGGACAGTATAAATTTTCCAGCTGGTTGCCAGCGTTTCGCCCCAGCGTGCCAAGTTGGGTTCCTCAGTTGGTAAATGGCATACCCACCAAGATGCATGGCTAGTGCTAGTGCATAAGTTCCGAATGAGTAAATTTATAATACCAATTATACTCCTCAGAGGAGTGACTGAGATGAAATGAATGACGCGATATATGATAACAGGAAGGGAAAGGGTGAAACCCAGTGCTGGCACATAGCCTACCCCTGAAATGAAATGTCGTATGGCTTTTAGTGCCGGGATATCCCAGGACGGGTTCGGCTCACCAGTTGCAGGTCTTTCTATTCAACGCCAGTAGGCGACCTGCGCGTCATGAGGAGGATGAAATGATGAAGACAACACACACACCCAGCCCCCGTGCCGTAGGAATTAACCAATTAAGGTTAAAATCCCCGACCCGGCCGGGAATCGAACCCGGGACCCTCTGAACCGAAGGCCAGTACGCTGACTGTTCAGCCAACGAGTCGGACAGCCTACCCCTGTTGAGTAGCTTCAAGGGGTCTACTCAAGGCTGAACGTCTCCATCCGACAGATGAACCCGGGACCCCTGTGACCAAAGGCCAGCACGCTAACCATTTAGCTATGGAGCCGGACGTCATAGACAGAGTCAGGCCATGATACATCTACACCATCTTTTGAAAGGGAAAAGAAGGGAGGAAGGTGCGACTCGTATGCATGGTGTTCGGTTTGCTGTAAAGACACGACTGGTAAACGCCCCCCTCCCCAACCAATCAGCGAATGGCTTATGACTCTCCATATACTACTCACAGAGGAATTTTCATCACTCTCATCTCCTCGTGTGCCCCCAATCTAGATGCTGATGAAGATGTTAAAACAAGTTTTATCACTAGCTGAGCGCACTCATTTGCAAAGTACCACCTAAGGACAAACTGTTATTGCTTGGTGATTTCAATGTCAGAATTGGGAGCGAATCAGCTATGAAAAAAAAATATGATCGTATAGGTGGTAGTCAAAAATTCAACACCATGTATTACTGCCTCTCGGCCTATGTCCTGAGCATGAACTGTTACCAATACTCAGTTCCAGTTACCTAACTGTTTCAAGACCTTGTGGATGCACCCACGCTCTAAGCACCAGCATATTCTTGACTATGTCATTACCCGGCAATGTGAAAAGAATGACAAATACCGTATTTACGCGAATAATCCCCGCACCCTAATTTTAGGAAGAACCATTTTGAAAAAATAAAATGAACTAAAATTCCTTCCATTGAAAGAGTAACATAGGCATAACCAAACAAAGAGTTGTGATCTTACGTTTTGTGTTTATCATTCGTGTTTTAGGCCTACTCTGCTTTTCTGTAATTTCTTAAATGTTACATTTGTAATAAGTGTATTATAAATGATCCATAAACAATAACAGTATCTACTTAGTGCAAGCAGCTTAGTTTTTGAGGTTGGAATTTGTGAGGTTGTGTTATTATCAGTGTACATAATGGGCAGAAGAATTGAGACTTGTAGTCGCCGGAAGAAACGACCTAGTAAAGTGTTGGATAAAGTGAAACAATGACATTTCTAACAGGAATAAGAATGTAAGTACTATTTTACAAGATCAAGTAGGGGAAGTTAAAATCCCCACACCAAATATTGTGCCCGGGGAATGCATAATGTAATTTGGGCTAAGTATCCGAAGGTGGGCAGAAGAATTGAGACTTGTAGTCGCCGGAAGAAACGACCTAGTAAAGTGTTGGATAGAGTGAAACAATGACATTTCTAATGGGAATAAGAATGTAAGTACTATTTTACAAGATCACGTAGGGGACGTTAAAATCCCCACACCAAATATTGTTCCCGGGGAATGCATAATGTAATTTGGGCTAAGTATCCGAAGGAAGTGTTTATGTCAAATGAAGAACTGGAGATTGCTGTACCATCTGTAAGACCTGTTTCTGCAAGCAATTAACACCGATTCACAGTTTAAACCTTTCAAATACCATGGAAAAAGACTATTTCCAAAATGTATCCAACAAGGTCAATTTACGTTATTCAAATAAAGCACTTGGATAAATCACTGGCAAACATAACCTCATGCAACGAAAGAAAAAAAACTCTATTCAAAGACGAGGGCAAATTATGCTGGCTTCCCTGTGCAAGTGCCTTATTTTTTGGATTACGATAATGTTTGAATTTTTAGAGGCCATGTACTTGCACCGAAACATCGTAGCTTATTGAATTTTCCTATGACGAGGGGAGGATGTCTTTCGCTTCCGTCTGCATTGCAATACAGTACACTGTCCCCATCTCCAGAGTTCAATGTCTTTGTCTCATATGTCATTCTAGAACAGATAGATCACTTCTCGTATCTTGGAAGAATCTAGTCTAAATGATGCACCCCAAAAAATGATGTGGAAAACACACTCCGCTCATTTGGCATTTGGTTGGTTATCCGAGCAGGTCTTTAGCAATAAAGACCTAAACGTTCATATCAAACTTATGGTGTAAAAAGCAGTCATCATCACATCGGTACTCTATGGATGTGAAACATGGACACTGTACTGCTGTGACATCAAGGAACTTGAATGTTTTCATCAGCAGAAAGTTTGTTTAACCCTATCACTCCGGTCGACTACTCTACCAGTCAGGAGGGAGTTGTGCTGCACAGCTGGTGGACTGCTGCAGCAGTCGTGCTTGAGCTGTGCCTCATAGCCAGTCGACTGCTGTAGAAGTCTTGTGTCTTTCGGCTGTTTTCCGGTTCACTACGATAGACTGCTGGGGAAGTTCGTCCTTGGAGGTCTATCTTGGCTGTGTTGGGAGTCCATAGTTATGGCTAAGATCACCAGATGAAAGGAGCAACGAGCTCAAAGACGAAAGCAATTTGTCCGGTATGCTACTCACTTCGCACCTAGTTGCTCCCCTGTGCTGATGTGCTTGTGCTTCTTGACTTAGCTCTCAATCGCTTTTAAATTGTGAAAGGCCTGATGACGGAGGAAAGATACACTGCAAAGGAAGCTCTTGCCATCATATTGGGTAGTGACTTTGAAGAAGATGACGATAGTAGTTTATCACCTGAATCTGGTGACAGAACAACTTCAATCACACCTACTTCAGGCACGTTTTCTACTTCAGTTACCGCTTCATCGTCTAAAAGGTTGGCCTACTTTGATGTTTCGACTGAAGATGAAGATAGTGAGGATGAAGACCAGGTGCCTGAATCATAGAGCAGAAAACTAAATTGAAAAAAGAAGTACCTGAATCCGAAGAAACATAATTTTGACACAGCTAATTCCGGACTGAAAAGTTTATTGGACAATGCTAGGATGTTAAGATTCCTTCAGCTGTTGATTAACACGAGTATTGTAACTGTTCTGTGCGAAGAGACTAATAGACACTTTTCTCAGAAGGTGGCTGCAGGTGGAGTTCTGCATTAAAAATAAAATACATTTAACCTCTTTCTGTTCTCTCCTCACGTCGCAAGCTGTATGCGAACGGGAGAGCGGAGAGAGACAAGTATCCTGTACAGCGGACTCGGTAAGCCACTCGCTGCTCATGTCCAGAGGGCCACGCCACCATACTCGTTACACCGGAGTGAAAGGGTTAATCTTAAATATCAAATAGAAGAATCATGTCTCCAATCCTGCCGTTCTTGAGAAAGCATGCACGAACAGTGAAGAAACGTCTATCAATGGGCAACTGCTTCGGTGGACTGGGCATGTGTGCCATGTGAGCAACATCAGGCTTCCTCGCCAATTCCTTTATGGTGAAATTCTCTCAGGCACAAGACCCCGTGCTGCCCGTTTGAAGTATTATAAAGACAAGCTTAAACAAACCATGAAGATTACAAACATCAACCGGATATACTTGCCAATGATCACTTGCTTTGGCACCAAACCACTTCTAATGCTGTTGAACTATTTGAGCAAGAGCCTCACAGGCATAAAGAGGTCAAATGACAGTTACACATACCCTGTCAGGTGCAGCCTCGTCCTCCTCAATCCATCAAGTGCAATCTGTGTGGATGCACGTTTCACACTAGAATTAGCTTGCTCAGTCATCAGAAGTGTAAGCCCAAATAACATTGAGTCTAGTGGATTGTACACAGGAGAATTTGTATACTCTGAAACGAGTAGTAGACAACAATGATTATGACAAGCTATACACTGATTAAAAGAACCTTCTATGACAGCAGAGCATTAGTAATACATTAAATTAACATAATGTGGACTGGTCGCGAGAAAACTCGTGTTTGCTTGGCCGAGCGTTGCGGACCGGTCCCGAGTTATCTCGTGTTAGCAGCGGACCCAGCAGACTGAAGTTTAGTGCTATCTTTTGAGATATACCAGAACTATTTGGAGGTCAAGGGTGATAGAACCCTGTTATGTATGCTTCTACACAATCGATAGTCGTATTTCTTTTTGATTATTCCTCATATCATAGATTTTCTTTGCATTTCCTGACAACATGTTTACAAAGTTCGAAGAGCTATGTAAGATGGCAGCGCTCAGGGATTGCACGTGTTTAGACAAGGATGAAGTTATTCGCCAATTATGTGCTGAATATCCAAGTGATACTGAATATTTAGAGTTCAATGATGAAATATCTTCTAACAGAAATGTTTCAAGTGATGACAAGGATATAGCCTTATCTTCAAGGTGTGGAACTCACGTAGCGCAGAACGAGTCTGATAATTGTGTTACGGGTGTAAATATTCTAAATATTGTAAATAATGTAGTGTTTACTGACAACTGGGTTATGGACAACAGTGAACCTAGGCTAGAGGATTTTGAAGGTGCTCCTGGTATAAAGGCCTAAGGAATCTGGAAACATAGGACAAGCAGCAGGACTTATGTTTTGTGAGGAATTCTTTCCGTATGAAGCTGAAAAGGCAAACTTATACTATGAGCAGAATTCACATTCTCACAGTGTATCCCCTATAACATTGAAGTGGATTAATGTTACTAGCAGGGAAATTTTTAAAAAAAAACATTGCTCTGTGTATAAAGATAGGGCAGGTGAAGAAATCATGTCTGAAAGATGACTGGCCAACTGACCCCCCCAGAAAAGCCCATATTTCCGAAAACTATGAGCCGAAATAGATTTCAACAAATGCTTACCTACCTACATTTCAACAACTATTCAGGAAGGCCACCAGGAAAAAACACAGTAATCCTTCAAAAGCTAGTGAAGTTCTGACAGTATACTTGAATGCTTACACTCCAGCTTGGAGGTAGTTAGAAAGTGGCCAGGAACGGGGCTGTGCATGGGGTGAAGGGCACCCAATCTGCAATGTGTTAACATGAGAAGTATTGGCTGGCTAAATAATTTTAGTACCTTTTGAAATGTGCCTAGTGCGAAAATGAGAAGGCAAAGAAATCCAACTTCAGGACTGCCAAAGATAGAGTTTGAACCCACAATCTCCCAAATGCAAGCTTACTGCTTTGAGACAAGTGTAGGCAACTCAGTGTTCTATCAATGTGAAAGTTAACTCGTCCTTTCAAGTTGTCTGCATGAAGAAAGTATTTAGAAAATTCTGAAGAGATAATATATCAATTAACAAGTCTTAATCATAATAAAATGATATATACATACATGAAACTACTCAGGATTTGCTTGGTATCATCATTAACTCTTGAGTTGGCAAAGCTGATGCAAGAACAATACAGTGCAACCCAAGCACACCACTTCAGCTGGAAAAAAAAAAAGTACATAATTATGAAGTGACAACACAATAAGTTTGAAAATATATTTAAATACTAGCCAAATGCACAAGCTAATGTTGATTGCACTCGAGTAATCAAGGTAAGGACCATATCAGGTAAACTTATTTTCATTCATCCTAGTATTCCTAGTTTAGAAATCTGAATTGGATAACATGAAAGATGAGCCAAGTTATCAATCTGGTGTCAACAAACAAAACATATACGTAACACATCAGCCTACATCCAGCTAAGATTGATGAAATTTCCCTTTTTTTTTTGTCTTAGTTACAAAAACACCAAAATAAAACATATGGATTAAATAACATTACAGGTGAAACTCTAAACAGAGTTTTACAACTAGTATATCTGAAGTACAGATTTTATTAAAGTTCATACCCACACTTAAATAGAGCATTAGCATATATTTAGAGGCATGATTTTTTTGCATTAACGATAAACGCGACAAAAAATATTTTGAAGCAATTTTGCAATATCTTTACAAATCATATATTTCTGGTTAAGAAAATATGGATATTATGTTTGCAAATTAAAGCAATAAGGCCATTTTAAAGTGAAATTCAATTATTTTGCGATAAAATTAACAAAGTGATCACAGACAGTAGCGAAGATGGGTCGCTCGACAAGTGTTACGGTGCACAGCAGAGCTAAACAGTTTGCGAGTGAAGGTTTATACGTTTCGGAAAGCAATATTTTAATGTGTAAATTTTGTAATGTTCGTATCGCGAAAAGATACTGTCTCAAAACATTGTTTTAAAAATAAGGAATATTTAGCACTCGAACAGTGAAACAGCAGGCAGCAATAGAACTCTCATTAGATATGCAAAAGAAAGCCAAGAGTGAAAAAAAAAATTTATTCATGAAAAAACAGCGATGCTACTCAAAGCCAACATCCTGCTGGAGAAGGTAGAAGACCCTGCAGTCCAGAAATGGCTTCAAAAGTATGTACCAGGTATGTACAGTCTATCAATTAAACGTCCACAATCAACGATCAGTGATAGTAACGAAACCTTTAATGATTAATTTTAGAATTTCATTAAAGTGAAATTAAAGCGATACGGCAATATCTATTTCGCAAAATAACGCGAAAATTAGTATCCTTCTCGCAAAATCGTTCAAAAATTAATGCGAAAAAATCATGCCTCTACATATATTCAATGTGTAGTAATATATTTTTAATGGCGTATGTCCTCCGGAGAAGCCTGGTGCAGGTCTTTTAGAGTTTATGCTCGATGGGCAACCTACGCATCTGTGAGAATGGGGCCATAACCATGGTGAATTCTAATGAATACGATCCACACACCCAGCCCCAAAAACAATTGGAATTAACCAATGAAGGTAAAAAATCTCCGACTTGGCCGGTAATCAAACCCGTGAGCCCTAGGGCCACAGGCCAGCACCCCAACCATTTAGCCACAGAGCAGGATAATATATTTTATTGATATGATCTGATGAATCTGAGGATGTCCAAATGATCAGGAAGAAAAAAAATAATTCTGTACTTAATGACGTCTTTTTTCTATTTGTCATACGTCGCTCTGATATTGCCAAGTCTTACAGTGAAGATGGGAGAGGGAAGGGCAAGGATTCAGAAGGAAGCAACCATGTCCTTACTCAAGGTACAGCCCCTGCATTTGCCTAGTGTGAAAATGGGAAACCACAGGAAGGCATCATAAGAGTTGCTGACAGTGAGGTTCGAACGCACCATCTGCCAAAAATGCAGCCTCACAACTACGTGACCCAAACCACACAGCCAACCTGCTTGGTAATAACTTCCTATGTTGGAGTTATTTTTTAATGTATCGTTACTGACCAAATGCAAAATTTTAAAACAACACTAGCAAGTTGATACCGAAGAAACACGGCTTCTAGCCAATCAATAATATTGGATGGGAGAAGTATAATTGGGCAATGTAAAACCAGAAACAGAGTATGCTGCCAGAGTAAAAACCAGTAATCAGGCAAGGGATAACACAATGGGTTAATGAAACAGAATGTAAGCTTACAACATAGTTTTCAGTAGTATGTTCATGACCATAACACTGAAAGCAAGCGTGCCAAATGAGCTGACAGCTGATATAATTTGTTAGTTTCATCTACGGGTTAATGATTTACAATGACAATGGAAACTAAAAAGATTGTTTCTCCTAATCAACACTGTAATAATTTTGTGATGATAATAATAAATAAAATCATGAATAAAAATATATATAAATAAAATTACTCAAAAACTTAATAAACTTAATAAGCATAATTAACCGAAATGTCCGTAATATGGGCGCCAGAGTTCACCAGAATGGATCCCTCGAATTTAGATAAGAACATGATAAACTTTATATCCCAGGGCGTGTACATAATGCTGCGTACTGGTACATCTGCTGCAGGCCTTACCTAACCTCCTGAAAACGACTAATTAGGTAGGAACTGCACCTAGGTTCATCAATAACACTGATTCTAAAATAGCTAACTATATTCTTAACAAATTCCGTGCATGTGCACCTCATCAACATACAACATTATACATATAATACACACATAAAATATTGCTGGAAGACTCCATATTTGCAACAACAACAACAATAATAATGACAATCGTGGGAAAACGAAAGCGAGAACTAAGCTACCATTTGTAGATGGTCCGATGAACAATGTACATGTATGAAGATAAATACCCTTCACTGTCTCTATATCAATTCGACTTACCGATTCTCATAATCGGCAGTTATCACATCACACAGATACTGTACCTTGTACTACTGTGTTCACATATTTTAACACTTGTTGTAAAGATATACACACACGTCTGTCGATCCTCAACATAAATTTATGGAAAGTCTGAAGCTTTCACCAACATATAATGCTAGGCCGCCACAAGTGCTACCATACTTAATGCGCAAGCACTCTCCACAATCAGCCACTTTTCACGAACATAACAAGATTACGCTCCACGAACGTTTGAAGTCCAATCCATTGCTGCCGTGTCACTCCAGTACCGTGTATCAGCACCACTTCCTTCCCGTACCGTGCGTCAGTTGTAGTTGTAGTTATCTTCCTTCTCGTTCCTTTACAATCACCTCTACAATCACCCTTACAATGTTACTGGTTGCCGCCGTATGATCAACCTTTATAGACATCAACATCCCCCTCCTCTCAGATGATACGTCTGGATTGGTGCTAGCTAGCCAATCATGAGTAAACCTCTTCTTTCTCCCAAGTTATAAACAAACACTCGGGAGTTTTACATGAATCATCAAATTTCCCTGGTACAACAACAAGCTCATCTCATCAGGCTGGGATATATACATGACTAATGGAATTTCCTGACACAAGTACATCACAACACACACTGGGGTAGCCAGATGACTCATTCAAATTACCAGAGTTATTAAAGCAATGTTTTCCCACTCATGCAAAACAAATTACTCATACCTACATATGTGGATATCTTCCAGCTTACCAATATGAATGGCAAAATATACAAATGAAATACTGATAATAATAATAATACTAATAATAATAATAATAATAATAAATCGAATACTGACAATAATATCTCTACCTTCTACATATAATTCGGGGGTGTGATATTGCACCCGTCCACCTCCCGAGTCCCAGACTAGCATTTATCTCAGGGGTGTCGGTTCATTTATTTCTCACAGAATTATCAACTGACTTATTTATTCATTTCTGACATCGTACGACCTTTTATTATCTGACTGCAGATTCTTTCACATTTTTCTATCTCATTTGGATCTACGCCTTAGTTCATTCTCCACAAATAATCGTAACATCTTGAAATTATATTTACCAAAATTTGACAATCATGGTCTCGTAATATTAGCCCTACGTTTTCCGGCTAATAAATCGCAACTTCAAAACGCGACATTTATACGTAAAAAACAATTATTGGACCGTAATTTAAACCACACGTTCATAACATGTACGGATTATTAGCACCGATCTACATTTCAATATTATTAATTGATCAAATTAAATTACCACGCACTTTAATTCCGAATTAAAAAAACGACCTCCCGTCATTAGATGATTCCCAATAAACTCAACACTTGATCACATGAAGTATTATTATCTCCAAATCATATTAAAAAAAACAATATCTTCTTAAAAGAAAATAGTTATATTATTTATTTATTATTATTATTAATATTTAAAAAAAATATTAATTTCGCCTGTTATACGGTAGTCCACCCGTAATGTTTAACGCATAACCCCTTTTACAAAGTCGATTTATTCTGGCACTAAACACTCCAGACATGATTTACTTGGAAATATTATATTAATCGCATCTCACAAATTTAACAACTTCACTTTGAAAATATGACCATATTAATTACAACAAAACACACTTGGTATGGCGAAGCTGGATTTTCCTTCCATGTCATTAAATGGCTCGTTAAAATTGACAAAACATAAAAGCACATATCGGGTCTTATTTAACTAGCATAATCAAAATCAAAATGTAAAGAAAATTATTGACTACAAAGAAAATATGAATGCATGCATGACTTAACGTACTACACTATATATACAAATTTACATCTCCAACAAACTGAATACATAAAAGACCCGATTATTTACATTATTATGATTTACTACTGTCCGTGCTACAAATTTAGGATGGGGTCGTTAAGCGACCCATCTTGTTACAGAAGGTAACCAAGTATAATCAAATTATCCCCATTTTTCCCATCACGATAACATTTCCCAAATATTATTTACAGTTTAGTACTCATCTTAGTTATCGGTATTCCATTGCAGCTTTGCAGACGAGAGGCTCCATTCGGCCCCTCTCTGCGTTTTACTCCTCCATTCTTGATGGCGTAGTTTCACAAAAGATTTCCTGGCACATTACCATTTTACACTCCTATCTTGATTACCACAAACCTTCACCATCTACAACTTTAACACTGTATACTTTAAATTGGATACAACAAATTACTATCCTAGACCCAAGAATTTAATATATTTACACTATTTAATCTTCGTCCACCTACCGCACAATGGACCTGGACACGTACGACGAGGTGTCAACTATTACGCCCGTCGCGATACGCCCGATTTATACGGCATTCTTGACGTGTTCATGACATCGGTTCGGTATAGCTAAGTACAGGCTACTACTTCCTTAAAGTACTGTTCGTCACACAGTCTATTATGTACGTACTTATGGTGATATATTTTATACTACTCTCTTGCAGGGTAATTACTTTACGTCACTGATATTCATAAATAACAAACACTATCCTACGTTAACTATTTCCAGATTTAACATGTTGCTTGAGCGCGATCACACTTTACAAACACTGGCGGATGCTCGCGCCATTAAATGACTGTACGTCCGTAGAATTCTAAGTTACCGGCGACCAACAGTTCAGCTCCCGATATTCAATTCACGTGTGCTGGCGACCGTCAATTCAGCTCCAACGATTCAAGACAAGTGTGCTGCGAGGATCCCTTGCCCCGTATATATGGATGAAGCCTTTTTCCCGCGGATTCATTGACGTCATACCCCTGAGGGAGGGGGTGGATTTTTAATATCGGTACTTGCACTCCGAATTGGAAGTTAAAATTTACATCAAATTAATCCACTCCGCTAGCATATCTGCTGGATAAAATATGAACTCCTGGTGATCATAGATTTAGGAGATATGGACGGATTTAGCTCCTCACATTTCGCGCCTTTGTAAGCGTCCCTGACAACGTGGTCTTCTTTCAGCCAATGAGATTCAAGCTGTCCGGTTTCCAAGAAATCCAGCCTTCAATTTAATTAATTTGCCAATAAGTGTTGATTATTTTTCCATGCGTGACATCTAATAAATTCAGTACATTCATCCGCGTACTCATAATAATTTATTACTGAATACTTTTGTAGTTACGAAAATATCTCATCCATCATTCCTTAAGATGGTATCCCTGAGTCTCCCATCAAATTTTTACTATTGGCCGGCAAGCGGTCACGTGATTTAAATCTCCACCTGCTCGAACTTAGGCTAGCGAACGTACACTCAGCCGCTGTAATTTTCCATGAGGTCACGGACTTTCCGTCCTGCCAAAAATATCCCAAGGTATTACTCATGTGGTGAGTTTCCTTTGTATGACTCTCCCCCTTCCTCTTACTGACCAAGACTTATTTGTGGACTCTGTATTTCCTTGTACGCCAACTAATGATATTCCCTGCTGTGAAGTAGCTAAAAGTTGTCGTGTTGAGCTAATCCGTCAGGCTCCAGTCTGTCGTCCTTCCTTCGCTCTGATTTCGACATTACCTAAACGAAATATTTTCAACGTCCCTTCTGCATTTCAATAAATGTACCATATATTATTTTACCGATCAAATCATGACTGACTATGGGCCTAAGTCACTCGGGTTCAATATATGTACTATCACAACACAATATTTTTTAAAGAATTATCTTTTAATAAGAAATAGTTTACTATACAGCTGAAGATGGCCCAATGATAAGGCCCAAAACTAATTCTGATTAAAATATAATTCTCTTAAAAATATTATGAGCTGTCAGCTGTCAGGCAGGTCATTTATTTCATAGCAACCTAAGTTAGTGCAGTGCCAAACCACTAGTAAAAAATCGTCTATGCTAGCACGATAGGTAGCTGTGAAAGAGCTGTTTATAGTGGAAACAAATATTACAGCTGTACGTACGATGGAATTGTGAATGAACATCCGATTTCTCTACCCACAGTACAATGATTAATGAATGATTAATAAAGCAAGTGCTCAAAATTGCTACCTGCTTCATTAATGCACATTTCAGCAGTTTGTGCAATGTTCTAGGCTACATCAGCTTCCTCATTATCATCAGCCCTTCCAATGGACATTTTGTGCAAGCATTTTTCAACCCCTCGAAACATAATCCACATTTGATAGTCTTCGATCAGGATACGGTTTTTGGTACGAGTGTCGTGCTTCTAACAAATCATATCTTGCTTCTCCATACAGGAATATCATATTCACCTACTCTCACCTGTATATATAGCAATTGCCTGTAAAAGAATTACGACTTGCCTTACTGCAAAGACCACCGTGTGTTGAACCATACCCCTCTTTATCCCAATGAGTTGCTTTGATGAATGAGTTCAGCACAACGCTGACAATGGTATGCACAATGTGTTTGTACTTAGTGAATGTCTATGTCCCTTTTTTATTTATTTTATCTTTGTCATTAGGATATCCGAGACTTTAGGAACATCACACCTTCATAAAGGAAGCCTTCCTGACTACAAAATGAAAAAGGAAAAAAAAGAGGCACACATCCATCTAGTAGAAGTGCAATAGTTTATGCATTATTAACTAGAGATTGGAAATTCATTCCCTAAACACTGTATACGTATGTATGCACTTACGCTCTAAAAAGTAACTAAATATGCAACGAAATAAGCATCATCAATTTGAGCTCATTTCCATAGAATAAAATTATCTGTAACTTACGTCATTATTCCATGGATTTTGAAGTGCCAGCCTCATCACCGGTGAATTTTTCACTAATGCAGTTAACAACTAGTCAGTGACGGATGCTTTCCATGTTCAATCTTTGTTTTCCCTCAGCAAAGCTTCGTAGCACAAAAAACTACAATCTACATCACACGAAGTGACCGGGGCGTTCACAAATGCAGATAACTGTTCTGTGGATAATGATTGTTCTATTGGTGTTGTCGGTACTTTGCCTTCTAGAACATCTACAATTTCACGCAATACATTATACTCCAGATTTTTTGAGAGAACGCTCGTTACCTTCTGTTTCACTGTTTTTCTTACAACCCCTGGAACTGTTTTGAAAGTGGACACTGTTCTGTCAAATTTTGCAAATGACTGTTGTAAAGGAATCCTAACTGATTCCAATGATGTAATAGCTTTAGGAATACAATGAAAATGAGCTGCTACAATCATGACATTACTTTCTAATTCTTTGCTTGACAATGTTGGCTGAGCCAGTTCAATGGATGCTGCTTCATTAGAACCTAATGCTTTTACAACTTCTCTAATTTTTGGTAAATGTTCAGAATTATAGAGCACGGACTCAAGCCATGAACCACAATATGTTAAAATAGGCTGTGGTGGTAAGGGAGTATCAGGTGCTGTTGTTCTGAATATCTGAATCCGTGATGGAACTTCTACAAATATTTTCTTAACAGACGACACTAACTTGTCCATTTCTTCTTCTTCTTCTTCTTCTTATTATTATTTTATGACCCCATAGAATCACTTTAGTCAGTCCGTCGTTCAGGTCTCGTTGAAGGGATTGTTCGGGCTTTGCGGTCCTCCCAGTACTTCTTCAGATGCTCCGATCTTCGTGCCCTTTCCTCAGTTGAAAATATGTGTGTTGTTGGTTTGGTTTGTGTAAGGGTAAAGCAGAGGTTTGTATTCAATTTTATCTTATTTGTGGTGTCTTCTGTTGTAAGGCCTATTTCCTTCAGATCCTCTCTTATTTCTCTGATCCATTTACATCCTGTTGTGGTATTTTTTGAGACGAGATCGTATTGTACTAGTTGTTTCAGAAGTCTTGAATCCTGCACCCTCATGACATGTCCAAAGAATCCCAGTCTCCTCTTAGGCATAGTATCTGTAATGGGTTCTAGCTTTTTGTACACGACTTTGTTAGGTATTAACTGCCACTGTCCATCTTTCTGGTATTATTTGTTGATGTAGGTTCTTCCAATCCTCCTTTCAATTTTCTGAAGTCTGTCAGTCTTTGATTGTTTATTCAGATGAAAAACTGTTTCTGCTGCATACGTACCTTCCAGTTTTATAACTGTGTTGAATTATTGCAATTACTGATAGACATTTCTTTTTGTAGATATCCCATGTTAATTTTTGTGCGTTACCTAATCTATTTGTTCTTGTTTGGATTGAGATTTTTTCATTTAGATTATGTGTTATTACTTCTGCAAGATATTTAAATTTAGTTACTATTTTGATTTTATTACCTTTTATGGTAACTTCTTTTAGTTGTGTTGGTTTTTGGGGCATAATTTCTGTTTTTTCAAATGATATTTTAAGGCCAATTTTATTTGCAATGTTTTGAAGTTCTGATATCTGGATTTTTGCTTCTTTTATGTCCACTGCTAGTAATGCTAAATCATCAGCGAAACCCAGGCAATTTGTTTAGATCTTTCAGCCAATCTTTATTTTGGGGGGACATTTCCTAACCATTCACTCATTACCATTTCTAGAGCACAATTAAATAATAGTGGTGAGAGCCCATCTCCCTGTCGTGTTCCAGTTTTAATTTCAAATGTCTCTGATGTTTCACCCCTAAACTTCACTTTTGATTTGGTGTTGGTGGGAGTCAATTTTATCATGTATATTAATTTGGGGTGTAGTCCAAGGTGTCTTAAAATTTTAAACGAAGATTCTCTATGGATGCAATCATAAGCTTTCTTTAAATCTACAAATGTTATCAGCATATCTCTTTCTTCTCTGGTTATAGTCCACAAAAGCAAAACTTATTTTTTTCAGTTGCTTTCTGGTAATTTTTGTTGTTGATTAGCTGGGTAGGATCTATTTTTCTTTTAGTTTTAAGGGCTTGCTTTGCTTGGGGAGTGAGTTTAATTTTAACTACGTAGTGATCTGAACCTGTGTCTATTCTTCAGAGGACTTTGACATTATAGATCTCTTTGTGGTGGTATTTTGTGTACGCCGGACCGTGCGATTAACAGCAGGCCGGGTGGTGAAATCGGGCGCAGTGTTGCCGCGTTCAGTAGTAGTCACGCGCGCAACGAACACAGCTTTTTGTTTACTTTCATTCGTTTACTTTCAACCTTTAATTTCATTTCCTCTTATAAATTCCACTTCCCATCACCTTTTCTCACAAGGGCTTTGGACCTTCAACGACAGGTATAAAAATGGTTAACTTCCTAATTTAGAAATATCACACTGTACAATTTTGCAAGAGTTATTTGTATTATTTACATATATTTACGGTATTTAATTCTATAAATTTTCTTCGTCTGAAAAATCACTGTGTTCCGAAGAATCGGTGCTGCTGTCATTCATGTTGATTATGACTGACTCGAAATAAGGGATATTTGCAGACAGTCCATCTTTTTCCCAGTAGTGGTGTTCAATTTTCTCCGCGTGTTTAATACATTGTTTCCAGAGTTCAGGGGTGACAGTACGTAAGGCTTCTTGGCATAAAGCGTAAATTGCTTCCATACTTCTACCATTTTCTAATGTGTTAGCCATATTTGTTTTTGCTATTTTCCCTTTTACGTAAGCCCAAATGAGCTCGATTGGATTAAGCTCGCAATGGGCCACTGGTAACCAAATAATCTGTACATCTGGTCGAAGTCGTTTAGTCAGTTGTTCCAGCTTCTTTACCGGCGTTTGCAACTAAGGCCTGGCAAGGACAATCAGCTCTGATTTAGTTAATTTGTTATAATCGTCAACTCCAAGTGGTAGTGAAATATTCTTTGACGTTATCCAATGTATAATTTCACGTTTCAGCCATGACATGTTCGGCTTTTTAGATGAAGGATCGACCCTTGTATGATATGGAGCTTGATCTTTAACGACAGCCGAACTTTGAGGCAATAAACTCAGGACTTTCATGAACCATTCTTCATAATGAGTCGAGTTCATCTCATTCTGGTAATCACCACTACTTTTCTTGCCATTAAAACAAAGTTCTGCACCGTCAAGAAATCGTTCTTCACTTCCGATGTGTAAAATTATGACCTGGATGACGTATTTCCATCATTCTCCTTTGAAGCGGCTCCTACTCTCTTCACTGACGACAGCGATAATCCAAGACAATTTGCCACCTTCTGGTACACAGGGAACCTCTTGTCCCCTACTTTTTTCCCCTCACATTGAAAGGAAAAATAGCACTCAAAATCATTGCAAGCCGGGCGAGTTGGCCATGCGGTTACGAACGCGCAGCTGTGAGCTCGCATCCGGGAGATAGTGGGTTCGAACCCCACTGAGGGCAGCCCTGAAGATGGTTTTCCGTGGTTTCCCATTTTCACACCAGGCAAATGCTGGGGCTGTACCTTAATTAAGGCCACGGCTGCTTCCTTCCCATTCCTCGGCGTTTCCTCTCCCATCGTCGCCATAAGACCTATCTATGTCGGTGCGACGTAAAGCAAATAACAAAAACAAAAAACAAAAAAACAAAAAAAAATCATTGCAAGTTCACCCTCTGATAACGGCGGTCTCAGAGGCATCTTGAAGTGACGTGTTCAAACTGCAGAACATAGGAAAACTGAAAATAGCTTCCGGGCAAACCAAGGTCACAGGCATTCCGTTTCACAACTGCCCGGGGCGAGTGTACTGTGTTCGTTGTGCGCGTGATTACTACTGAACGCGGCAACACTGCGCCCGATTTCACCACCCGGCCTGCTGTTAATCGCACGGTCCGGCATACACAAAACCTCCCTTCAATATTACTCTTCATAAATTCGGTACCACACTGTACGGTTACAGTTGTTTAGTTTCTGATAACCATGACTGAGTGCTTCAAAACAAGCCCAAGTTTGCTGGTGTACGTTTATCCTGGGCTGAGAAAGAGTTGCTTTAGAAAAATGATAAGAACGTTTTTCGGGGTGGTTGAAAAAAATTGTAACTTGAGTATTAAACTACAAATACATGTGGTTATTATTTATAAAAATTGCATTACCATCAGACAAGTCGTTTTCCTTGTATATATTCCTAAGTGAGCGCTTCCTAGAGAAGAAGCCAAAAACCCGGGCAATATTTATTAAACCACAAATAAAAAATATTTAATGAACGTCGAAAACAATGCGTCTTATATACGCTAATGTAGAATTAAACAAGGAAAATATTGGTATAACTCGAATTTCAATAGGCCTATTGGTTCGTTTGTAATTAAAGCCTAAACTCGAGTGTCCATAATAAAAAATCCGACAGTAGTTTTTGGCATGATGTACACTATGTGAATATTAACCAAAAATGTGTACACCCACTTAACACTTAGTCACATTTCTCAACTCATACGTAACGCACTCAGCACTGTCAAGACGACTGCACTAAACAAAATATCCAAGCTGCCAAAGCCACGCCACTACAACTGTGAAAGACTTATTTGCCACATAGAGCCCTCACACTGTGAATTCCAACAGTGTTGCCAACTTCCATAAAGAGGAAGTCGCTGCTCAGCCATGGAAAAATGACTAAATCCCTATACAAGCAGTAATGAATTTACAATTTCATGTTGCTAAACAATAACTCAGCACCGCTTGGTTTAATGTAAAATAGCAAGACTGGCAACACTGATTCCCAAGCATGTGTGGGGAAACACCCAGATTGTATCATAGACGCGACATCCAACTTCGAGTATCGTTGGTGATTTGTAATAACAAAGTTTTATTATAATCCACCTGTTCAATACATTATAATGTTGTCACATTTAAAATATCTTCATTAATTAAAAAGTTATTTGTGGGACATGTTTTGCTCCTTTATAGAGCATCATCAGCCAATTCTGAATCTCTAAGAATGGTTATGTTCGTAAAGAATGACTTAAGAACTATTAAAACATTTTTTCACAAACTTTAACTTACTCTACTAGAATATCATAAAATACATAATCTTTGGTGATGTGCCCTAACTCATTGCGGACCGTGGACGGCGTAAGACGTTTAATGTTCCGCGCGAAGCAATGCTGTTTATATTCGTCGTCATATGCATTCCAACACCTTAGTCAGCGTTACTGGTTGTAGCAGGAAGTTGGTTGACCTTGTTGAGATAACCCTCGCGTTGAGTGGGCTCATGTTTATCTCAGCAGTTTTAGCTGGAAAATCTCAGAACTTCCTCGCGCGTCAAGTCGGTACTTGAGATTCCAATGCAGTGCGTGTCGTTCTTACCGAGTGTAGTATAATGGCTTATAATACAAAGTTTTATACGGAAGATTAATTATTAGATATTGCTCACAATGATTATTCTGGTGATGAACTTATTCCTGAAATAGACTCAGATAGTGAAAGTGAGAGTGATGAAGAAATACCGATTCCCGAATCCGATATGCTTATAGAGAAAAGTGAAGTGCATGATACATATCATCCTAGTTATTGTTCACCCGTTCCACCATTTACAGAGAATTCAGGTATAAAAGTTCAAATAGAAAATAAGCAGGATATTTTGAGGTACGTGAGTATTTTCATGAATGACGTATTTTATCAGTATGTGTGTGTACAGACCAATCTATACGCGAGTCAAGTGATAAGTGCGGCGCCCCGGTCTTTCCGAAAGAATTCGATCATCCAATCGTGGATACCGATTAGTCCAAAATCCTGATATAAAAATGTACTGGACCGAAGACCCTGTTATTCATACTCCGATATTTTTTGTAAAACAATGCTCCGAATACGCTTCCTTCATATTCTTTCATTTCTTCACTTCGGTGACTGTAATCATTATGCCGAAAATACAGATAGGCTGTATAAAATTAGACGTATTTTGAAACCTGTCACACCAGATATCACACCTTAAATATTCACAAGAAGTAAGCACAAAGTATCTTTTTTCTAACATTTATAGTTTAGGAGTAATTGTAAATTGTATGAAATTGCGTGAAAATGGCCGGTCCAGGCATTCAAGTGTCCCGCTCAGAAGTAGGTACTGAACGTGTTAATAACTTGGGCTTGGTAGGAGAGATACATTAAAATTGTGGTAGAAGGAGTTGTTCTAAAATAATTAAAACAAGTAGCATGTCTAACATCTTTGAAAGAGGTGAAATTCAATCTTAAGAACTAAATTTGAAAATTTCATTGCAATGAGATCTGTTAAAATTTTTTTACATCCTTTAAGGATAAGAGTCTATAAAGATTCAAAATCTCGTTGATTTGACAATTGAACTTGTGACAGGATAATATTGGTCCTCATGAAATTTAAAAGGTTGTTGTCATTTGTCCTCGACGAATGCTGTTGAATAAATATGCTCCTTGTTGACGTCAGTGACCATATGTTGAACTAACAGATTTAATAAGGTACGCTTGAAAGGGACGTAATCGAAGATCATGGTTGAAAGTCGTTAAGTAATTTGTCTTGTTGTATGTCTGTAACAAGAAAAGGAATACTGTAAGTAATCAGAAGATGTGTTGATAGTTAATTGCGTGCTTCTCAAACTTTACTTACCCCTCCAACCGCCGTTTGTCTGTCTGGTGTTAACTAAGATTGTGTGGCGACTGCTTGCTGTTCCACGACTACTCCTTGTGTTGTATGAGTGTGGTGGGAGGAAGAGTGGGGGTAGGAGGAATTTTTTTTTTTTTACAATTTGCTTTACGTCGCACCAACACAGATAGGTCTTACGGCGATGATGGGACAAGAATGGGCTAGGAGCCGGAAGGAAGCAGCCGTGGGCTTAATTAAGGTAACTCAAGAATAGAGCTAAAATTTATAAAAGATTTGGCCTCAATTAACAGATACAAAATAAATATGATCAACCAGATCATCAATGAAGTAAAACAAAACTTAGCAACTAATCTTACCCCCGAAAAAACTAAGAAGTCTAAAATCACAATATTTACATTCACTAATCCAGCCATTTTTCAAATAACCAATCCTATTAAAAAACGAGAAGTTAATATAGCATTCAAGGCACAAAATACAAACAAACATTTTTTTCAACCACAATAGTATAAATTCTAACAATAACCCCTATCTAAATCTGGCATCTATAGATCAATCAATACCGATCTGCATTTAGGGCAGTCGCCCACGTGGTAGATTCCCTATCTGTTGTTTTCCTAGCCTTTTCTTAAATGATTTCAAAGAAATTGGAAATTTATTGAACATCTCCCTTGTTAAGTTATTCCAATCCCTAACTCCCCTTCCTATGAATGAATATTTGCCCCAATTTGCCCTCTTGAATTCCAACTTTATCTTCATATTGTGATCTTTCCTACTTTTATAAACGCCATTCAAACTTATTCGTCTACTAATGTCATTCCACGCTATCTCCCCGCTGACAGCTCGGAACATACTACTTATGTCTCAAGTATTTTTACAATATTATAAGTCCACCTGTTCAATACAATATGATCCACTATTTCATATGGTCAAATATTTTTTTTTATACATAATACATAAAAGTCAAAGGTACATGTTTCACCCTCCTTACGGGCATCATCAGCCTATATCAATCTTAAAAATAATACATATACTTATAAATTATAGGTTAAAATGTTGAAAAATGATTTCGTAAAACATTATACAATAACATCTAAAACGATAATGCACCAAAGTATGTTAAAAGAGAGTGAATTAACAGTTTGAAGATAAAAACGTGATTAAACATGAAATTTTGAGAGTTTAAAACTAAAATGGATCCATATTTTTATAATATCATTAAGACTGTGATGGCCTTGAGTGTAAACACAATCATCAAAGGGGGATGTTTCTTCAATTCCCAAGTTGAATCCAAGGTGGTAAAATCACTGTCAGTTATTTAAAATGGAAGTGTGAATGTAATAAACAAGTTAAAATGTATATGTTTGGGATATCTGAAAGTCGAGAAGAAAATGGAACTTCTGTAGAGGCGTTGCTTATGATAAAACGTATGTCAAAGCTAGCGGAGTTCGGAAATTATGTGGTAGTCGAATGGATCTAAAAGATAGTCAAGTTGATGTTATAATTCCGTTAGCTGTAACAACCTGACGTACTTAATACGCTCCGTACGAAAAATCCTGAACATTTCTTCCAACAAATGTTTCAACGGAATTATAACATCAACTTGACTATCTTTTAGATCCATTCGACTACCACATAATTTCCGAACTCCGCTAGCTTTGACATACGTTTTATCATAAGCAACGCCTCTACAGAAGTTCCATTTTCTTCTCGACTTTCAGATATCCCAAACATACACATTTTAACTTGTTTATTACATTCATACTTCCATTTTAAATAACTGACAGTGATTTTACCACCTTGGATTCAACTTGGGAATTGAAGAAACATCCCCCTTTGATGATCGTGTTTACACTGAAGGCCATCACAGTCTTAATGATATTATAAAAATATGGATCCATTTTAGTTTTAAACTCTCAAAATTTCATGTTTAATCACGTTTTAATCTTCAAACTGTTAATTCACTCTCTTTTAACATACTTTGGTGCATTATCGTTTTAGATGTTATTGTATAATGTTTTACGAAATCATTTTTCAACGTTTTAACCTATAATTTATATGTATTATTTTTAAGATTGATATAGGCTGATGATGCCCGTAAGGAGGGTGAAACATGTACCTTTGACTTTTATGTATTATGTATTAAAAAAATATTTGACCATATGAAATAGTGGATCATATTGTATTGTTTTGAACAGGTGGACTTATAATATTGTAATAATACTTGAGACATACGTCAACTTCAATACGGAACCAAAATGAGAATAGTTACTTGTAACATACTACTTAGTCGAGCAGCTCGTCTTCTTTCTCCCAGTTCCTCCCAGCCCAAACTTTGCAAAATTTTTGTAACGCTACTCTTTTGTTGGAAATCACCCAGAACAAATCTAACTGCTTTTCATTGGATTTTTTCCAGTTCTTGAATCAGGTAATCCTGGTGAGGGTCCCATGCACTGGAACCATACTCTAGTTGGGGTCTTACCAGAGACTTATATGCCCTCTCCTTTACATCCTTGTTTTTTTTTGTTAGTTGTTTTACGTCGCACCGACGCAGATAGGTCTTACGGCGACGATGGGACAGGAAAGGGCTAGGAGTGGGAAGGAAGCGGCCGTGGCCTTAATTAAGGTACAGCCCAAGCATTTGCCTGGTGTGAAAATGGGAAACCACGGAGAAAAACATTTTCAGGGCTGCCGACAGTGGGGTTCGAACCTACTATCTCCCGAATACTGGATACTGACCGCACTTAAGCGACTGCAGCTATCGAGCTCGGTCCTTTACATCCTTACTACAACCCATAAACACCCTCATAACCATGTGCACATCTGTACCCTTTATTTACAATCCCATTTATGTTATTACCCCAATGAAGTCTTTCCTTATATTAACACCTAGATACTTACAATGATCCCCAAAAGGAACTTTCACACCATCAACGCAGTAATTAAAACTGAGAGGACTTTTCCTATTTGTGAAACTCATAATCTGACTTTAAACCCCGTTTATCAACATACCATTGACTGCTGTCCATCTCACAACATTATCGAGGCCACGATGCAGTTGCTCACAATCTTCTAACTTATTTATTACTCTATACAGAATAACATCATCCGCAAAAAGCCCTACGTCTGATTCCACTTGTTTACTCATATCATTTACATATATAAGAAAACAAAGGTCCAATACTACTGCCTTGAGGAACTCCCCTATTAATTATTACAGGGTCAGATAAAGCTTCGCCTACTCTGATTCTCTGAGATCTATTTTCTAGAAATATAGCCACCCATTCAGTCACTCTTTTGTCTAGCCCAATTGCACTCATTTTTGCCAGTAGTCTCCCACGATCCACCCTATCAAATGCTTTAGACAGGTCAATCGTGATACAGTCCATTTGACCTCCTGAATCCAAGATATCTGCTATAACTTGCTGGAATCCTACAAGTTGAGCTTCAGTGGAATAACCTTTCCTAGAACTTCTATCGAACCAGTTATTAATTTCGCAAACATGTCTAATATAATCAGAAAGAATGCCTTCCCAAAGCTTACATGCAATTCATGTCAAACTTACTGGCCTGTAATTTTCAGCTTTATGTCTATCACCCTTTCCTTTATACACAGGGGCTACTATAGCAACTCTCCATTCATCTGGTATAGCTCCTCCGACCAAACAATAATCAAATAAGTACTTCAGATATGGTACTATATCCCAACCCATTGTCTTTAGTATATCCCAAGAAATCTTATAAATTCCAACTGCTTTTCTAGTTTTCAACTTTTGTATCTTAGTGTATATGTCATTGTTATCATATGTAAATGTTAATACTTCTTTAGCATTAGTCTCCTCCTCTATCTGGACATTATTTTTGTAACCAACAATCTTTACATACTGCTGACTGAATACTTCTGTACCCTTGAAAATTGGTTATTGGTCTGTATGGAAAGAATATTTTATTACTGGGGTGGAACAATGCATAAAATTATCATTTAGGAAGGAGAGATCAACTCCGCACTGTCTCTGCTAGCCAGCAGCAGAACAGGTTTTCCCCCGCCCTGCAAGCAAGTATGGGTTTTTTTTGTGCCTTGTTGTAGACCTCAGCTGAGTAGCACGTGGACACGAATTTTACCAGACCAAAAGCGATCAATACTTTGAGATTTTGACGTCATGATATTTAACCAATTGGACCGCAAGGTTAGCCCGATCGCTAAATCTCAGCCAATAAAATTCAACTGACAAACACACCTACGTCTTGAAGAAATAAATACCCATGTATCTGGGGAAATTTGCGCTCTTTTGTCTTCGGCTTTCTACGTGAATAATTGCTTCGTACAAGTACTCGTCGTCGTGTTATAAGAGCACATGTATAATTGGAGACGGCATATACGATATTAAAAATTATAAGCGTTCATTTGATGAAGGATGATATTATTTCTGCTTCTGAGGAAATTTTGAGATACGGAAAATATTGGAAACGCCGCAGTTCAGATTTCCTTAATTTTACAAACCTGAGGAACTTTTAAAGTACGTAAAAACTGTGCCAACTTGGAGAATCAAGTGTGTGTTGGGAACTATTACTAAAACAAACTTTAGTTTCAGCTTTCACCAGAAGACGGAAGATCACTAGCAGTCCTGAATTATTTCGGAAGAATGGAACTTCAACATTACGACGGAGTTTGTAACTGTCCTAAGTCTTCGCCTGCTGCAGCCATGTGTAATTAAAATGTGAGGCATAATTCAGCCCAGGGGAGAATAATATCCGAGATGAAGTCCGGTTAAATATTCACTGATCATCAACCGAGTCCAGAAGCCAAGTCTACTACAGCTAAGATTTTAAATTATATTTTTCTCTATTTTCTGTTGTAATAATTCAAAGTAATTTAATTAAATAATTTGAAGCATAAATTATTCATCAGAATAATATTTAATTAATAGAAATGATTATTTGATCTTTCATGAGAGGTGAAAGTTTGCTTGAATATTTGAGATCATTTCTAATAGTCTTTGTAGTTAGAAATTTCACTCTTCTTTCTATGGTGTTGGTCGGTTTGATGTGTGTGAGAGTGTATTTGGGACCTGTATTTCATTCTATTTGAGTGAGTGCTTCGTGACATGTTCTCACTGTCCCATAATAAGTCGAGGAAAGTGTTAAAAGTATTTGACCCACGCGATAACATTTATTAATTTATTAAATAATTTTGGAATAATTTTTGAATTATTTGGGACAGAATATCAACGTGTTCTGTGAATTTAGGATTTTTCCTTGATGTTTTTGTGGTTTATCATAGATTCGAGATAGGATAGAGTCATCTATGATTTCATTAAACCCTAGCCTACGATGGCGCGACCGCGCGCGTATAATAATAATAATAATAATAATAATAATAATAATAATAATAATAATAATAATAATAATAATAATAATAATAATAATAATAGTAATAATAATAATAATTAACATTATTACGGTCTAATAGAATGTTTAAAGGTCATGAGTGTAATTATTACTGTGCTTATAAGTGATTAATGTGTGCTATATTGAAGTAGATGTAGGCCTGGAATATTGGTCGTGACTTGAATGTTCACAAATTTTGCATTTACTGTCGTGTGGTATTTTTGAGACTTGTAAATGGATCTTGAGATAGGATTTTATTTGTGTGTCCATTACATGAGTCATTTAAGGAAGAGTGTATGTCTTTGAACATAACTTCTTCTTATGCAGCACATATTGATCGGTAATTTGAGAAAATAGGAGATTAAAATAACGAAGGCGTGACTCGTAGACCGTATGCGCGAATGCTTATTTATCTATGACTGTAGGCAATTCTATGGAATTTTAATGATGATTTCTACTGAAAAATTATCCTGGAACATCGTTGTGGAATCTATTTCGTTGAAAAAGTGATAATCCTGTTACAATCACACACCAGACGATCGCAATGGTAGCCCTTATCTGATATCGTCATCGGGAAAACTCTCATATTTCAAATAATTTTTAAAAATAAAAATCAAGAGATAGGTTTCGATAAATCTATCTGATAATACTACCGGGAACCTAAGCTTGAATGTGAGATGGATGAATGATTGATATTTTGTAAATGTGATTTTTCATGGTGATATTTCGTCATGATATGTGTACGCAGTGCGCGTAATGTTTTTCGATTTCTTGTTGTTTTGTGGCGAGCATATTTGGCTCAGTTATAAATCTTTAAGCGATTTTATGATAAAATAAGACAGATTAGGATCTTTGCTTCGAAGAAAATACTTAAGCAAGGATCACGTCAATGAACCAAGCTCACGAAATGTAAAACGTTTAACCTTACACAGTGAGAATTTTTAGTCTTTATTGTGAGTTGTGCACAACACTAGGTCAAATAACAACAGATTGAAAATATAAGGAGTTGAATATAGGACTTCAAAGTAATTTAATTAAATAATTTGAAGCATAAATAATTCATCAGAATAATATTTAATTAATAGAAATGATTATTTGATTTTTCATGAGAGGTGAAAGTTTGATTCATTTAAGAGTAAATACCAGAATATTGTTCATTTAAATAATGATATGAAAAATCAGATTTTTGATATTTTGAGATAGGATTTTCTCAGATAATAAGTTAATTAATTTTCTAATACGATTTAATAAAACTCAGTTTCGTGTCTTTGCAGAATGCAATTTAATGAAGAATTGTGGGTGAATTCCAACAGGGAAGAATTAAATATTTTTATTCAAGATTTTGGAAATATTAATTGAATTTTGGAAAGTGCTAATAATTTTTAATAAATGTTAAAACCCATTTTTAGTGTTTTCATTTGTCGTCAGTCCTTAGGTTGTCCCTGTCCTCAATAATTTTTGCGTTGCCTGTAAGTGAACGTTCCGCCTCTGGGACTCTTGCTTACTGGCTGAGCTGCCCGGTAAAACGGGGGCACTTACTGGCCTGTAATTTTCAGCTTTATGTCTATCACCCTTTCCTTTACACACAGGGGCTACTATAGCAACTCTCCATTCATCTGGTATAGCTCCTCCGACCAAACAATAATCAAATAAGTACTTCAGATATGGTACTATATCCCAACCCATTGTCTTTAGTATATCCCAAGAAATCTGATCAATCCCAGCCGCTTTTCTAGTTTTCAACTTGTGTATCTTATTGTATATTGAACCCATGACCTTTGTGCCCTAAGAACATTATGTATAAATCGACAATCATTTAAAAGTTGGATTCTTGATAGCATGGATTTGACACGTGACGAGGAGGTGATTACCTTCGGTCCCACGCTCTGGGGTACGTGACGTCAGCCACACGTGTCAACGGCGGAAGAATCTCAAGTCATTTTTGTGAACTATTTCAAAGCGCGTGTACATGGCGATCCAAGTCAAAAAAATATAGTGCCTATCAAAGGGGGTCAATCATCTCACAGATCGAACCCGTAAAAGTTTTAAATGTCCATGAACACTACCGCCAGAAATGTAGCAAGCATGTAGTCACTTTCAAAACTCTTGAAATTACAGTTTAGGTAAGTCAGAAAATTTACAGAAATTTTCTTGGCGGCAAAGGGAGAGATCCGAAGAGAGGGGGTAACTGCTATAAATATGAAGGGACGCCATGACGAAGTCCCTTCTCCGGGATTTGTGATACAAAGCGGACGAAAAATTGTTGAGCTGCTCTGCGAAATCAAACGAAAGTAGACTGAGTTCAACTGCAGATTTCAGCCAGTGTGGCTAAGTCTTGACTCCGTGAGGAGTGAACTAATTGTACCAGATAGGACGGTCAAAGTACTGAATAAATTCTAATGTGATTAAGAATTCGTGTGCGGAAATAATTATAGTCCATCGTGTGCACTCAGCAAACAAGTGAAGGGTATTTTCTTTTTTTTAATGCTTTATTCCAGGAAACCTGAAGATATTAAAAAATGGTTTGTAAAGCCTTGAATGTAAAAATGGCTAAATAAAATGCCAGGGTCGCAGGTGAGCCCTATGACGAACACTGGCGTGACGACATCAGGTAGGTGACTTTCCATCTTACTACCTCTTATATCTTGTCTCGTGATCTCTAAAGGTGTATTTGAATGGGGATATACGACGCAGTGGTCACCCCTACTAAGTTTTGTAAATGTGAGAGTACGACTAAAAGTCATTTGTTTTATTTTCCACTTGGAAAAAATTTTGAAGTCTTGCGAGTGCCGTATAATGTTGTAAAAAGTTATTGAATAGGGTTCCGAAGTGATATCACGTCCAATGTAGATCGTCATTCGTGTGAGTGTACTGCCTATATTTTGTGATGTCAAATTAAGATGTTCATTCGACGTAAATTTTTCCTGTCTGCAATTTGACGTTAATAATAATAATCCATGGTCACTCATTTTCAATCGAGTGGAAGCGCGCTGTCGGGTGAGAACCTAGGGTGATGAATTTGGTCACGGAGAGAAACGTTTTTCTATGCCCGTTTTAAACTGTGTCTGACTGACAATAAAAAGATCTAGTAGAATGTTTCAGTCATTTCTCGTAAAAATCAAGTTATTAAATACGATATCATTTATGCGAAGTTATTCATGAGTAATGCATTGTGCCATATTAGACGTCGAGATTTCTAGTAAGGATTTTATTCCAGTTCTTTGTCGATATTGTGGAGCTGGGAAACAGGGATTAGTTTTGTTGTTATGAGATTTGTGAATCAGGTTGGACCTGTCATTGAAGCCGGGACATGGAAGCCCGAGGAATGTTTTATATGAGTTGAGATGAGATGTGCGAATCAGGTTAGAGTCCTGTCATTGAAGCCGGGACATGATAGCCCGAGGAATATTTTATAATGTTGAGAATGGAAAGAAATTCATAGAAATCCATAGCGGTATCAATTGGCGACGCGTATAATTAGTGTGGGCATCTTGAAGCATAATCTGTGCATTTTGTTGGTTAGAATATCGTATTTGTTTAATTATGTCGGCAGAGTTTAAAGGGAGCATTTTGAGAAGTCAGTCAGGTAGAACGAACCGGGTGTTTCATGTAACTGCCAAGCGAACTTGGGGGATGAGAGGCCTCAGCTATGATAACGGGACAGGCGTGGAATTGAGATTGTACTGTATTCTCGGCCAGGGAAACGTTAAAATGCTGGATTTAATTGAAATTCATAGCCGGTAATGATCTGAGTATTGTGAAATACTGTAATTGGGGACGTATTGAACATCTGAAACCATGAACTTCGAGTATAAGGAACAGAGTAACCAAATTCAGGGTTGTCCAAAATATAGAGCGATGGTCGTGATGATCGGTTTGTCTGTGAGGGGTGTGCAAAATTTCATAAATGGTAATGACGAGATATGACATCGTAATTATATGGCGAGTTCTTTGGTTTGTACGTAGATTATTAGGATATCTAAGTGTTAATAACGGTTAGGACTAGATTAGATTTTAAAAGTGCGAGATCAGGAGACAAGATATATAACCGGACATGAATTATGTAACAATTCTTTTCCAGCCAGATAAACATCGCAATATTGAATTTACATCACAGCTGCGTAGGAATTTGTGAAGAAACCAGAGTCCGCGGAGATAAATTTTACTGATCTTTAACATTTCGTTAAATCATTTAAATTTATTTAATTATTAAATTCAGTGAAACCGCACTTTGAAATAACTTTAATCAAGCGAATAACTTGGAGATGTACTCTGGAAATTTTAGTTTGTTTTTCTGGGGAATATTAAAATATAAAGTAACGATTAAAGGGATATATCCTAAGGAAATGGATTTTACTGCCACAAAGTTTGTGAGCATTGCTATTGTTGTAATTATTGAACTTTGATTGATTGAGCAGTGAATGTGCTGGGGATAGTAAAGTGGAACTTTGGTCATCAACCGATGTAACTTAATTGTGTTTAGCCTTCAGCCTAGAAACTTGGATGGTCAGGGGGTCATCAACCTCAGTGACTTAGATTAGGGCCATATGCCATTGCAGCATCATTTCCTTGCGGTCATCATCCACAATGACTTTAAAGTAACTTAGAAGATTAGATGTCGGTCCATGACATAGACGCAGGTCACATCGATTCAATTAAGGGTCCATGCCGTAGAACCACTGTGTGGCACACACCGATTGGACGGCCTTAATTATACCCAGAGTCCAGAGTTCGTATTACGAGGGCTGGACCATAACGAATCACTATGATGGTACTTGTGGTCTCACGTGGAAGCCGAATTTAAGGATTTCCAGACTTTCCTTTCTTAAATGATTAATAATTGAGACAATGGTTTCTAGTAAGAATGCCCGTCAGGCAGTTACGTTAAAGTCTCACACCAGTGTTCTGACGTTTATGTAAAAATGATTGTGGTGTCCAGTGATCACAATTGACTTCTATGATACCATTGACATAAAAGATGGCTTCAGAATTTTCCTGAATAAATAGGAATCTTTTAAACAGACCTTTCATTACAGTAGATAGATTACAATTACTGAACCCTACCATTACCTCAGCAAGTGACGAAGAACCCGACACGACCCAAGAGACAGATCTCATGAACTTTGCTGATAGGTAAGAAAGGTAGGTATCCCTCAATATGGACCTAAAGGGTTCAATATGTCATTGTTATCATATGTAAATTTTAATACTTCTTTAGCATTAGTCTCCTCCTCTATCTGGACATTATTCTTGTAACCAACAATCTTTACATACTGCTGACTGAATACTTCTGCCTTTTGAAGATCCTCGCATACACACTCCCCTTTTTAATTAATTATTCCTGGAATGTTCTTCTTGGAACCTGTTTCTGCCTTAAAATACCTATACATACCCTTCCATTTTTCACTCAAATTTGTATGACTGCCAATTATGCTTGCCATCATGTTATCCTTAGCTGACTTCTTTGCTAGATTCAATTTCCTAGTAAGTTCCTTCAATTTCTCCTTACTTCCACAGCCATTTCCAACTATTTCTTTCCAATCTGCACCTCCTTCTTAATCTCTTTATTTCTCTATTATAATAAGGTAGGTCCTTACCATTCCTTACTAACTTTAAAGGTACAAACCTGTTTTCACATACCTCAACAATTGCTTTAAACCCATCCCAGAGTCTGTTTACATTTTCATTTACCGTTATCCACCGGTCAGTTACTTTTCAGAAACTGCCTCATGCCTGCTTTATCACCATATGGTATTGCCTAATACTCCTACTTTTAAGACTTTCCTTTCTATCACTTTTTTTTTTTTTTACTATGACAAAAACAGCTTCATGATCACTGACACCATCTATTACTTCTGTTTCTCTATACAGCTCATCTGGTTTTACCAGCACAACATCCAGAATATTCTTCCCTCTAGGTGGTTCCATCACTTTCTGAATTAGCTGTCCCTCCCATATTAACTTATTTGCCACTTGTTGGTCATGCTTCCTGTTGTTCGCATTTCCTTCCCAATTGACACCTGGTAAATTGAGATCTCCCGCTACAATCACATTCCTCTCCATGTCGTTTCCCACACAGCTGATTATCTTATCAAATAATTCTGAATCCGTGTCAGCGCTACCCTTTCCCCGTCTGTACAATCCAAAGTTGCCTATTATCTTTAGAAATGGCCCTAGCACCTTAAATTTCATGTTTTACATCTTTAACTTTTTTGTAGCTTACAAATTCTTTATTCACCAGAATGAATACCCCACCCACCATTTCTATCCTATCCCTACGATACACACTCCAGTTCCGTGAGAAAATTTCTGCATCCATTATACCATTTCTCAGCCATGATTCAACTCCTATTACAATATCTGGTAAATATATATCTATTAAATTACTTAATTCTATTCCTTTCTTTACAATACTTCTACAATTCAACACTAACATTTTTATGTAATCCCTACTTGATTTCCAGTTTCATGTTCCCTTATAACCGCTCCCTAGGCCACCCCATTTCCCTGAATGTACCTCCCTATAACGCTTCCAAACAAATTTCCTAACTTATATGTGCCACTGCGGTTTAAGTGAAGGCCATCTGAGCGCAGATCCCTATCTCCTATCCACCCATTAGGATCTAGAAATTTCACTCCCAATTTCCCACAGACCCACTCCATAGTCTCATTTAAATCCCCAATCACCCCCCAGTCAGTATCCCTCCTACACAGTATTCCACTGATAACAATCGCCGCTTCCTTAAACTTCATCTGTGCTGCATTTACCAGATTCCACACATCCCCAACTATGTTGGTACTTATATCAGCTTGCCTTACATTGTTGGTACCAATGTGGAACACTACCACCTTCTCCTTCCCCTCCTCTCTCTCTTCTACTTTCCTCAACATCTGCCTCAACCTAATTCCTGGATAACACTCTACCCTGGTGCCCTTTCCTCCACACACTTTCCCCACGTGTCTAACGATGGAATCCCCCATGACCAGAGCCTCAACCCTACCCACCTCATGTGATCCCCTCCCCTCCTGGTCACCCCTATCTTTCCTGATAGCTACAGAAGCTACTTCCTCCTCCCTTTTCTCCTTCTCATGACCCTGTTCCACCTGTCTTTTCCTATCCTCTACTCTACATTTCCCTTTCCTACCTTTTCCCTTCCTCCTACTTCCACACATCTCAGCAACAGTTCCCTGTTCCTCATCTTCCCTCTGTTGTTCTACCTGGCGTGACTCGTACCGATTTCCGACAAAAGAGTAGCGTTACAAAAATGTTGCAAAGTTTGGGTTGGGAAGAACTGAGAGAAAGAAGGAGAGCTGCTCGACTAAGTGGTATGTAATTTAAAGATAAAAATTTCATTGTTCCGTATTGAAAGTATTAACGTTAAAAATTAAATAATTAAATATTGAATAGGTTGAACCTCTTTTTCAATTATTTAATTTTTAACGTTAAGTGGTATGTTCTGAGCTGTCAGCGGAGAGATGGCGTGGAATGACGTTAGTAGACGAATAAGTTTGAGTGGCGTTTATGAAAGTAGGAAAGATCACAATATGAAGATAAAGTTGGAATTCAAGAGAACAAACTGGGGCAAATATTCATTTATAGGAAGAGGAGTTAGGGATTGGAATAACTTACCAAGGGAGACGTTCAATAAATTTCCAATTTCTTTGAAATCATTTAGGAAAAGGCTAGGAAAACAACAGATAGGGAATCTGCCACCTGGGCGACTGCCCTAAATGCAGATCAGTATTGATTGTTCGATTGATTGATTTTCGCACAGACACCTGTCCTGAATTCTGATCCTGAATAGAGCCCTTAGCCTGCAATCTCCTTCCCCTTAGAACATTAGACCACCTGTCTTCTACAACTCCCCTTTTTCCTTCCCCTCCCTCTTGTACATCTACTGTAACCTGTACTTTGTTTCAGGGAGGCCTATCTTCCTTCCCGTCTACTGTGAGAATCCTAATTATCTCCCTCAAACTCTCCAACTCCTCCCTCATACCCCTCAATGCCTCGCCACACCCACAGTTCCTGCACTTGCCTCCTTAGCCATTTTTTACGGAAAAAATGAAAATAAAAATAAATTAACTTATGTGCAAAAAAAAATGAACGGAGAGATATACTGTCTGGGATAGTACTCAAAGATCACACAATAATAAGGTAATTAATATACCACTACAATACAATATTACTTAGTCTTACTCTATTTTTATCCTACAACACCCTAACAGGATAAAAACTGCTGTTAATTACTGAATACCATAAGCAATACACAAGAATTACCCAATTCTAAACTGCAATTAAGCCTATCCTAATTACAACAGAAATTTTTTAAAGAGAGTTTCTACGGATACCTCTACTTTCTCACTTAGTTTACAAAAGGAGTATATTTATTACCCCACCTATTCAATGCAATTAGTACCACGTTATGTGGTTAATTAAACAGAGAAAATCTACATATTATGGCGACATGTTTCGCCCTTCTTTTTATCTTAAAACAAACATTGTTTAGAGGACAATGACATTTATAATTTGCAAAAATTGAACTGTGATTTCTTATGATATGATTTACAAATTATATATGTCATTGTCCTCTAAATAATGTTCGTTTTAAGATCAAATTAATATGGCTGATGATGCCCACTAAAAGAAGGCTAAACATGTCCCCATAATATTTAGATTTTCTATGTTTAATTAACCACATAACATGGTACTAATTGTATTGAATAGGTGGGGTAATAAATATACTCCTTTTGTAAACTACGTGAGATCGCTGTTTCCAATACGGAACAAAAATGAGAATGATGGTTTGTAATGTAGTAGCCAACCAGGCAAGATTGATTGATTTATTTATTTATTTACTTTATTGTGAACATAACAGGTCACGAGTCCCAATTACAATGTTCACGACAATTGTTACTTACACGTTAAAAATACAAATTAATAACAAAAACAATACATAGCCAGAGTAATCTTAAAACTTAATTCCTCTGACACAAGTCGCATTACAAAAAAAAAAGAAATTACGGTTACTATAACTAATATTACATTACAGTACTAATACATTCTATTTAAAATTAGTATAATATTTAAAACAATTATTTTAACAGGATTTCCACTTGGAATGTAATACATTTAAAAACATGGTTTACAACACTTATAATAGTTTATACTAGTTTTCCTTTTTTTTTTTTAATCTTCATAATCTATTAAATTATGTTCAGAAGTACAGTGTTATATGTCAATATGAATGTAGCTTCGGTCATACTAAATATATCAACAGAGGGATCATTATTATTGTAGAGTCTCATTGCTCTGTTAATTGGGGAGTTCTTATGCATTTCAGTCTTAGCCTTTGATAGAAAGAATATATTTCTAGGACGACTTAGTTTGTGTGGCACATAAAATGTTATTGACTTCAATATGTTTGAGTCATCAATTATATAATTATTTTATACAGGAAAGTCAAATCTTTGCAACTTTGTCTGTGGCGCAAGCTATTCACACCATGTTCCTTCAGTATACCTGAATAATTTATGAAGGTTGGATAATTTCCTGTGATTTTATAAGTCATGAATTTTAAAAACCTGTTTTGAGTACTCTCGATAAAATTGATATTTTTGTGCTCATTGGGTTCCAAACAATTGAGCCATACTCAAGTCTGGACCTTACAAGTGAGTTAAACAAGGTTAATAGTGTCTTTGGATGAAATGATAATGAATTCCGTATAATGAAGACTAACATTTTAAGAGCATTATTTGTAATTTTTTTAATATGGTCGTTGAATCTTAAATCTTCACTGAATGTTATTCCTAAATACATTTTCATCTTGACACGAGTTAATATGTCAGTATCCATTGCATAGTTAATATTTAATCTTCTGTTTCTTGCGAATAAATGTCATGGCTACACATTTACCTATATTAAAAATTAACTTATTCTGTTTGCTCCGGTACTACACAAATATTTTACAATAATAAAATAAGCACGCTAAATTCTGATAAGATATTACTTGTATACTACTGTTCAGTCCACTAGAATAATTTTAAACTACATTCAGACGTATCCTAATTACAATACCGGTAGCCTACTGTATGTCACTACTAAACACAAACAGAAATGAAAATTGCAAGTTTGAAATTTGCAAGACCTACTGTACCACGGCCAACTCAAAGTTCCGGCCTGCTACACATGACAGTTCCATAGTGATGACGTCAGTTTTTTAGTGCAGCGATATATAGGCACGAGTCTTGTTTACATGGTGGTTTCGTAGCCCATTGTTGTTATTTCAACGTTATTAGAAGTGTTTGTTCGTGTTTAAAAGTCATAACTGTATGAAAATGCATCAGTAAAGGATGTATTTTCAGCAATAGTATATGTTAAATACTATAGCATTCTAATTTGAGCAGCCTGATGTTAGGAAGTATTGCTAGGTTATGTGATAGGTTAAGTGTACCCACTGAGCTATTATGAATTGTCTAAAGTACTCTAAAGTTTATCATTTAATTATGATTATTACTATAATGTGTTAGTGTAGTGTATGCTCCTCTTTGTAAAATGGGACGAACGTGTAGAGTGCCTGGATGTAGGCCTAAATCCAATTACCGTTCAAATAAGGAGGTGGCTATCTCAACATTTGCGTTTCCTAGCTGTGCCAACTATATTTCCTGGGCAGCCATCATATATGTCTCAACCAACACCTGCCAAACGAAAATCACCAGAAGAAGGAGACAAGATATCAAATTATGAGGACTTGTTGGGTAAGTTAACAACCCTAAATGTACTTGAATTTTCTACCAAAATTGATTCATTTTAGAGACAACAGCTCGCCTATTGAGCATTAAATGATTTGTTATGGAGGGCTACATGTTAATTCCGGCCTTGATATCTGATTCAAAGATGTATGTTTAAACAGTGGACATCGTAGGGATCTTTCTTTCAATGATTTGATAATGGAAGTTGAAAAACCTGGTAATTTCTGTGACAAGTGTGGGTGTGAGCTGAAGAGTTAATGAGTGTTGTGTCGAAGATCTATCATATCATGGCCAATATTTTTCCTAACTGTCATTCATAAATAATTAATAGCATTATGTGCTCAAATAAGTGTAATACAAGGGCATTTCTGAGACAGCAACAGTTTGCTGAGTGACCATCATACTACTTTTTCTCCGTCCCGTGGAGTAGGGAAAATAATAGTAATCCACCAGCTGTAATAATCACATAACCACATTTCAGTAGAATTATAGTGAAGATAAGGTATAATATATTAGATAGTATCTTGCCAGTTATATTCGTGTTTTTCTTCGTGTACGGCAATCCTTTTGATACTTAAGCATTTAACCAAACGCAGTATAGTGTAGTGTAGATACATTGTAGTATAGATACAGTACGGTACATTTAGATAGTGCCGTATCTTGCCTGCTATATTCGTGTGTTATCTTTCGTGTGTACCTAATAGACCCTAATACTAATAATAATTTGTCTAAGCATTTAGCTTCGTTGGTAATCTTTGAGTACAGTAGTTCTTGCAAATTTCATTTCTGTTGTGCTTAGTAGTGACATACGGTACGGTACCGGTATCGTAATTAGGATACGTCTGAAAGTAGTTTAAAAATTACTGTAGTGTACTGTACAGTAGTATACGAGTAATATCCTATTAGAATTTAGTGTGCTTATTTTATTATTGTAAAATATTTGTGTAGTACTGGTGTAGTAGAGGTATCCGTAGAAACTCTTACTAAAATATTGTTGAAATTAGGATAGGCTTAATTGCAGTTTGGAATTGTGTAGTTCTTGTGTATTACTTTCGATATTCAGTAATTAACAGCAGTTTTATCCTGTTAGGGGTTGTAGGATTAAAAAAAAAAATAGAGCACGACTAAGTAGTATTGTAGTGTAGTCGTATATTAATTACCTTATTGTTGTGTACTATCCCAGACAATATATCCCTCCGTTCATTTATTTTTGTGCAAATAAGTTACTTTATTTTTTTAATTTATAATTTTCCCCCCGTAAAGAATGGCTATGGAGCGCGAGTGTACTTATTGTGGGTGTGGTGAGGCGTTGAGGGGTATGAGGGAGGAGTTGGAAAGTTTGAGGGAGATAATTAGGATTCTCACAGAAGACAGGAAGGAAGATAGGACTCCCTCAAACAATGTACAGGTTACAGTAGGTGTACAAGAGGGAGGGGAAGGAAAGGGAGGAGTTGTAGAAGACAGGTGGTCTAATGTTCTAAGGGGAAGGAGATTGCAGGCCAAGGGCTCTATTCAGGATCAGAATTCAGGACAGGTGTCTGTGCGAAATCGGTACGAGTCACTCCAGGTAGAACAACAGAGGGAAGATGAGCGACAGGGAACTGTTGCTGAGATGCATGGAAGTAGGAGGAAGGGAAAAGGTAGGAAAGGGAAATGTAGAGTAGAGGATAGGAAAAGACAGGTGGAACAGGGTTATGGGAAGGAGAAAAGGGAGGAGGAAGTAGCTTCTGCAGCTATCAGGAAAGATAGGGCTGACCAGGAGGGGAGGGGATCAAATGAGGTGGGTAGGGTTGAGGCTCTGGTCATGGGGGATTCCATCGTTAGACACGTGGGGAAAGTGTGTGGAGGAAAGGGAACCAGGGTAGAATGTTATCCAGGAATTAGGTTGAGGCAGATGTTGAGAAAAGTAGAAGAGAGGGAGGAGGGGAAGGAGAAGGTGGTAGTGTTTCACGTTGGTACCAACAACGTAAGGCAAGCTGATATAAGTACCAACATAGTTGGAGATGTGTGGGATCTGGTAAATGCAGCACGGGTGAAGTTTAAGAAAGCGGAGATTGTTATTAGTGGAATACTGTGTAGGAGGGATACTGACTGGAGGGTGATTGGGGATTTAAATGAGACTATGGAGTGGGTATGTGGGAAACTGGGAGTGAAATTTCTAGATCCTAATGGGTGGGTAGGAGATAGGGATCTGCGCTCGGATGGCCTTCATTTAAACCGCAGTGGTACGTATAAGTTAGGAAATTTGTTTGGAAGGGTAATAGGGAGGTACATTCAGGGAAACGGGATGGCCTAGGGAGCGGTGATGAGAGAACAAGGAACTGGAAATCAAGTAGGGATGACATAAAATTGTTAGTGCTGAACTGTACAAGTATTGTAAAGAAAGGAATAGAATTAAGTAATTTAATAGATATATATTTACCAGATATTGTAATAGGAGTTGAATCATGGCTGAGAAATGATATAATGGATGCAGAAATTTTCTCACGGCACTGGAGTGTGTATCGTAGAGATAGGATAGGAAAGGTGGGAGGGGGAGTTTTCATTCTGGTGAAAGAAGAATTTGTAAGCTACGAAAGAGTTAAAGATGAGACACATGAAATTCTAGGTGTAAGGCTCATTTCTAAAGATAATAGGCAACTTGATATATTTGGAGTGTACAGATCGGGAAAGGGTAGCACTGATGCGGATTCGGAATTATTTGATAGGATAGTAAGCTATGTGGGAAACGACATGGAAAGAAATGTGATTGTAGCGGGAGATCTGAATTTGCCAGATGTAAATTGGGAAGGAAATGCGAACGACAGGAAGCATGATCAACAAATGGCAAATAAGTTAATATGGGAAGGACAGCTGATTCAGAAAGTGATGGAACCAACCAGAGGGAAAAATATCCTGGATGTGGTGCTGATAAAACCAGATGAGCTCTATAGGGAAACTGAAGTAATAGATGGTATTAGTGATCATGAAGCTGTTTTTGTGGTAGTTAAAAATAAATGCGATAGAAAGGAAGGTCTTAAAAGTAGGACTGTTAGGCAGTACCATATGGCTGATAAAGCAGGTATGAGGCAGTTTCTAAAAAGTAACTATGATCGGTGGAAAACGGTAAATAAAAATGTAAACAGACTCTGGGATGGGTTTAAAGAAATTGTTGAGGAATGCGAAAACAGGTTTGTACCTTTAAGGGTGGTAAGGAATGGTAAAGACCCACCTTATTATAATAGAGAAATAAAGAGACTAAGAAGGAGGTGCAGACTGGAAAGAAATAGAGTTAGAAATGGCTGTGGAAGTAAGGAGAAATTGAAGGAACTTACTAGAAAATTGAATCTAGCAAAGAAGGCAGCTAAGGATAACATGATGGCAAGCATAATTGGCAGTCATACAAATTTTAGTGAAAAATGGAAGGGTATGTATAGGTATTTTAAGGCAGAAACAGGTTCCAAGAAGGACATTCCAGGAATAATTAATGAACAAGGGGAGTGTGTATGTGAGGATCTTCAAAAGGCAGAAGTATTCAGTCAGCAGTATGTAAAGATTGTTGGTTACAAGGATAATGTCGAGATAGAGGAAGAGACTAAGGCCAAAGAAGTAATAAAATTTACATATGATAACAATGACATTTACAATAAGATACAAAAGTTGAAAACTAGAAAAGCGGCCGGAATTGATCAGATTTCTGGGGATATACTAAAGACAATGGGTTGGGATATAGTATCATATCTGAAGTACTTATTTGATTATTGTTTGGTCGAAGGAGCTATACCAGATGAATGGAGAGTTGCTATAGTAGCCCCTGTGTATAAAGGAAAGGGTGATAGACATAAAGCTGAAAATTACAGGCCAGTAAGTTTGACATGCATTGTATGTAAGCTTTGGGAAGGCATTCTTTCTGATTATATTAGACATGTTTGTGAAATTAATAACTGGTTCGATAGAAGGCAATTCGGTTTTAGGAAAGGTTATTCCACTGAAGCTCAACTTGTAGGATTCCAGCAAGATATAGCAGATATCTTGGATTCTGGAGGTCAAATGGACTGTATCGCGATTGACATGTCTAAAGCATTTGATAGGGTGGATCATGGGAGACTACTGGCAAAAATGAGTGCAATTGGACTAGACAAAAGAGTGACTGTATGGGTTGCTATATTTCTAGAAAATAGGTCTCAGAGAGTTAGAGTAGGTGAAGCTTTGTCTGACCCTGTAATAGTTGAGAGGGGAGTTCCTCAGGGCAGTGTTATCGGACCTTTATGTTTTCTTATATATATAAATGATATGAGTAAAGGAGTGGAATCGGAGGTAAGGCTTTTTGCGGATGATGTTATTCTCTATAGAGTGATAAATAAGTTACAAGATTGTGAGCAACTGCAACGTGACCTCGAAAATGTTGTGAGATGGACAGCAGGCAATGGTATGTTGATAAACGGGGCTAAAAGTCAGGTTGTGAGTTTCACAAATAGGAAAAGTCCTCTGAGTTTTAATTACTGTGTTGATGGGGTGAAAGTTCCTTTTGGGGATCATTGTAAGTATCTAGGTGTTAATATAAGGAAAGATCTTCACTGGGGTAATCACATAAATGGGATTGTAAATAAAGGGTACCGATCTCTACACATGGTTATGAGGGTGTTTAGGGGTTGTAGTAAGGATGTAAAGGAGAGTGCATATAAGTCTCTGGTAAGACCCCAACTAGAGTATGGTTCCAGTGTATGGGACCCTCACCAGGATTACCTGATTCAAGAACTGGAAAAAATCCAAAGAAAAGCAGCTCGATTTGTTCTGGGTGATTTCCGACAAAAGAGTAGCGTTACAAAAATGTTGCAATGTTTGGGTTGGGAAGAATTGAGAGAAAGAAGAAGAGCTGCTAGACTAAGTGGTATGTTCCGAGCTGTCAGCGGAGAGATGGCGTGGAATGACATTAGTAGACGAATAGGTTTGAATGGCGTTTATGAAAGTAGGAAAGATCACGATATGAAGATAAAGTTGGAATTCAAGAGGACAAACTGGGGCAAATATTCATTTATAGGAAGGGGAGTTAGGGATTGGAGTAACTTACCAAGGGAGATGTTCAATAAATTTCCAATTTCTTTGAAATCATTTAGGAAAAGGCTAGGAAAGCAACAGATAGGGAATCTGCCACCTGGGCGACTGCCCTAAATGCAGATCAGTATTGATTGATTGATTGATACTTTTCAAATTGTGAAAAACTACACATTAACTCAGACCTTGATATCTCATTCAGTGGTAATTGTAGGGATGTTTCTTTCAATGTTTTGATTATGAAAGTTGAAATATCTGGTAATTTCTGTGACAAGTGTGGGTGTGTGCTGCAGAGTTAATGAGTGTCCAAGATCTATCATACCCTGGCACATATTTTTGCTAACTGTCATTCATAAATAATTAATAATACTATATGCTCAAATAAGTGTAATGTGTAATATAAGGGCATTTTAGAGAGAGCAACAGCTTGCCGAGTGACCATCATACTACTTTTCAAATTGTGGAAAGGTACACGTTAACTCAGACCTTGATACCTCATTCAGTAGTAATTGTAGGGATGTTTCTTTCAATGTTTTTATAATGAAAGTTGAAAAACCTGGTAATTTCTGTGACAAGTGTGGGTGTGAGCTGCAGCTGCAGAGTTAATGAGCGTTGTGTCCAAGATCTATCATATCAAATATTTTCCTGTCATTCATAAATAATTAATTAATAACACTATGTGCTCAAGTAAGTGTAATATAATGGCATTTTAGAAACAGCAACAGTTTGCCTAGTGACCATCATACTACTTTTTAAATTGTGGAAAGCTACACATTAAATCATACCTTGATATCTGATTCAAAGGTATATTTTTAGACAGTGGAAATTCTAGGGATGTTTCTTTCAATGTTTTCAATGTTTTGATAATGAAAGTTGAAAAACCCGTGACAAGTGTGGGTGTGCGCTGCTGAGTTAATGAGTATTGTGACCAAGATCTGTCATATTTTGGAAAATACGTTTCTTAATTTATTCATGTGCCCAGACAAGCATAAAAGAATTGCATTGTTTTGAGAGAAAACCATTCACATATTCACCTCATCGTACAGTCCAGGTGAGTAGCCTTCAGTCGAACATTTTACAATATGTAATATATTACCTTGAGTGCATATATTTGTGTATTCGTATGTATACTTTTGATAGTGTTTCTTCGGTGTTTTGTGTTTATAAGCTTATTATTGCATTTTCTTTGTCAAATTATGATAAAAAGTATCGTATCAGCAATATAGGAATTAAACGCGACGATGGAGAGTGAACACTATACGCGTGACGTCACAACTGTTGGTAGCAGGCCTCTATATATCAAGATGGCCGTGACTGTACTCAAAGATTACCAACAAAGCTAAATGATTAGACAGATTATTATTAGTACTATGCTCTAATAGATACACACGAATATAGCAGGCAAGATACGGTACGTATCTACACTACAATTCTCAGCTGAAATGTGGTTATATGAATGTTTACCGCTGGTGGATTGCTATTACTTTCCCTACTACGTGGGACAGAGAAAAAAAAGTGTCCTTAAATACTGAAAAATAAGAGGTTGTCTACAATAATTTCTGTCAAAACTACGCCCGGGGCTTGAACTGCAATATTATTGGGATAGAGTAATTTGATTATTTGATTATGAGCTCGATGAATAAACAAAGGTGGAAAGTACAAAGTATGCAGGGAACTAAGACCACTACTGATTAACATGCATAGAGTGTAAATGTTCATATGTTGGCCAAACTGGCCATAGCTTTCTCACAAGATACTCAGAAGACGTTAACACTGCAAACACAACAAACATTCTGCAATGAGTGCTCACATGAGAGAATCAGGCCACCATTTTACAACTATAGAAAAAGACCTAAAAATTATCAAAAAGATAGAAAAGGGAAAATTAATGACAGAATTAGAAAATATCTATATCCATTTAGACCAGTATTTCAATAAGGAAACAAATTTAAATGACGAAACTGAAATAAGAAATCCTTTACACGAACAATTACCTAAACTTTTACAAACGGTTAATCTAGAAAAAAGCAGTTTTGCCGAAGTTTTCATCCCCAAAACAAATAATAATCATGGAACATTAAAGAACACAACCCCTCCCTGCGTCCCTACTAGACATACCCCATCCAAAACCACATGTACTAACAGTTTTCCTCCTACCCCTACTTCCTCCCCTCAACTCCTACCACCTCACTCATACAACACAAGAAGTAGACGCGGAACAGCAAGCAGTTGCCATACAACCTTAGTTAACACCAAACAGACAAACGGTGGTTGGAGGGGTAAGTAAAGTTCGAGAAGCACGCAATTAACTAGATAGACTCTTAACTTTAAGGGATATAAAACGTTTTTTTACCAGATCTCACTGCAAAGAAATTTTCAATTTAGTTCTTAAGACTGAATTTCACGTCTTTCTAAGATATTAGATATGCTACTTGTTTTAAATACAGTATTTTAGAACAACTCATTCTACCACAATTTTAATGTATCTCTCCTACTAAGCCCAAGTTATTAAGGCATGTCACCAAAGATTATGTATTTTATGATATTCTAGTAGAGTAAATTTAAGTTTGTGTAAGGCCCTCTACACACGGAGCTACTCATTAGAAACGTGACTGGTTTGTGACTGGTGTCACAAACTGGTTAGTAACTGAATATTAACTCGGCTCCACACACGAAGCTACTGTACGGTAACGGACACAGCGCTCGTCCGTCCTGTTGACACGTATTACCACTACAGTCTAAAATGGTCATAACTTCTGAACCATTCATGCAAATAATGTCCTGATAAGGTTATTGTAATCCTTATAAAATACTGGAGGAGGTCAAACAAGTTATTTTGATGAGGAACTCGAGGATAATATCGAAATATTTATTTAATTTTAAGGAGTTATATTTTTTACCGCGGACTATAGCATAAAATCGCTTCTAGAGGGCAGCCGGTCGGAAATAGATATGTGCCATCGCGGACTTTTTTGTAGAAGTTTCTATGCTCTACATTTCGTCCACTTACACTTGGGGTCTATCGTTGATGGTTCACGCAGCGTAAGCCAAGAAAGCAAGTGACTTACCGACCGACCGACATTTTTGTCTCTTTCTACGTATTAACTGTATATCGGATCACGGATACATAATATTTTTATAGTGGTTCACTACGTGAACAGTGTTCGTGTTGTCAGTATCTGAAGTAGAACCACTGTACTGATTAAAATGCAGTCAACATATGGAAACGTGTGTGGCACTATAAATTGTTGGCACATGAAAGAACTCCCGTGGGACAAAATTACGGCACCTCGAGTGTGAAAATGGTAAACCAAGGAAAACCATCTTCAGGATTACAGACAGTGGGATTCAAACCCACTATCTCCCGGATGCAAGCTCACAGCTGCGCGACTCTAACCGCATGGCCAACTCGCCCGGTGGTGCCATTCGACAGCGAAATACAAATGTGAGAGAATGTGTGAGTGCTGAGGAAAGTGTGCTAATAACTCTCAGGTAAGAAAAGTGAACTTCATTTTTACAAACAAAGAAAAATTTAAAAGCTTAGAAAATAATTCTATGCTTTCTCCATAATGTCCTTCCTTGCGTAATCCTTCAGCGTACAATTGTACAGTACGGGGTGTTTTTCATACTCCCACTAACTTTACATTGAAAACTTGTTCGCTCGCCATCGTAAAAAGGCACTTGATCACTGGGAACTGAGAAACTATACTCGCTGGTGACTGGCTCCGCGAGTCACCTGGAACTGATTACAAACTAGTTACTAACTGGTGGCTTTCCAGGAAATACACAGGAAGTGTCACTCAAGTACGCGGCCGGAAACTTCAGTTACCAATCAGTTACTAATGAGTAGCTCCGAGTGTAGATGGCCTAAAACGGTTTAATAGTTCTTAAGTCATTATTTACAATCGTAACCATTCTTTCGAGATTCAGATTTGGCTGATGATGCTCTGTAAGGGAGCGGAACATGTCCCACAAATAACTTTTTAATTAATGAAGATATTTTAAATGTGACAACATTATAATGTATTGAACAGGTGGATTATAATAAAATTTGTTATTGCAAATAACAGATTTCAATACGGATTAAAACATGAGATTAGTCACTTGCAATATCGTTGGTGAGTCATGCTTCCCTGCTTGCTATCCCGTGGTTCCGGCTGAAGCATATTTCCCACACCTTCATACTGCGCAGCTAAAGGCTCATTTCTTACCTGACTGAGCGCTCTCTTATCTATGAGTCATCATTGTCATCAATCACATAACTTGCACTCATGGAACATATTACACATTAGTAGAAAATGCCAGGGAATGCATTTATAAACATAATAGGAAAGGTAATATCCTTTAAATATGCCATTTTAGGGCATAAACCCCAAAATATTGATGCAACTATTAAACAAGGTGACATATACATTTTTATGCACAATATAAGTGGTCGAATTCTGTTCAGATATTAGTGATTTGCATAAATAATTTACCAGCATGTTCATACAATGGTGGAAAAAATCTACACAAATGCATGAACATCTGATCTCTAATTATAACTCTGCATTCACAGGAGAAGTTTTCACTTTGAAAAACTGCTGATGTGTTATAGCTAGAGGCACCTGTTTGTGTTGAAATTTTTTGCCTAATTTTGTCATTTTTTAACAGTTATTTTGGAATATTTTTAGCTATTTTTATTTTTTTCATCAATAATTTTGCTAAATTTTATTTCCACTTTTCAGCTATAAAAGGTAAACCAATAACGTAGTTGATAGCATATTTGCAGTATAACAACGTATTTTTGCATAAGTATATAAATACATGAGTTACGTTTATGCTTAAAACACATACATTATCACACATATCAAGGCATGGAATTTTGAAAACATTGTATCAGCTGTCACTCTAACAAGTATTGCCTAGCCTAAGTATATAATTTACATATCAGTCTGAAAAAGAGATACCATGAGTTCCATATCACTGGGAGTCAAGAGCTGTTCTCCTGTCAGACATTACATTACAATACGTTGAGAATGCCCTCTCACTATCAACATTACTGACTGGGATCCATAAAGCCTTCACTGCAGCTTCCACAAAATGCTCATATTCTGCTTTCAGGAAAAGAAGAATGGCAATCACATCAATATCTCTACCTGCTTTACATGAACTAGTAACTAGATCCCTAAACACAGTGTATGGTTCAAGGTATTCTGACATTGAAATTTCTCGTAAGATGGGAATTTGCTTTATTAGACGAGAGTTCATCATTTTCTAAATCCCCTTCCATTATCCTTCTTGCATCAAACAGTCTACCAAGAGAAGAAATGATAAACTTTCCTGTGTCAAACTCTATTAATTGGTTCAGCTTTTTCAGGATTGCTCTACCTACAGATTGAAACAAAGATGTTAATTGCATCTGCATTTGTTTTGGTAGTTTGGAAAGTTTATCGGAAGTTGTCTCAAAAAATTAGTAATTTAAAGACCTTTGAAAGGTCACTAAGCTCAGACTTAAGTACATGAATTAACAGCATGGTGGAACTCTCTAATGTGAGTAGCAAGTTACAACATTTTGAGCGATGTTCAACAAGAAAAATAGCTAGGTAATAAATTTTTGCTACTTCATTTGGGCTCAAGGCTTTGAAATAGTTCACAGTAACACTCTCGTCTTCAATAGTTTCAACAAAGTCTACTAGATCATGAAGATATTCTTCAAGGTACTCAACACTTTTAAACCATGAGTTCCACCTGCTGATCACAGGAATAGAGAAGAGTTTAGCTTTAGTAGGTTCGCCTTCATATTTCTGCTTCAGGAATTGAATGTATACATGCTTTCTCTTTCGTGTATTAAAGATGATTTGTTTTTCCTGTACAACACATTGGTTCCAAGCACTAAGTTCCACGGCCCATACACTGCCCACCAAATTCAGTTTATGAACCCAGCACTGTGTGTGTACCAACCCTTCTGAAACTAGAACCCTAATTGTGTTTATACACTTGCCCATGTAATGTGCTGAATCTGAAGTTATAGACACTACATTCTGGTACCGAATTTCAAGTTTGTGAATTACACTCATAATTGCTTGTGAATGGTATGCCTTGTGAACTTTCTGTAGCATTAGCATTTGCAATAACTTTCACTCCCCCTACAAATGACTTCTGAACTGTACTATCGCCACAACAGAACCTCACATCTCTTCCTCAGAAAAAATTTGTAATATTGCACAAACCTGGTATATATTTCTCCATCCACTCTCTCAGCTTCGGATGATCAACTTTTTCCAGTGGAATATTTGCCTCCATTAAAGCTTGAGTTGTAGATAAAATGAATGCGTCTTTATCGTATTTCGCTCATTTTGCCGCTTAACTAGTGTCTGTGAGACTAGCTTGTCTTCTGATGCCTGTCATCATTAGCGCCTTTTCCTTGTTCTTCTTATGTGAAACTCTGTTATTAATATGTTTCAGGCATGTGTCCTTTCTCTGCCACTCAATTCGTGCATTGCAGTATTTGCACATCAGTATCTTTCTAGTTTTGTCAAACACGTAAAATCCTTCCGATGCAAATTCTTTTTCTCGATCAAAAACTGTCACAACCATTTTAATAAACTGAGCACAAAAAGGAAATTAAAAGCTCCCGTCAGCAGCAATTTTCAACAGGCAAGAGGAAATACACCGGCACGTTATACGTAATTATGAACACTATAAATTTTCCGCTTCACAGGAAGATAATTTAGCGATAATCGATATACTATACCTTAGCTTTCGATTGTATATTTAAAGGGTATAAAGTCGATTGTGGCATCAATTATTGGATTTTATTACCACAACTCACCTCGAATCTCCGTCGTAAACTTCAAATGATGCAATTCCAAATAATTTAGTAAATTATTTTGCATGTTTGCTTAAACGTAAATAGTTTTGTGTTTTTGAGCCAAATTTGTAAAATTTTGCCAAAATTTTGCGATCTCTGTAATTGGTTGTTACCTATCAAGTCTTCTGCAATACTGCTCCACCCTCTTGTCTCAAACAAGTAAGTTGTGGCCACTTGGGCAGCCTGAGGGTAGGATATAGTATATACATTAGAGAACAGTTCAGTAACATTTCGTAAAAATTATTAAAAAAGAGAACTCCGCACTACATAATAAAATATAAAGTTTTAAGATGGGACTCATCATTGTCTCCTGTGTGGTTTTTGCACAGTACAGGGAAGGCTGCATCAGACTAGACTGTACATAGAATTGCTGTAAGATACAACTTAGAGATATTTCATTCCTAGCAGGCTGGATTTTTTCAAGAAAAAATTAGGTGCAGCTGATTTATACAGTATAGCTGATAATGTTTTTTGTTTATAGGGGCCTAAAATCCAGGTCATCGGCCCTTTAGCCAGTATATTTATGATGTAAACAGCAGGGTATTTGCTTGTGCATACAATAAGGAACATGTTATTGGGCCAGATGCCTTTCTGGGTTTTAGATAATTGAGAGCTGCACTGAATTCTTGGAGGAACTGCCATCCATGGTTGTTCTGGTTGTTAAACCACATCACGAAGAAAGTCTTCATCAGCAGTGGAAGGACAACTTGAAAGGGTGTAGAAATGCTACTTCCAACACTCCAGGATTTTATGGCTGTCAGAAAGAGTGGTAGAATTGTCAGCAGTTTTCAGTCTACCCGTTGAAGAGCGAAATGGAACATACAACTCTTTTATTCCTATATAAAAGTTCCTCAGGTCCCAAGCATCAGATAGTCACTTAAGTTCCTGAGCTTTTTGTTGCCACCAAGTATATACTCCTGAGCACCTAAGCCCATACACTAAGGGTGCAACCTTACTCTTTCTCCTCTGTTAATGCTGAAGGTAGTGAGTTATAGTTATATTTATAACTGTTGGGTTCGATTCAGTGTCGCTAACCATACAGTTCAGGGACCGTACTTGCCGATACGACGTCTTACATTTACTGTTAATCTGGCACACTGGCAACGGAGTCATGGTTTTTGCCAGAATTACGTATTGCCACTGCAATACTGTTAAAGTCAGTAGTGATACATTTGTGGGTATATTTAAAGCATATTTTCTTTTTCTGTGAGATTGTAAATCTGTTTGGCTAATTCCAGGTAAGCAGAATTGTGGCATGTTTGAATAATGCATTTAATAACATAGTTTGTGTTAAATGATGAACACAGCATTTTATCAATTACGGCCCTATTTCGTCCAATACTTACGTACAGAAATCAATCGGGATCTCTAGAAGCAAGAAAAATCTGCAAGAACTCCTCCAAAAAGGAAAGCAACGTTACGTCCTTTACAAAAATCAGGTCAAGAGATGATTATACATTGCTACGAGCAACTGAAACACGAAGAGGATGAAGAAGGTATCAGTCGTAGTGATATGGACTTAATGACAAGAGTTTCAAAATTAACTGAGGTACCGTAAGTGTTTATTTTGATCGTGTTTCTATGATAAGTTTCTGATATATCTGACAATCAGTTCAAATGGAAGAATATTTCATTATGAACCTAACTTAACCTAACATAATCATGTCTTCTCTAGACTTTGTAACGGTTTACAGACTTAACTTTTGTGTATTCATATTGACTTACGGCATATGTGTATGTAACATATTTGCTTGTGTGTATTATTACAGTGTGGTTTCAATTCAGTCCAAGAAGTAACAGGAAATTTCAAGAAGGGAGTTGAATTTCCTACCCCAGGTAAACACAGGAAGCGTGAACATCCAGTGACCGGCTTTTAAGGAAGCAATAGCAAGGTTTATTTATGATACATTACATAAAGGTAGGGTAACTTCACAAGGAATCTATTGCACCATTATTCACAGAAAATGGCACGCAGGTGAGATAACCTCCCAGAAATGTTTTTTGCATGTATCGACATACAGCACTTTTGAACCTCTTGTAACACTCTTTTCTCCCCCACCCCCACGGGAACTCGTAACTGTAAGAAAGGTTTTCGACCACATGAAAGCAAATTATGACACTTATTTGTACAAGAGATCAGAAACATTATGAAGAATTTTAAAGACTATGGGATTTGTATGGAGTAAAGGGGATCCCTATGCATTGTGTTAGAGAAAATGAAGACGTTTGTTTTAAGAGATCCTGTTTTCTGAGGGAATATATGCGAAATAGGGACAGCGAGAAGCCAAAACTTGTTTTTTCTTGGGTGAGACTTGGATTTTTATGAATGGTGAATATACAGGATTATTCACCTAACATGTTACACGGAAATAACTTCTAAACCATTAAAGATATCAGCATTCTGTTTTCATATTCGTAAATGGTATGCAGGGTCTTGTAAAATAACGTGCTACTTAGTCTCATGGGGTGATTAACAACCGAGATATTGATACTAACTCTATATTTTTAAATGGAACAGCACAAATTCATACAGCTGATTTAAAAGTTAATCTGCGTACAAGTTCAAATATGTAAGTATTTTCAAAATCGGACAATTACTTTTTGAAATATAAATAAGAACAGCATGTGCCGTTTTGCATGCCGCATTAGACGGCGTGAAGTCGGGCAAGGACATATTGAGGCGCAAGCAGTTTCCTGGGAGTGAGTTCAGCCAGAGAATGGATACCAGGCATGTAAGCGCCTCGTATACATGTGATGGGTTTGCAAAGTGTGTATGAAAGACTAACACATGACAGGACAGAAAGGGTGGATGTGTTTAAAAGGAATATAATATGTACTTTGCCTTGAAAGGAAAATAACGAAAGCTGTAATTGTCACTGGTTTTAGTGTACAGTTCATACTACTCTATGAGTTGAGAAATAAACATAACACAAAACACCGGAAGACCTCCTTCTAGAAAATTAAATGGTCAGAGCTGATCGTGGTGAGATGGCAGCAACACTTTTATTCATATTTTATTTTACACGCATTAATCTCCGCAGAGCTCCAGTGTGACTGAAGTAGCATGCATTCGGGAGAGCGTAGGTTCGAGTCCTGTCTCGCCCAACCTGAAAGTGATTATCATGGTGTCCCATGTTCAACACCAGGCAAATACCGGATAGGTACCTTTGTGATAGGCCACGGCCGACTTCCTTTCCAAATCCTTCCCACTCCCATCCGTGAGAAAAAACGCTAAACTGAGCGCAACCTATTACATGTCAAAACAAAACAATACAACTTTAATCTCCCTTCCCCGTTGTGTGTTCACCATTCATACAATAACGTTGCACACCCAGGGTATGTTACGGTACATCACATTATGTTTACTGTACATGTCTGGTATCCGTTCTGTGGCTGTAATCAATGCCAGGAAGCAGCTTGCGCCTCAATATATCCTTGCCCGACTTCAAGCCGTCTAATGCGGCAGCAAAACCGCGCATGCTGTTCTTATTTATATCTCAAAAAGTAATTGTCCGATTTTGAAAATACTTACATATCTGAACTTGTACGCAGTTGATCTTTTAGGCCAGCTGTATGAATTTGTGCCTTTCCATTTAAAAATATGGAGTTAGTATCAATATCTCGGTTATTAATCGCCCCACGAGACTAAGTAGCACGTTATTGTACAAGGCCCTGGGTACCATTTATGAATATGAAAACAGAATGCCGGTATCTTTAATGGTTTAGAAGTTATTTCTGTGTAACATGTTAGGTGAATAACCCTGTATGTAAGTTATATATTATGATATTTTATATAAAAATCATAGAAATATTTATCTCCATCAGGTATGTCTGGTTTCAAATGTGCATTTCTCTTTCAGGGTCACCCACATACTCCTGGAATAAACCACACAAATATGGCCATGATATTCAATGAGTAATTTGTCAACCTATATCTGAGGGAGGAAGACGTTATTGTTCATGCTGGAACGAAAGATGTCTTTGTACCTGGTATGTTCTTACTTTATTTTACTTCATTTTCTTATTATAGTGAGCTGATCTCTCTTCATATGGTTATGAGGGTATTTAGGGGTTGTAGTAAGGATGTAAAAGGGAGGGCACATCTGGAAAGACCCCAACTAGAGTATACTGTATTTCCAGTGTATGGGACCCTCACCTGGATTACGTGATTCAAGAACTGGAAAAAAATTCAAAGGAAACCAGCATGATTAGTTCTGGGTGGTTTCTGACAAAAGAGTAGTGTTACAAAAATGTTGCAGAGTTTGGGCTGGGAAGACTTGGGAGAAAGGAGGCGAGCTGCTTGACTAAGTGGTATGTTCCAAGCTGTCGGTGGAGAGGTGGAGTGGAATGACACTGGTAGATGAATAAGTTTGAGGGGTGTTTTAAAAGTAGGTAAGATCATAGTACAATGATAAAGTTGGAATTTAAGTGTACAAATTGGGGCAAATACTTGTTTTTTAAGAACAGGAGTTGGGGACTGGAATAATTCACCAAAGGAGATGTTCAATAAATTTCCAAATTCTTTGCAATTATTGAAGAACAGACTAGGTAAACAACATCTGCCACCTGGACGACTGTTCTAAGTGCAGATCAGTGGTGATTGATTGATTGACTGATTGAAATTGACGGGCACGATATAGGAAGTGGCATTATAACATACCACTTCAATGGCTTCTATCTGTGGTTCTTGATTTTGACTTCTCCACTGTTAAGGGATCTCTTAGTTATTAAAAAGACCTGCAGGTATTCACTTTAGGCCAATGATTAACTTTAGAGAGGTACTTCAATTAAAACCTCTCCAGTGTATTTTCATATATTACTAGATATTGGTATCAGTAAATTACTTGTACTGTAGGCCTATTTATTAGGTTTGTTCTGTATTCAACAATCTCCACGTGAATCAGCGCATGATAGCTGACTGTTTGACACTTTCTATGCTTCTTATTTCTTAGTTCCTGATATAGGTTCAGTGTTTATAGCAATTACATTTGTTCTAAGTTATTAAAATCAGTGTTTATAGTTACATCATTAATACAAGTGATCATGGACTTATCTAGATATACTAATGGAAAAACATTCATGACAGATATTAGAATTAAGTAGTGTAAATACGAGGATAATGCCAAAAATAAGGTCTCCTATTTGTTTATAAATACTGAACTCTGTTCGTGTGGCTGTTGGTCACAATATTGTGAAGAGTGTTTCCCGCCCTCGTATATAAACATAAGCACATCCAATCCATAGAACCTATCATTTCTCACCATATTGCTGTCATTGAGGAAACCCACAATAACCACCTAATCATTACCCCCTTGTACAACAAATCCACTCAAACCATTCTCAATAAACTCAAACACGCCAATATCCCTCCACCTATCATCATCAACCCAACCGACAACTCTTCATCTCAACCTGACTCTACAGTTCAGCCTACCTGTGAAACCTGCTCTCACTCCGAAACTTTCACCCAGCCTTCTACTCCCCCATCTACCCAGTCCACTGAAGCCCAAACCAACCCTCCACCTACACTAACAGACAAAAACACGCAGACTGGAAGGAGGCGTAAAAAACCTGCTCCCAGGCTCACTACACACACCAACACACCTACTCTACCCAGTACACTCAGGACACCTTCTCCTTCTCTGGTCATACAATGCTTTAACTGCCTAAAGCTACACCACACCGCTGCATCATGCACGGAAGGCACTCGCTGCAATAGGTGTGGTGGTCCTCACCGCCATACCAGTTGCACAATACCGAGGGACCAGGCGAGGTGCGCGAACTGTGAAGGCAGCCACGCAGCCTCATATCCTGGTTGCCCCTACATCAAGCAGGCAGTTAAAGAACACTACAAGCGCTCCCGACACTTACACACTACCAAACCCCCACCTCACTCAAACATCCCTCCCTCCTACCATAGTACCATCCCTGCTTCCTACCATGGTACCATCCCCCAGCCCAGCCAAGAAACTAACCATCTCCTCCGTCTCTTGATCAATTTACTCTCCCCCCAAGCTCCTCCAGTACTACCCTCCATGCCAAGCAGACAACCTAATAGTATATTAGTCCAGTTCAACCATCTCCCATCAAGTTCCGTGGTTATCCCCTACCAAGTAGCCCTCACCAGCGAAACCCTCCCCCAAGACCCAGATATAGACTTCCTTCCTCTCCTTCTTCTTCTAATATTATTGTCACTATGTGTTAAGCAACATTGGGCGTGGCGTCCACCTGGATGGGTGACCCACGTCATATCAGCTTATTCTGAGCAAATTACCATCAACATCGAATTCAGAACCCCCGGGTCAAACCCAGGGCCCCCAAGTGCATCGCCCTTTCCTCTAAAAGGGGCGCAGGTCATATTCTGACCAGCTCAGATCTCTCCACACAGGATCCCCTCCACCCAATTCCGTTCTGTTCTTCACAACCGTTCATCTGAGGAAATAGCACTCAAGACCTAATCATCGGTCGGCGGGCTAAAATCCTCATCGGAACCGGTCTCCGGTTACTCCGTTGAGATTGGGGCATGGCACTCAGTCTTGGCTTGGCAGCCGTTGAGAATGGAGCTCCCGTTGGATGCTACCGCCAAGTGTGAAGTGCACGCAGTTATTCGGTTTTTGAATGCAAAAGGTACTGAACTGATTGAAATCCTTCGCCAATTGATGGAAGTGTATGGTGAATCGGGCATGGATGTCAAAAATGTTCATAAGTGTTTGCAGCCGATCGGACTTAAGTTCACGACGAACACAGGAGCGCCAATTTTCGTCGTGAAGGTTGAGCAAATCATGCGTGAAGATCGACGGATTACCCTGGATGATCTCCGCATTTTTGTTCCTGAGGTTTCCCGAAGCACCGCTCACAGAATTTTAACGGAAAAGTTGAAATACTGGAAGGTGTGCGCAAGATGGGTGCCACGTATGCTGATTGAAGACCACATGCGGCAACGAGTTGATTCTTCCCACACATTACTTCAATGCTTTGCAGCCGAACAGGACAACTTTTTGGACTAAATTGTCACGGGTGACGAAGCCTGGGCGTTCCACTTTACACCTACCTTTACTACCAGAATGTTAGAGGGCTAAATACAAAAACCACCAAAATATATACTGGTACTCATGCAACAGATTTTAACATAATAGTATTAACTGAAACTTGGCTCCACCCAGGGGTGTATGATAATGAAGTGATTAGTGAAAAATATAACATAGTTCAATGCGATGAGAAAGATAGAAAAGGGGGCGGTGCTTTAGTAGCAGTTTGCAAGGATATTTCAGCAGTCAGCATTGACATTGGAATAGACCATCTTGAAACACTTTGTATAGAAATCAGGTTAATCCAAATGCAAAAGAAGTATTATATATTAGTAACCTATTTTCCACCTAGTTCCAATATTGAACTTTACAATGATTTTTGTGAAATATTCTATAAAAATGACTTTCTGCAGAGAGGTAACACAATAATATTAGGAGACTTTAAAATTTCCTTAATTACAGGAAAGAACTTCAGAGTCCTTTCACATTTCTTACAGTTATACAGAATGACATCAATAAATAACATTAAAAATTCTCACAATGTAACATTAGATTTAATTCTGACAAGTTTAAAAGATAGTGTTAAACCGATAAGAGAATCAGAACATCTTGTACTTGAAGATCCTTACCAGCCTTCTTTGTCTGTTGAATTAGATGTGAAACAAAATGCAAAACCAATTAAAACTCAGAGAGTTAATAGTTTTTTTTGCTATTTGCTTTACGTCGCACCGACACAGATAGGTCTTATGGCGACGTTGGGATAGGAAAGGCCTACGAATGGGAAGGAAGCGACCGTGGCCTTCAGGTACAGCCCCAGCATTTGCCTGGTATGAAAATGTGAAACCACGGAAAACCATCTTCAGGGCTGCCGACAGTGGGGCGCGAACCCACTATCACCCAGATGCAAGCTCACGGCTGCGCGACTCTATTACCAACCATCACTCTCATTTTTGTTCCGTATTGAAAACAGTGATCTTACTTAGTTTACAAAAGGAGTATATTTATTACCCCACTTATTCAATACAATTAGTACCCAATAAAAGAAGGGTGAAACATGTCCCCATAATATTCAGATTTTCTATGTTTAATTAACCACATAACATGGTACTAATTGTATTGAATAGGTGGGGTAATAAATATACTCCTTTTGTAAACTAAGGAAGTGCGCGACTCTAACCGCATGGCCAATCAATCAATCAATCAATCAATACTGATCGGCATTTAGGGCAGTCGCCCAGGTGGCAGATTTCCTATCTGTTGTTTTCCTAGCCTTTTCCTAAATGATTTCAAAGAAATTGGAAATTTATTGAACATCTCCCTTGGTAAGTTATTCCAATCACTAACTCCCCTTCCTATAAATAAATATTTGCCCCAGCTTGTCCTCTTGAATACCAACTTTATCTTCATATTGTGATCTTTCCTACTTTTATAAACGCCACCCAAATTTATTCATTTACTAATGTCATTCCACGCCACCTCTCCGCTGACAGCTCGGAACATACCACTTAGTCGAGCAGCCCTCCTTCTTTCTCTCAATTCTACCCAGCCCAAACTTTGCAACATTTTTGTAACGCTACTCTTTTGTCGGAAATAACCCAGAATAAATCGAGCTGCTTTTCTTTGGATTTTTTCCAGTTCTTGAATCAGGTAATCCTGGTGAGGGTCCCATACACTGGAACCATAATCTAGTTGGGGTCTTACCAGAGACTTATATGCCATCTCCTTTACATCCTTACTACAACCCCTAAACACCCTCATAACCGTGTGCAGAGATCTGTACCCTTTATTTACAATCCCATTTATGTGATTACCCCAATGAGATCTTTTCTTATACTAACACCTAGATACTTACAATGATCCACGAAAGGAACTTTCACCCCATCAACGCAGTAATTAAAAGTGAGAGGACTTTCCCTATTTGTGAAACTCACAACCTGCTTTTTAACCCCGTTTATCAACATACCATTGCCTGCTGTCCATCTCACAACATTTTCGAGGTCACATTGCAGTTGCTCACAATCTTGTAACTTATTTATTACTCTATAGAGAATAACATCATCCGCAAAAACCCTTACCTCTGATTCCACTCCTTTACCGGTACTCATATCATTTATATATATAAGAAAACATAAAGGTCCGATAGTACTGCCTTGATGAATTCCCCACTTAATTATTACAGGGTCAGATAAAGCTTCACCTACTGTAATTCTCTGAGATCTATTTTCTAGAAATATAGCAACCCATTCAGTCACTCATTTGTCTAGTCCAATTGCACTTATTTTTGCCAGTAGTCTCCCATGATCCACCCTATCAAATGCTTTAGACAGGTCAATCGCGATACAGTCCATTTGACCACCTGAATCCAAGATATCTGCTATATCTTGCTGGAATCCTACAAGTTGAGCTTCAGTGGAATAACCTTTCCTAAAACCGAACTGCTTTCTATCGAACCAGTTATTAATTTCACAAACATGCCTAATATAATCAGAAAGAATGCCTTCCCAAAGCTTACATCCAATGTATATCAAACTTACTGGCCTGTAATTTTCAGCTTTATGTCTATCACCCTTTCCTTTATACATAGGGGCTACTATAGCAACTCTCCATTCATCTGGTATAGCTCCTCCGACCAAACAATAATCAAATAAGTACTTCAGATATGGTACTATATCCCAACCCATTGTCTTTAGTATATCCCCAGGAATCTTATCAATTCCAGCCGCTTTTCTAGTTTTCAACTTTTGTATCTTATTGTATATGTTTTATTATCATATGTAAATGTTAATACTTCTTTAGCCTTAGCCTCCACCTCTATCTGGACATTATCCTTGTAACCAACAATCTTTACATACTGCTGACTGAATACTTCTGCCTTTTGAAGATCCTCACATACACACTCCCCTTGTTCACTAATTATTCCTGGAATGTCCTCCTTGGAACCTGTTTCTGCCTTAAAATACCTATACATACCCTTCCATTTTTCACTAAAATTTGTCTGACTGCCAATTATACTTGCCATCATGTTATCCTTAGCTGCCTTCTTTGCTAGATTCAGTTTTCTAGTAAGTTCCTTCAATTTCTCCTTACTTCCACAGCCATTTCTAACTCTATTTCTTTCCAGTCTGCACCTCCTTCTTAGTCTCTTTATTTCTCTATTATAATAAGGTGGGTCTTTACCATTCCTTACCACCCTTAAAGGTACAAACCTGTTTTCGCATTCCCCAACAATTTCTTTAAACCCATCCCAGAGTCTGTTTACATTTTTATTTACCGTTTTCCACCGATCATAGTTACTATTTAGAAACTGCCTCATGCCTGCTTTATCAGCCATATGGTACTGCCTAATAGTCCGACTTTTAAGACCTTCCTTTCTATCACATTTATTTTTAACAACGACAAAAACAGCTTCATGATCACTAATACCATCTATTACTTCAGTTTATCTATAGAGCTCATCTGGTTTTATCAGCACTAGTACGATGAGTTAATAGTTATAATTTTCATAAGGCTAACTTTCATGAACTTTACAGTCAGTTATGTGATGAAGACTGGCGTGAATTGGAAAGTTTCAAAGATCCTAATGAGGCACTGGTTTGTTTTTATAGGATATTTGATTCAATAATACAGAGAACTGTTCCTAAACGAAAATATTTGAAGAAAACTATGCATCCATGTTGGTTAACTAAAGAAATTATTTCCTTAATTAAAAATAAAGTCTAAGTATCATAGGAAATGCTCAAAATTTTCTGAATTTTATCTAAATACAAAATATATTAGAAGAGAAACTAAAGCATTAATTAGTAAGGCTTATAAATCCTATGTGTTAGAATCAAAATCAAGTATTTGCAGTAATCCTAAAACCTTTTGGAACTTTATTAAATGTAGAAAGAAAACCAATGAACTTTCAAATCCAATGATGTTCAATGGAGCTATTTTGAATAATAGTAAAGAGACTGCGGACAGCTTTGCTTCATGTTTTAAAGGAGTGTATTCTCAACAGGAACCTTCTTACCTTATTACAGAATCGGATATATTACAGACACCTCATGTTTTGCCAGTTTTTAACATTGATGAAAATGAATATATTTGTCACCAATAAATAAAATAAAATAAGCAGTAAAGAAACTGAAGCCTAGTAAATCAAGTGGCCCTGATGGTATACCACCATATGTACGGAAGGGTTGTGCTGAAGTACTAATGAAACCTTTATGTATCATCTATAATTATAAAATCTCAAATTTTTCCGGACATTTGGAAACTACGCAGGGTTTGTCTGGTCCTCAAGTCAGGAGATAACATCAAAGTGGAGAATTATAGACCAATTTCTATAATTAACACTCCAGCTAAGGTTTTTGAGCAAATAATATTCTGTAGGTTTTTCAGACAGGTTAAAAACTACATTTTCCCTCATCATCATGGATTTTATCCAGGATGGTCCACTGTAACTAACCTTACAAACTTTACCCAAGATATTTGTAATGCACTGGACAGTCAAAGGCAGGTAGATGCGATCTATACAGATTTTTCAAAAGACTTTGTCAGATTGGATCATAATACATTGTTATACAAGCTGTCAAATTATGGGTCATCATATTCCTTTTTGACTCTAGATTCTTCTTACCTGTCTGGCAGACATCAGTTTGTAACGTACTTTCAAACCAAATCCTTTGTGTATGCGGTTAATTCCGGTGTACCACAGGGTTCTTTAGGACCTTTTGTTTTATGATCTTCATTTAATGACCCCCCCACGGGTTATTAAACATTCAAATTGTCTCTTATATGCTGATGATTTAAAATTATACAAAACTATTACTACTTACGAAGATTCATTTGAACTGCAAAAAGACATTAACAATATGTATGTTTGGAGCATCAACAATAAAATGAAGCTTAATATTAATAAAGGCTTAAGTATAACATTTTCAAGGAAAAGCACTGAAATTTTATTTAATTATAAAATGAATAATCTAACCCTCAGAAGACAAATTCAGTAAGGGATCTAGGACTCGTAATGCTCAGTACAAAGTCTTTCAAATCGCACATTGAAGAGGTTGTTAATGAAGGATACAAGTCCTAAGGTTTCGTAATTAGAAACTCTAGAGAGCTGAAAAACATATGTACTTTGCCCAAACTTTATAATACTTTTGTTCGAAGAAAACTTGAATATGGATGCATCGTGTCGATTCCAAGTTACGAATCCTACAAAAATGATATTGAAAAGGTTCAGAAGAAATTTCTTAGAATTGTCTACAATAAAAGTCATAAAATTTTGGCTCTAAAGGAAAGTGTATCTTATAAAGACTTACTCCAGGAATATAAATTCTCCACTCTTATTGAACGAAGAGAAGTTAGTCAGTAAGTATTTTTGTATAAAATAATAAATGGTATAATAGATGATAGTGATTTACTTGCTAGGGTGAACTTAAGTGTAAAGTTAACTAATATGAGGGCACAGCAACCATTCTACTGTGGACGTTCCAAGTCAGTTAGTCGAAGAAATTTGCCATTGGTTAGAATATGTGAACAGTTTAGTCAAATAGCCTTGAATGTTAATAATATTGATTTTGCAATGGCAATTAACTAATTTCTGCTTCACATTGGTTTACACATATCTGATTCATGAAGTTTCTATATGGTTAGTATTAAGCTACCGTTACTAAATATTACCAATATATTTCCAATATTGTACATCACTTCATTGTAAATTTTGTGTTATGAACAGAATATCTCCTAATACTGTAGTTCTTTTCACTGATAATATTAACTAATGTACTTATTATAACTTAAAAACTATATACTGTACATCATCTCATTGTAAATTTTGTATTATTGGAGGAGTATCTCCTATTAATGTAGTTCTTTTTCACTGACAATGTTAATCAATTATGTCTTACGAGCAGAATATTTCCAATTACTGTAGTTTTTTTCACGTATAATATTAATTAATGCACTTGCTATAATTTAAAAAAAATTATGATTGTACATGAAGCTGCTCTGTTTGTCAGCGAGACAGAATCATTTTGTTTACTTTGTTTTGTTCTGTTCTCTTTTATTTTATTTTTCTTCAATAATTGTGAACTTTTTATGTTTTTAAATGTTCTGTGTATGTACTATGTACTGCCTTTTGCAATTGGAGGCAACCTATAAATAAATAAATAAATAAATAAATAAATAAATAAATAAATAAATAAATAAATAAATAAATAAATAAATAAATAAATAAATAAATAAATAAATAAATAAATAAATAAATAAATAAATAATCATTATAGACTCTTATGCCTTTCAGCGTTCAGTCTGCAAGCCTCTGAGAATTTACTAAATATCGCCACAATCCTCGATTTGTAACTAGTGTTGTGGCCTAATTTAGTTCTATACCTCTTATCTTTAAATCGTTAGAAACCGAGTCTAACCATCGTCGCCTTGGTCTCCCTCTACTTCTCTTACCCTCCATAGCAGAATCCATTATTCTTCTAGGTAACCTTTCCTCCTCCATTCGCCTCACATGACCCCACCACCGAAGCCGGTTTATGCGTACAGCTTCATCCATCGAGTTCATTCCTAAATGAGGGAACCATCAACCTACGTACAGGGGCTCATCCGCCCAAAGCCGTTGACCCCTTTAGGGAGTCGAGTTATTTACCGCCGCCTGGCACTCGGCGTTGAGTCGCTGGCTGTACGGACTTAGTCCATTACTGTAGCAGAATATCCGGCCATACAATATCGTGGCCCTATTAAACATACTGTAAAACGCTCCTTTCTTTCTGTTGTCCTGGATGATTTGAACTGTTACTAATTATTGTATCTGTTTGTGTGGACGTCCTATATATTTGATACTGAAAACGATTCTTATGTCTAGTGATTGTTAAGCCTAGGTAATTCAAACTTTTGTTGCCTTCTGATCCTAATGAGAAATGAATATGCTTATCCAAAGCGTTTAAATATTTCAAGACTTCGTCAGGTTTTATCTCCTGTTCATTGATGATCACAAAAAATATCATCTACAAATCTAAACCATTTATCTAGACCCTTTATTTTATTTATTATTTTGTTGTGTTATAAATAGTCCATATAGATATTTGCTAAAATTACATATGTCGGTAAACCCATTGCCAGTCCCTTACACTATTTATAGATATTATTAATCTAACATAATAATTGTATTCATTCATATAAACATAATACACTAATTGTTTTTGAACAAAAAGTCATTATAGTAATAAATTCTTCATTTTCTACCTTATTTAATCTACTGTAATGTGTTTCATTAATTGGTATGTTCATATACACTGCTTTAATATCGAAACTATGAATTGTATTTGTATCCAGTAAATTAATATTTTTCATTTTATTACCAAAAAGTACAGTTTTATCCAAACCTGATGAGCTATTAAACTTAAAGTGTTATTTTAAAAAGGTTTGTACAAATTTAGCCAGTTTGTAAATTAGACTTTCCTGAAATTTACTGTGGGTCTGATCAGAATATCCTGTTTATGGATCTTAGGTAGTGCTCTTAATTTAGGTAACCCTAAATTCATACTAATTAAATGATTTTTTTGCCCTTAGAACTTAATAAAAAGCTTGTATTATCAAGAACTCATTTAAATTTATTTTGTATTGATGTGGTAGGATTTTTAACTGTTTTTAATTATTATTGGACAAGAATTATATCGTTTTGTTGATATACTCATTTTTTTTTCTGTTAATACTATAGTATTACCTTACCTGCATTTGTAACTGTAATATCATTATCTTTTATTTTCTTCGTAAGCTGCTTAACATTACCGTTCATCTTAATCGGGTTTTCAATATAATATTCTATTATTTTACATACTGTTCTACTCATTTCATGTCTTAAAGTGTTTTTCTCATCATATTTTGCTTTGGATAAGCATAATATTCATTTCACATTAGAATCAAAAGACAACAAAAGTTTTAATTACCTAGATTTAATAGTCACTAGACATTAAAATCTTCAGTATCAAATATATAGGAAGCCCACTCAAACAGATACAATAATTACTAATAGTTTGAATCATCCAAGACAACAGAAAAAAGAGGCAGCACTTTACAGTATGATGAGAATTCCTCTATCTTAAAGAAAACTTTAATAAAGATGTGAATATAATTATCAAATTGCACATAATATTAGTTACTCCAACAGATTCGTTAACAAAATCAAGAATAAAATTTGTAGTAAACCAAGAACAACTTTAATGGTAGACCAAAAATAAGATTAAAAGAAGTACATGGTTTTGGTGTTTAGAAATAAGCAATCAATAATGTTTATTTCACATTATAATCAAAAGACAACAAAAGTTTTTAATTACCTAGATTTAATAGTCACTAGACATTAAATTCTTCAGTATCAAATATATAGGAAGCCCGCTCAAACAGATACAATAATTACTAATACTAATTTGTTTTGACGTTTAGAAATAAGCAATCATATCAATTAGCAAGTATATTTAAAAGACGGAATACTGATATCGCATACACGACTAAAAAAACATTAAATTCTAATAGCAAAGAGACCAACAATAAATACAATAAATTCGGAATGTGTAAATTTACATGTCATACTGTGAATAACAAGACATTGGGCAGCCAGGGAGGAGTTTGGCAGTCCTGTATAAAGAACACCTCAATGTGGTTAAACATAAAAGATATTCAGCAATGGGGGAACATATGAAGGATAACGATCATGATTTCACAGACATAGAACATGATATGAGACTCATTCGGCCCAGAAAGGTAACATTTATGGATGTCCTGGAAGGTATTGAAATTTATTTGGCACAAAGGAATAGCAGTGAACGCAGTATGAATGAAAACGGGATATCGGTGTCAGGTTATTATCCCCTCCCCGCTCCTTGTTTCCCACTTTGCTTCACTCAGCTGTTCTAACCATGCTGGTAAACAAGGCTGTATGTTACTCAGTGCCTATCCAGTCCGCTTGACACTCAGTCATTACGCATAGCTACTCTTCTGACACTAATTTTTTTTTTAAATTTTCTTCTTTTAAAGCTATCCTTTCTCTATTATATTATATTTTATGGGATTTTTAATGTTAGGTTTTTCATTGTAGGATAAGAAGACTCTTTGGGCCTGGAAAAACATAGCATTCAACTTCACCGTATCGGTTTAATAATATTAAGAAATGTGCCTATCCAGTCCGCTTGACACTCAGTCATTACGCATAGCTACTCTTCTGACACTAATTTTTTTTTTAATTTTCTTCTTTTAAAGCTATCCTTTCTCTATTATATTATATTTTATGGGATTTTTAATGTTAGGTTTTTCATTGTAGGATAAGAAGACTCTTTGGGCCTGGAAAAACATAGCATTCAACTTCACCGTATCGGTTTAATAATATTAAGAAATGTTCCGTGTGTCAAGCAAAATACAGGCACTTCTTATTTGCTTTTTCTCAGCCAATACTTTAAGAATAACAAATTCATTACATTTCAAGAATTAGAACATTATCCTCAAGAGATTGCATTCTGTTTCCACAATGTAACAAGACTTTAATATTTTTCATCCAGAGAGAATATAAGATAGGTTTTAGATAGTGACATGAAATAGAATTGTTGTAGATTTTAATGTGTTTTTTAGTTTGGATATTTTACAGTGAGGTCTTATGTATAGTAATTTTAAACATCTCCTTGGAGATTTTGAGAGATTTTTACTATTAACGCTGAAGAAGAGAAATGATTATTTTCTTGAAACATGTACGATGACGAATGATGAATTAAATTAGTAATCACCATATACTAATTGCGTAAATCAATTTGTATTGACAAGCAGACCCTTATTAGCCCTGTTTTCTCACAGGTGGTTAAATTATTAGTAGTCAATACAGATCTTAGCAGAAACCTAAAATGGTCAAGTTCATTAATAAGGGTTCATTATCGGTGTAACCAGAGAGAGAAATTATTGGGAGGTATCAATTCTTTCCGCACTATGAAGAAAGGAAACTATCAAAATGAAGACATAAAAAATTCTGTTGTAGGTAAGAAGAGCAAGAGACAACAACAATCATGATTTGATGCAGTCAAAAGCACATGAAATTACAAGAAGTTTTTGTATTGCAGGTAAGGATCTTAAAGCAAATAAAGGATGATCAGAACACTTATGCACCGAGATGTACTAAGTTTGTGAAGATCATCACTGTGCCAGTGACTTCCATCAGCTTATAGTAACAATGTGATAGAATTCCACCGCTTTGTCGCAAGACTTTGGACACTGCAATGCTGCACATCCTTGAACTCTGCTTTAATGGTAGACCAAAAAGAAGATTAAAAGAAGTACATGGTTTTGGTGTTCAGAAATAAGCAATCAATAATATTCATTTCACATTATAATCAAAAGACAACAGAAGTTTTAATTACCTAGATTTAATAGTCACTAGACATTCAGGACATGAAAGTAGCCAGAATGATTGTTGATACAAGCAGGTGATAACAGTGGCAGGAGGGTCTTGGCGTTTAGTCAAGTGACCAGTCAGCTGTGGTAATGAAGGAGGAGGCTGATATGAATCTGTTTAAATGTGCCCATATAACTTTCAGCACAAACAGATTTACATACATACACACACACATATATATGTATTATTGACTATTATGTCTTTCAGCATTCAGTCTGCAAGCCCCTATGAATTTATTAAATGCCACCACAATTCTCTGTTTGTAACTAGGTCTGTGGCCTTGTTTATTTCTATAAGTCTTATCTTTAGATCATTAGAAAACAAGTCTAGCCATCATTGTCTTGGTCTCCCAGTACTTCTCTTACCATCCATAACTGAGTCTATTATTCTCCTAGGTAACCTTTCCTCCTCCATCCACATCACATGACTCCACCACAGAAGCTAGTTTAGGTGTACAGCTTCATCCATCAAGTCCACTCCTAACTTAGTCCTTATCTCCACATTCAAAGACCCTCCTGCCACTATTATCACCTGCTTGTATCAACAATCATTCTGGCTACTTTCATGTCCTGAATCCACCCAGTTTTCACTCCCCTAAAGCAAAGTTGGGTTGAAAGCAGATTGATGTAAAGATAGTTCCATCTGGGAGCTGACTTTCTTCTTACAAAATACTGTTGATCGCCACCATGACCTCTCTGCATTAGGTTTGTTGCACCTGAATTCAATTTCACTTACTGGGCGAATACACATACTAAACACTTGAAATTAACTACCTATTCCAGCTTTGTACTCCCAATCTGAAATGCAGTTCTCTTAGGTTTGTTACCTATCAACATCACTTTAGTCTTGGAAAGACTAATTTTCAATTCCTGCTCATTGCAAGTTCAAAGATATTAGACTGGAGGTATTTAGCATAATCTGCCATTATGACCAAGTCATTGCAATAGGCCAAAGTGCCTACTAAATTTTCACCTAACTAAATCTCTCACTGCCACTTTATACCTTCCAGTAAATGATCCATGTACACTCTGAACAACAAAGGTGAAAGATTGTTCTGCCGTCACCGAGAGAACCGAACCTGATGTAAACAAAGAACATTGTGTATCCGTATGTATTCATCCGCGGTCTGAACGCTGATTGGAGGATCACTGGGCTTCTTCCAAGCACATGGCAAGAATCACGTGGGCTGTCTTTGAACTGTCGTTACTTCGCCTGGTTGCGGCGATTACATCAGAGTTAAAATAAACTGTATATAGGATAATATTTTTTGTTTATTTCCAACTATTCAATACATTACAAGATGTTGGCATTTACTTTAAAACATTATTCAGATGAGACATGTTTCGCCTCCTACTGTGAGGCATCCTCAGTCATTATCAAAAACCTTATTATTTTACCAGGCATCTAGTTAAAGATATTCAAAAATGTGTTTGATGATTATAAGAGAGGTAAGATTTACGTTTGTTATAAACATGTTCATGAAGTAACTAAAAATCTAATATATTGATAAAAACATATGTAGTTCTTTGTTGAATAGGACTTGTTTGATTGTACTATAGTAAAAGAAGGTGGCTTGAAGCTGTAGTCATTAATAGATGTCTAATACATAGTGGAAGGCATAAAATATCAGTTCTATGAGAATATACATTACATTCAATTGATACTAAAAACTAGTGGATTCATAGGTAGTACATATAAAATGTTCAATGAAATAACTAAAGATCTAATAAAATGATAAACACATATGTAGTTCTTTGTTGATTAGGACGTCGTATGATTGTACGGCTTAAAGCCGTAGTCATTAATAGATGTCTAATACATAGTGGAAGGCATATGAAATCAGTTCAATGAGAATATATAATACAATCAATTGATACATAAAAACTGGTAGATTCATAAGCAGTACATTTAAAAATGAAGGCGTCATGTGACTATAAATGACAGTTGATGGCTTAAAGCCGTAGTCAAAGTTTAAAGTATAGGTCAATAACTGCTAATATATGGTAAAAAGATATAAGTCAAAATATAAAGCTTAGTATAAAAAATATGAAGGGAAAACATTCCAATTGTTTGACAAAAGTTACTTGACGTTGGCATGCATTTGTCCGTGATATTTATTGGTCAACAGTTCGTAGGTTATTTTAGATTTATTCGGCAAGATTGCGTTGACAAGAAGTTCACCAGATGTTTATAGTTGGCCTAATTTGTATTAGGTCATCAAGAAAGTTGCAGAGATGATGATGGGTGGAAATTCTCAACGTTGATTTGGTTTTTTGACGTGAAGGTTGGAGAGCTGTTGTGTTCTTCTTCGATGACAATATATTTTATAAAACGTTGATTTTAATAATTTATACTATTGAAGAGTATTATGGAAGTTTGAAGAGGCTGTTGAATTATTGTTGTTATAGATTGGTTCTGAAATGAAGAAAAAACTGTAGTTAATTTTGACGAGAATGAAAGAAAACACGGGAAGGTTTTGTTTAAGTGTTGTTAGTGAGAAAATGTTGGTGCTTACCTATGGCGTTGTAGGCCCGTTTGACAAGCTGTGTGAGGCGCTATTAGGATAATAAAACAGAGGAGTTCTTCTCTAATGAGACCTACACAATAATCTCAAAGGATCCCACTACAAAAACTCAACGTAATCTAAAAACACTTTTAAAAAACTCTTCATTTTTATTTAATGAACATGAATACCAAAGTCTCATTAATATGAACCCCAAACTACCCACCGTCAGATCACTACCGAAGGTACATAAAAAGGACGTTCCCATTCGACCAATCATAAACAGCCAAAATAGCCCGACATATAAAACCTCACAATTCCTCCAGAAATTTCTCAAAAAACATTTCAAATTCCATAACAAACACCCCAAAAATTCAATAGAACTATGTGAAACTCTCAAAAAATTTAACTTAAAACCTAATCACACACTGTGCTCTTTCGACGTCATTAACATGTATTCAAACATTCCCGCTAAAAAAAACTATAGAAATAATAAAAAACAATCTTTCCAAACATAGCAATTTAAGCAAAATAGAAATAGAAGAATTCTTAAAAGTACTAAACTTCGTCTTACAAAACAACTTTTTCACTTTCAACAATAAAATAGACAAACAGGAAGGCCTAGCCATGGGAGACCCTTTATCCGGAATACTTGCTGAAATTTATATGGAAAACCTCGAAAACAGCAAAATAATAAATAACATCAATGGATTAAATCTCTGGCTACGTTATGTTGATGACACGCTAGTGATAATTGACAAAAATCTCAACAATAGTGAAAACATATTAACTTATTTAAATAATCTGGATAACAATATTAAATTCACTAAAGAGGACGAGAACCACAAATCAATTAATTTTCTTGACATCACAATAACAAGAACTTCCAATAAGTTTGATTTCCAAATTTACAGAAAACCCTCATTCACACCTTTAACTATTAAACAAAGTTCCCTTCATCCACAATCACACACAGTCCTCATTTTATAGTATGGTGTAAAGAGCTCTAAAAATTCCCCTTTCAGCAACCAATTTTAAAAAAGAAATGAATACAATAAAAGAAATAGCCACTTTTAATGTATATAATCCCTCTATCATAGACAAACTAATTAATAAAGTTAAATTGAAACTATCCACAAACCTCTCCCCAATAAAAAATGAAAAATAAAAGTTCGCAACCTTTACATACACCAACCCAATCATAGACAAAGTAACCAACACCTTAAAAAATCAAGAGATCAAAATAGCTTTCAAAACTCAAAATTCAAACCAAAAAATGTTCTTCAACCATAATACAATAAATTCAGAAAATAATAAATACTCAGGCTCCGGTATCTATAGATTAAAATGTAATGAGTGCCTCAGCTCATACATCAGACAAACAGGAAGAAGCTTCATAACTAGGTACACAGAACATTTCAATGCTCAGAAACATAATAAACACTCAGCAATGAGCAATCACATGAAAGAAACGGGGCACAACTTTACCACAATTGAACAGGACCTTCAAATTTTAAAAACAATAAAAAAAGGTAGACTTATGACCGAATTCGAAAATTTATACATATTTTTGGACCAAAAATTCAATGCTAATAAGAATTTAAATGATCCAATAGACAATAGAAGCCCTTTATATGACCAAATAGTAACATTATTCAATAATGTAAACCTTCAGGAGAAAAAGTTTTTTAATATTTTCAAAACAATATCAACAAACACCCCTCCGTCAACAAATACATCATACCCCCCTCCCCCTCCCATCTTACGTAATTCCCCTCCACGCGCCATTCATAAACCAATAAATGATACACGCCCCTCCGCTTCCCCTACTATTCACAACTCCCTCCCGTTCGCGAATCACAAGCCTACAACTCCGCCCCCTCCTACCCATCCCCCTCTGGCCAGACGACATACGTACAACACAAGGAGTAAAAACCGTTAGTGACCATTATTATCCTAATAGCGCCTCACACAGCTTGTCAAACGGGCCTACAACGCCATAGGTAAGCACCAACATTTTCTCACTAACAACACTTAAACAAAACCTTCCCGTGTTTTCTTTCATTCTCGCCAAAATTAACTACAGTTTTTTCTTCATTTCAGAACCAATCTATAACAACAATAATTCAACAGCCTCTTCAAACTTCCATAATACTCTTCAATAGTATAAATTATTAAAATCAACGTTTTATAAAATATATTGTCATAGAAGAAGAACACAACAGCTCTCCAACCTTCACGTCAAAAAACCAAATCAACGTTGAGAATTTCCACCCATCATCATCTCTGCAACTTTCTTGATGACCTAATACAAATTAGGCCAACTATAAACATCTGGTGAACTTCTTGTCAACGCAATCTTGCCGAATAAATCTAAAATAACCTACGAACTGTTGACCAATAAATATCACGGACAAATGCATGCCAATGTCAAGTAACTTTTGTCAAACAATTGGAATGTTTTCCCTTCATATTTTTTATACTAAGCTTTATATTTTGACTTATATCTTTTTACCATATATTAGCAGTTATTGACCTATACTTTAAACTTTGACTACGGCTTTAAGCCATCAACTGTCATTTATAGTCACATGACGCCTTCATTTTTAAATGTACTGCTTATGAATCTACCAGTTTTTATGTATCAATTGACTGTATTATATATTCTCATTGAACTGATTTCATATGCCTTCCACTATGTATTAGACATCTATTAATGACTACGGCTTTAAGCCGTACAATCATACGACGTCCTAATCAACAAAGAACTACATATGTGTTTATCATTTTATTAGATCTTTAGTTATTTCATTGAACATTTTATATGTACTACCTATGAATCCACTAGTTTTTAGTATCAATTGAATGTAATGTATATTCTCATAGAACTGATATTTTGTGCCTTCCACTATGTATTAGACATCTATTAATGACTACGGCTTCAAGCCACCTTCTTTTACTATAGTACAATCAAACAAGTCCTATTCAACAAAGAACTACATATGTTTTTATCAATATATTAGATTTTTAGTTACTTCATGAACATGTTTATAACAAACGTAAATCTTACCTCTCTTATAATCATCAAACACATTTTTGAATATCTTTAACCAGATGCCTGGTAAAATAATAAGGTTTTTGATAATGACTGAGGATGCCTCACAGTAGGAGGCGAAACATGTCTCATCTGAATAATGTTTTAAAGTAAATGCCAACATCTTGTAATGTATTGAATAGGTGGAAATAAACAAAAAATATTATCCTATATACAGTTTATGAAACTTTCAATACGGACGAAAAATGATTTTCATCACTTGTAATACATCAGAGTTAGTTCTACATAGACTTGCCGGATACCACTGATTGACACGCAATTGTGATGCGGATTACAAGACAAATTATACTCACTGTACGCGAGAAATAAACAAAAATCGAATGGCAAATGACATCTGGATATTTAACATATCAGAAAAGAAAGGTAGATCTGAATTTATGGCCGAAACGTAAATACACAATCAATCAATCAATCAATCAATCAATCAATCAATCAATCAATCACAACAGCGCATATAAGTAAAACTTCACACATTTAATACTTCAATAAAATAAAATTCTACAGAAGAACATACAGCATAGACAAGGCAATATTAAAACAATAAAAAAAGTGCAGTACTTTACCTAATCAGAATCTGATAAAGGACGAACTCCTTCCAAGTCGGATTCCTCTCTCGCCTTTCGCTCAGATTGCTTAAATGCACGAATTTTCCTCAAATAATACCTCCGCCAAAGCAGTATGTCTTTGCGATCAAAAACAAGGGTTTTCCTATTTCTTTTAACAAATTCGAAACCTATTTCCCGAAGAAGCATGTAAAATGTTCTTCTTTTAAAATTGGGTAGTTCGGGATCATCATTCACAAAATCCATTATTTTTTCCATTGGCTGCTCATTTCTCTCGAAGAACTGATGTACTTTACGCCGCACAGCACTTCTAACAAATTCATCGCACTGAATCTCTAACACAGGTTTCTGGCGCTTCTTCAATTTCTCAGGGGTTTTTACCAATCCTTGGTGCAGTCGTTCGCTGCGCGCGGAATTAATGCTCCACTCTGAAACACCAGTGAACTCGGATGACAACTTCACAATATCCTTTAAAGCTAAAGTGTGATATTTTTCAAAACATTTCTGAAACACATTCAATACAAATTGTCTTCTCGCCACTTTTCAAAGGCTTCCCTTTGCGATGCTTAACGGACTCAACTCGGTGATCCATATTGCAAAAGAACAAGTAATGTTACACTCACTCACTGTATCTACTTGCTTCCATGCTCACAGCTTAACAAAATGGCGGGTCAAGCACGAGAGCATGCGTTCCTGGCGCTCTCCAATTTGAAATGCTTGTTTATATTAAATAACAATGAATATAGATCGTTTTTTCTATATTTTTCTGATTTAAATGATTTGAGGAATTATATTTCGGACATTTTGCATGAATGCACACATTCGCCGTGATGTAGCTAACGAACTATTTTCATGTCTCCGCGCAGGTGCCCCCTGGAAGCACTAACGAATAAACGTTAACCCAACCACGTGCAAACCTATCTCCGAGGGCACGTGCTCATGTTTACATGACGACTGGTTCTCTGGGTGATATCTGTATACAACCTTGTCTAACTGCTAAGTACCTTTAACCAAAAACTAATTTAATCACCAATTTTCATTGAAGCTCAATTGCCAACATAAATGCCACTTATTGATTTGAATAATCTAGAGTGCGTTCACTTCCGGGTGGGGCCGGGAGAAACCTTGCTTGCCTGGCACTAGCCACGTGCAGGCTTGAGACATGACAGTCAACGTCGAAGCATCGCTTGCCGGGCACTAGCTACACTGTCGGGCGGAATCAGCTATCTGTATGCTTCCACTGTCTATATTACAGTGGTACCAAGACACATTAATTAATTAGTCTATGCAGTACTTATCTTGTTATAGGCGATGTTGGAAGTGATGTCCGTCTACTGCCACACAGTTCTGACATTGTTTAATAAAAATACGGTTCACACGGGTAAGTTCTTGTTCGGTAATTCTCCCAATTAATGTTGTATATTCTCCTTCAATTCGTATACGTTGTGCAGATTATTTCTATAAACATTATTTTTTAATGTTCCCCGCATATAAATCACACACTGTGAGGTCAGGGAAACGTGGCGGCCATAAACCCTGAGAAATGATCCTTTCCCCAAACATGTCAATTAATTCGTTCGTGGATTCATGAGCTGTACGGGCTGTTGCTGAATCTTGTAGGAAATACACATAAAATTTCTCATAATCTGATAACATTTGGAAAAATGGCGTTAGTATAAGAGGGCAATATCTTTGTGCATTTATTGTGTCCTGAAAAAATGGGCCCAATATTTCGCTTCACTATAACGCCGCACCAAACACTAATTTCCTCGTGCAATGGAACCTCATGAATTAAATGGGGATTATGTGTACTCCAATACCGATTGTTCTGCGAGGCAACATGTCCTTGTAGATAAAACCATGCCTCATCAGAAAAAATTATTTAATGAGGATCCACACTACTGTCCACAATACTTTGGAACATCCAATTCCAAAACCAAACTCGCTTTTCATTGTCTCTACGCCGTAATTCATGCACAGTATACACTCTATATGGTTTTAATTTTAGAAGTCTAATGGCAGCAGAATGGGATGTTTTTGAAACACTAACTTCCTGTGAAACACGTCTTAGAGATTTGTAGAGCGTGTGAATGATGCACTGATATCACCAATTTTGTTCTCCGTCAATATTCTTCTTTTTTGCTTAGGAATTGAAGCATTTAGCGATCCTCTTGTCCTTAGCTTACTAACAGGTTGTCTAACAGTTTCTCTACCCGGAATTGGAACACATGGACATTTCAATGAAAATTTTCTAAACACCTCTCTACATGACTCTGTTTTTACATATGTATCGTACATAAAAACTCTCTGTTCAAGCGGGTATTTAGCCTATTGCATTTCTAACCACTGCGTTACACACGCACTGCACATCTGGCTGGCTTACAACTGTCGCCTTCTCGACCTTGACTGGCGCTTCTCAAGCCTGCCGATGGCTAGGGAGGTTTCTCCCGGCCCCACCCGTAAACAAACACACTGCACCTTAATAATCAATCCCATAGTCCCCCAGTACAGTGAACATCTTTTCCCTCGGTACTCTGTCATATGCCTTCTCTAGATCTGCAAAACATAACTGTCAATTCTTCTGATAGCATTATTCAATTACCTGGTACATACTGAATATCTGAACCTGACAGCCCCACTGTAGTCTGAAACCACACTGGTTTTCACCCAACTTACTCTCAACCAATGATTGCACCCTCCCTTCCAAGATGCCAGTGAACACCTTGTCTGGTATACTGATCAATGAAATACATCCTGTTCCCTGTGCAATTACTGCTTTTGTCCAATCAGAAGGCACCTTGCCTAACATTCCATGCTAATCTTATTACACCATGAAGCCATTTCATCCCTGCATTCCCATTACATTTCAGATCTAATTTCATCTATTCCTGCTGCTTTATAATAATGGAGTTCGTTTACCATTCTTTCCATTTCCTCAGGTGTAATTTCACCACCATCACGTCCTCTCAATGAATGCAGTTCTTCATGCCATCAGCAGAAGTATTTCAATCTACACTGAGAAGTTTTTCAAAATATTCCTTCCACCTGTCCATTCATTCCCTGGGATCTATTATGAATTCACCTGATTTAACCAAAACACTATTCATTTCCTTTTTCCCTCCCTCCCTCCCTAAGATTCTTTATTACGGTTCAGAAAGGTTTCCCTGATGCTTGACCTTGCCTTTCCAGGTTATTACCAGATCTTCCATGGCACCTTTTTGGATTCAGCAACTATTTGGTTTGCTCTGTTTCTTTCATGTACGTAAAATTCTCTGTCTGCATCCGTCCTTGTTTGGAGCCATTTCTGGTAGCTTTTTTTACGTTTACAAGCTGCTCTCACTTCATTATTCCACCTAGACAATCGCTTTTTCCCATTTTTACCCACAGTTGTTCCTAGGCATTCCCTTGCTGTTTCTACTACAGAATCCCTGTATGCCACCCATTCACTTTCTATATCCTGAACCTGCTTACTGTCTACTGTTCGAAACTTCTCACTAATCATATCCATGTACTTCTGTCTAATTTCCTCGTCCTGGAGATTTTCTACCCTTATTCGTTTGCAGACAGATTTCACTTTCTCTTCCCTAGGCCTAGAGATACTTAGTTCACTACAGATGAGATAGTGGTCTGTATTATCGAAAAACTATATGATTTCTCATTTGTTTAGACCATGTCTTGTTACCGTCGTGGTGAGTGAACATTCTTCAAGGTTAACTCTGGAATTCTTCACAAGACGAGCTTCGAATGAACGAAATTTTATAAAGACGAGAAGAAAATCTATAATTGGGTTTTAACTGATCCCACCTTCTGGACTGTAATGTAATAAAAGCTGTGAGTAATTGACACCTGTTCTCTTAATCTTATCAAGTTCTTACTCTTAATCTGAGCTGACTCTACTCTAAGAGATATTCTCTGCACAACTTATAGCATATTTCTCCACAAGGTGGCAAGCGAGCTTCTAACTGTAATTTGCAATGTGGACTAGACACTTTCAACGCCCGGAAATTGAACGTGAAAATCTTTTCCCTCGGTACTCTGTCATATGCCTTCGCTTGATCTTTAAAATATAACTGCCTATTCTTCTCATAGCATTTTTCAGTTACCTGGCACATATTGAAAATCTGAACTATTATATTCGTCTTCTGCCAGATGCATTTATTAAACTGCTCATTTTAAATATGTGTGATGGAAACAGTGAAAATTTAGCTCCAAGTATTATTGATGACGACTGATATTAAAGTAACTTTGCTTGGAACACATTTTAATGTGGAATTTTAGTTTCAGAGTGAGAAGAAATCTCCAATTTTGTGTGTATCTACACAAGGATAGCAGAATCGACATGCTGCTTAGAACAGTAACCTCTAGAATCTTCTTGGTACACCCAACATGGAAATTCTCCACAATGATGTGCCAGCATCATGCTGCCAGATTCTAAGGGGAATACATCATGAGCTGTTTCCAGGTCGACTGCAATCAACTTCCATCACTATAAATATAAGTACTGTCTGTACATATTATTTCCAATTTCAGTAGAACTTAATATGATCTTCTTCCTTGCATTAGTATTTTCTGTTAATTTAGTGTAGAGTGAGAATCTTTTCGCTTATAATCTTATTATGGTGTTGATAGATTTTGTGTATGACTGAAGTAGTTCTATCCATTGAAATTGTGTGGATATTGTGCATCTTCTATTATTTAATAATATTTCAGCATTGTGCAGTAATAATAATAATAATAATAATAATAATAATAATAATAATAATAATAATAATAATAATAACAATAATAATAATCGCATATGAAAAATCACAGACCAATTCATTAAAACTTGGATAATTAGAGTTGAATTGGGATGTGTAAGATTTATTTCTTATTTGGATTTATGTGGATTATGACCCCTCATCTTACTTTATTTCATTGTAGGACAGATTGTCATCTTTATATTATTCTCATGAATTAGGGCTAAAGTATAACATAAAAATAAATGATAAAAATAATAACCATAATGTGTTAAATATAAAAATAAAGGGATTGTGAGTTTAATAATTTGCTGCTGTTAAGCTAAGATACTTTTAGGAAGTGAAAAGTGCGCAAGGCAAAGGACCTAGTTTTAGATAGCATGATAAACGGGTGTTCACCCGGTGGTGGTGGTTCAAGTTACAGAATTCGAGTCATAATATAGGCTTTTGGAGAGGATATTAATGAGCACGAGTGAGTTGCGATGAAGTGACCTGTGCAATTTTACATAATAATCATTCCCAAAGAACACTCAATTAAAAATTTAATAACCCAAGCAAGATTTATGCAATGTAATTATTTATGAATTATGTGTAATTTAAGTCGTTGATAATCTTCGATAACACTGGTCGACAATGAATTTGTTACAGAACAACTTCCGGTGTTTCTAATGTATTTTCATTTGCTGATTCTGAAAATGAAGTCAGAAATTTTCCATCACCCACCATTTTTTTGTAATTTTGAAAATAATGCTGATTAGAAGGAGTATTTTATATTCAAATTTAATTTCATTTTGTCAACAGTGGACAATAAAGTTTGGTGACTGTCGCCTTGAATTCACGAGTTACAACAATTATATTCTCCTGCAAAACAATGATTTTAAGGTAAAGTTTGCAGATGAGTCAGTGTGCCCAACTGTAGTGGAATGTGTTGTTGCAATGTAACTTTAAATTGCTAACTAGCATATTCTAAATGGGTCTAGTATGCCAAGGGATAGGTTAATTCTATCTAACCTCATTAACTTCAGACAACTTATAGTGAACGATCGGAAACATGGAGCACAATAAGAACTTGAAAAGGTTTTCATGTTGTCCACAAATTGAAAACAAGACCACTTCGAAGAAGTTAGAAAATAGTAAAATAGTAAAATTTGCAATTGTATTTCCAACATTTTTGCAAATTGGAAGAAAGCTTGTTAGAATTTATCTTCCGACACTGAGTGGTGGAGTGTAGCGGAATTTCAGAGAACCCATAGTGACTTTTGCTATGGACACACTACGAGTTGGAGCTTTCTTAAAAGGAAGAAGCTAATTCTGTGCTCTTTTCCATTGTCAATTGGATTGTGATAGAAATGTGTAATACGATCCATTGTAGTGCATTAAGTTATAAGGTGTAGTGTAAAGTGTATTGAGTGTGTAGTGTGTATAAGAAATAAGTCTCAAAAGTGCATAAATGATAAAAACAACTTCTGTTACGTGTGCGGTGGGCTGACTTTCAAAGCACAGAGACGGAAGTTTACTCCTCTTATAAGAACGGCTTATCACTTTTATTTGAACAACAAAATAGACCAGAATAAGACATGGGCCCCAGAAATATGTTGTACGAAATGCGGAACACTATTAACTGGCTGGTTAAAAGAATCCCGCCATATGCCTTTTGCAATACCTATGATATGGCGCGAACCTAAGGATCATTTGACAGACTGCTACTTCTGCTTGACAAATGCATCTGGAATAAGTTCGAAGTCCAGACATACTGTTAAATATCCATCTTTGGATTCAGCAATTCGACCAGTGCCTCATGGGCCAGGACTTCCCATACCAACTCCACAACCAGATGACAAGACCGAAGAATTTTTCGAACAGCAGGATAATTTACAGAAGAATACAGATTTTGCGGAAGATGATACTATAAATGAACCTCACTTTGTAACACAGGAGGATTTAAATGATTTGGTTCATGATCTTGGTTTAAGTAAAAGCAAGGCAGAATTACTCGCCTCAAGATTGAAAGGATGGAAGCTACTACAGGGCGATGCCAAAGTAAGTTTTTCCGCAAAGACCAAAAGGAATTGGAGCATTTGTTTTCTAAAGAAGAGGACCTAGTTTTCTGCAATGATGTTAGGAATTTATTCTAGTCACTCTGTGTTGAGCATAAAGTTGAGGATTGGCGTTTGTTCATAGACTCTTCGAAAACAAGTTTGAAATGAATATTACTACATAATGGAAACATATATCCATCCATTCCTTTAGCCCATGCAGTTGGTTTGAAGGAAAATTACGATAATATGAAGCTCTTACTTTCTGTTATCATGTATGACCAATATTCTTGGCAGACATGTGGGGATTTCAAAGTTATAGCCATATTACTAGGGTTACAGCTTGGCTATACCAAATTATGCTGCTTCTTGTGCAAGTGGAATAGCAGAGATAAAGTAAATCATTATATTCAAAGTAACTGGCCAAAAAGAGTCACTTAATCCAGGACATGGAAATGTTCTTCACTTGCCACTTCTACAACCTGAAAAAATCTTATTGTCTCCACTGCATATCTAACTAGGCTTGTTTAAGAATTCTGTTACCTTCCTAAAAAATAAGTTCCCAATGATCAGCGATGCTAAAATTAAAGAGGGAATATTTGCTGGCCCTCAAATAAGAGAACTGATGAATGATATGCAATTTGAAAACCACTTACATATGCAAGGAGCAGCTGCATGGCAATCTTTCAAAAAATTTGTAAAAAACTTTCTAGGATACTTCAAGATTCATAACTACAGAGAACTTGTCAGTGAGATGACTGACAACTACAAGATAATGGGATGTAATATGTCTCTAAAAATACACTTCCTGCACTCCCATCTCGATTTCTTCCCTGAAAACCTAGGGGCTGTGAGCGACGAACATGGGGAGCGTTTCCACAAGGACATCGCGGAAATGGAAAGGCGCTACCAGGGTAAATGGTCCCCAAACGTGTTGGCAGATTACTGTTAAACACTGATAAGAGATGTTCCTCAAGCGAAATACAGTAGAAACTCAAACTGACATATGTTTTAGGTGAGTAAATGTAATTTCAGCTAAAATATCATAATACTGTAATGTATACACACCAAAAATGGTTTTTATGTTCATCATCATCATCATCACCATAATCATCATCAATGTCCCACTCCAATCGCCCGGGTGTGGTTAACAAGCATCCTCCACTCCTTGCTGTCCTTCCACTTTTCCTGCTCCATTACTTCTACCACATCCAATCCAGCTTCTCTAATGTCCTTCCAAATCTGATCCATCCACCTTCTTCTCGGTCTTCCAACTGGTCTCTTTCCAATTCGCTTCTTGCTACCCGTTCCTTTCCCATTCTGTTTACATGTCCAAACCATCTCAGCCTTGCATTCTGTATGTTCTGTACTAACGGTTCTATATTTAGCTCTCCTCTGATTTTAATATTTTGAATTCTATCTCTTCTTATCTTTATAACCGATGTTCTGAAAAATTTCATTTCTACTGCTTGTCTCTTATTAGTTACCAGTGTTTCTATTCTGTATGTTACAATTGGTATGAAATACTGTTTATATAATGTTAATTTTGTTCTCTTGAGTATTTTGTCATCCCATAAAAGCTTTCCGACTTGATAAAATGTTGTACCTTTACTTAGTCTGTTATTCATTTCAGGATTGATTTCATTACTTTCATTAATAATGCTACCCAGATATGTAAACTGTTCTACATTCTCTAACCATTCTCCTTCTATGTTCATTTGGCTTCTCTTTTTCTCTTTTCCACAGTGCATGACTACAGTTTTCTTTTTACCAATTACCATTCCAAACTCCTTCAGATTTTCATTCCAAATATCCAGACTCCTTTGTACTTCCTTTTCTCCCTTTCCCCAAATCACCACATCATCTGCAAATACCAAAGCATTCACGTCATCACTACTGATACTCTGTTTTACACGTGATTTCATCCATCAATATAATAAACAATAATGATGACAGTGCACTTCCTTGCTTGAGACCTTCTTTTCTATAAAATGTTTCAGAGTCACCACTCCCACTTGCACACTGCTGTTACTCCCATGATACAACATTTTTATCTTGTTAATTAATGATTTTGGTACATTCCTTTTCAGTAGGCATTCCCATACATTTTTTCTCTTAACTGTATCATAAGGTTTTTCCAAATCCAAAAACACGAATATGATTTCCTTGTTCCTTTCCAGATGTTTTTCCATTATCGTTCGCACTGTAAATATCAAGTCTACTGTTGATCTATTTGGTCTAAAGCCATATTGTTCTTCCTCTAACTGTTTTTCTATTATATCCCTCATTCTTTTGTCTATGACTTTCTCCATTATTTTTAGCTCATATGATAATAGGGTTATACCTCTATAATTTTCACATTTCTTCCTATTTCCTTTTTTGAACAGTGGTACAATGCTTCCTTGTTGCCAATCTTCAGGTATCCTTTCATCCTTCCATATGGCATTGAGGCCTCTGTATAGCCACTGTAGTCTATTGCTTCCTGTTCCCTTAATCATATCATTGAATTTGTCTTTTCCACTTGCTTTACCTTTGGTCATTGCTTTCACTGCCCTCTCAAGTTCCAACCATGTTATCGGGTTCCCTTCTTTTTCTCCATCTATTATTTCCATTTTCTTATCTCCTTCTTCCTCCGAGCAGTCATCCACATTATGAAGTTTTTCAAAATACTTTGCCATCACCTTCCGAAGACCTTTTTCGTCATGTACTATGGAACTATCTTCCCTCTCATGCCTTGAGTTTTCTTGATTTATTCTTTTCAATTTTATTACTCTGTATAATAGTTTCTGATTTCCTCGACTATCTTGCTCAATTTTGTTGGTAAGCTCTCCCCAACATTTCCCCTTTTCTTCCTTGATACTCCTCTTTACTTGTAGTTTCAATCTTTTGTATTTCACATGTAACCTTTCTATCTTATTCTCATTCCTCTGATATGTTTTTTGCTTTTCCTTATCCATTTCTTTCTTGACTCTGTTCCTTTCTTTCATTTCTTTTTTAATTTTGTCTGTCCACCCCCGTGTCTTCTTTCCCTTAACCTTTACTTTTGTTGTCCCGCATACCTCAAATGCTGCTTCCACAAATGTCTATCTTAAATTGTCCCACTCTTCTTCTCCACTTCGTATTTCCGTGTTAGGCAACTTCCTTTTCATACAATTTGGGTGCCATTCTTTTATCCTCCTCCTCCAATTCCCAAATCCTGATCTTTGGTTTCTTCTTTAATACAATTTTTGGGATTTTTACTTGTTTTAATTCCACAATCAATAATCTATGATCACCTTCCATACTTTCACTGGGGATTATTAATTATTTAAATCAGACAGTTTTCATACTTTTGAAGAAAGTGAGACATATAACTTAATATAATCAAGAATAGGGTCTTGACTTTAACAAGTGAGAATAGATGAATTAATCAATGATGGACTTGAGATAATTCTTTAATTCACTCAGAATTAACGATGATGTATAAAAGCACCTGTTTGTGGTGAAAATGTTTACCTGATTTTGTAATTCAAAAAACATAATTTCGGTATCCTTTTTGCTATATTTATTTCATTTCATCAATAACTTTGCTAAATATTATTTCCACTTTTCAGCAATAAAGTTAAACCAAACAGTAGTTGACAGCATATTTGCAGCAAAACAACATGTTTTGTTTTTACATATCTACAAGAAACATGAGAGTTATGTTGCTGAAAATATATATTACATATATCAAAAGCAAGAATGTTTGGAAAAAATCCTGCCACTTGAGCAAGTAGGACCTAGCCTACGTACTTTACACATTAGTCTTAAAAATACAGAGATACCATGAGTTCCATATTACTGGAGGTCAGAGCTATTCTCTAATCAGATTTTAATACAGTACATTGAAAAATTACCTCTTACTGTCAACATTATTGACTCAGATCCATAAAACCTTCACTGCAGCTTCCACAAAATGTCCGTATGCTCATTTCAAGGAAAGAAGAATGGCAGTCACATCAATACATTAACCTGCTCTACATACACTACCAATTATATACCTAGACACACATATTCTGATGCTGAAAGTTCTCGTAGGATGGATGAGAGACTTCATCATTTTTTAAATCACATTTAATTATGCTTCTTGAATCCAAAAGTGATTCCACATAATTTTGTCAATTATTTTGTGACTTTGCTAGTCCGACCCCTTGGCTGAATGGTCAGCGTTGAGACCTTCGATTCAGAGTTTGCTGGGTTTGATTGCCGGCTGGGTCGGCGATTTTAATCGCATCTGATTAACCCTACAGTACTAACATTATTCGTTAGCTGCCCAGTACTAACATATGTAAAATTTACGTGCATGTCCATATGCACACTAAAAAAATAAGCGAACTCCACATAATATATTATTTAAGAATTACGAAGTACAGTTTGCATTATGTTGTTAGAAAAGAATAATTCAAAACTCCTAAGTGGATAAGCTTCTACGTTCGACATAGGTCCTGATCGGATATGAACTATGTTCATTCTTGGGTATTTTCCTGTGTTTGAATCAGTTGCTTTCCATATACGCCCATCCTTACTGAAGAGTTCATCCATTTCACAGTCAACAAAAAGCTGTTCCAGAGGTTTTGAGAGGTTGAAGCTGAGCTGTTTGAAGTAGTCGCTTCTGTTATTCTCTTCCTAGTTCCTTTTTGAGATTTCCCTTTCGATGGCCACTCAATTTACTGAATTTCAACGGAAGCTCGTGAATCTGGATCACAGTTGAGATTATCTTCATAACCATTGTCACTGGGCGAATAGTTTGGATCATCATTGGAGGGACTTTGTGCACAGATTCAGTTTCTAAACCGCTCTCATCTTCATCCAGCTCATCAAGAATACGGCAAATGAGTTCCTCCTATTTCACTCCTCGTTTACCCATTGTATCCTACCGTTCTATGTTGTGATTTTATTTTACGTAAATAAATATAACACAAGAACACGCTCACTTCCTTATATAATTTACTTTATTTACACTGTACGTCACAACACACAATTATACATAGTCACAAATGACACTATATATAAAACTCAATAGCGGAGTACCCTGAAGTCGATTCTAACCAGTACAGATATCAACAACACTGACTCGTGCACTCTCTTGCATTTCCCGCCTCACTCACTCACTCACTCGAGTCCAATGATCTGACTCCACCTCGGAGCCCAACAGTCAGTCCCAGTTCATCACTTGCCTGAGTCCCAAAAACTAAGAACTGCGAACTTAGAACTAAGAACTGACTTCACTGACTGACAGCTCGACATATATACTATTCGATCAACCATCTAGAATGATCATCTTCTGGAAGAGTTCTTACAACACTCTAATGAAACACATTCGAAATATCGATCGACCAGCTAGTCGAATGGGTACTCGAACCTTCCTTCAATATTTAAAAATGTACATGGAAATATCTACAACATTCGTATGTCTCTACATGTATCTGGATAATAAAACCTTACAGTAAGTTTCCAGAACCCTTCATACATACCAAATATAGTACAATAAGTCTAACATACGAACATTATGGAATTTTCTACCGCTTTCGACTCTATAGATTTTGAGGTTAAACAATACGTATTTGAGGTTATACAATTTTATACTACATATTTACAGAGAAACCATATACTAGTTATGCTTAACACTTAATAAAAGACAATTTAGCATTAAACAACTATGATTAAAATATATTAAACATAATAATTGAAGGTTTAACACCAATTACGATGTCGTACCTACGACAATCCTAGAAAGCCACATGCCCAATAACTATAAAGCAACCATCCGGAATTAGCAACCTACCTGCGTATGACAACATCCAAGTACCTGTTACATACTATTAATACATAAGTTTTACGTACCAATCATGATGCGTCAATACAAACAATATGCAAAAAAAAAGTGCAGTGACTTACAGAAAATGAACTCTCCCGGCATTCGTTCCACACTCGTGTATCTAAATACTATGGTGACATCATCCACATTGATCAGTGAAAGCACTACATGGAGGTGGTCTGTTGGGAGAAATGCAGGAAGGAGCAGTGCGCACTTATATCACGCATACATGTTAATTTTACGTATGTTAGTATTCTAGGGTTAATTCTTCTGGCTCGGGGGATGGCTGCGTTTGTCCCAACAACGTCCTCTTCACATTCACACAACATACTACCAAGCACCACAGAAACAGGCAATAATGATTACATCCCTCCACAAAGGGTTGGCATCAGGAAGGGCATCCAGCCATAAAACGGAGCCAAATCTACATGTGATACACATTTCGCACCCGCAACCCCAAAAGGTGTGGGAAAAACGATAGAAGAAGAAGAATTTGGTGATTTTACTTAAAGGTAATCAGTTTTGCATTTTGAGCCAAATTTTGCAAAGAAATTCATGATTTAGTGAAAAACACGTGCTAATGATGAAGTGATAAAATTTTCTAGGTGGAGAAATTGAGGAGAAATGTTAATGATTACCTAGAATTATACATAATCTCGACATTGACTCAGAAATTACAGAATTCTGTGAATGAGACTAGAAAATATTTGATCAGTGCAGATGCTGTAAATAATTTATTTAATGTATATAGGTTAACATCTGAAGCTTCAGTAAGCTCATTTAGGAGAGCTTTACAACTCGGTGGAACACCCATTAGCCTATCCTTGTTATTCATCACATAGAAGAATTAATGCGAGGTATATATATTACAGTTTATGCTAATTATTCCAAATCTGCAAGGAAAAAGATCACTTGTATGTTATATTTCTCCATGCATATTGAAGTGAGTGGATTTCAATTCCAAGGATTTTGAAAGTTTACCAACATCAAGAAAGACAACTTTTGTTAATTTGTGAATTATTTTTGAGATGCATGTTCTATAATAAATTTCAATTTTCTATGTATTTTGTGTCATTCTTCTTCAAGATCCCACCACATTCCTCGTGTTCACTGACTGGGTACTGGGTAGTTTTAATTTAATTAGTTCCATGACCAAATAAAATAGGATAATTAAAAGGTACAGTGAATAAATGACAATTATACAACTCACCCGCATCATTAATCCACACATACTGAATATCATACCCAAGATATTCATGAAGTCTGGAGTCAGGTCTTCACCCGGGCCGGCTTGGCTGGTAGGGGTTGGAACTTTGAACCTACAAACATAAGACAAGACAAAATTTAGAACAAAATGTTCACGTTATTACAGTACTAAAACTGGTTCATGGTTTTTTATTTTTTATAATCACCCCATCAACGCAGTAATTAAAATTGAGAGGACTTTTCCTATTTGTCCAATTACACTAATTTTTGCCAGTAGTCTCCCATGATCCACCCTATCAAATGCTTTAGACAAGTCAATAGCACTACAGTCCATTTGACCTCCTGAATCCAAGATGTCTGCTATATCTTGCTGGAATCCTACAAGTAGAGCTCCAGTGGAATAACCTTTCCTAAAACCGAACTGCCTTCTATCGAACTAGTTATTAATTTCGCAAACATTTCTAATATAATCAGAAAGAATGCTTTCCCAAAGCTTACATACAACGCTCATTTACAGGACAAGAAGTACGGGATTGGAATAAGAAATCAAGGAAAATGTTTGATAAATTTCCAATTTCTTTGAAAACACTGGGGGGAGGAGACCCAGCTTAACAAAGGGAAAAAATAGGCTAATATTCACTCGATTGTTAAATATGCTACAATTGTTGTTGACAATTGCTGCACATATCCCAGTATTGGCATGCTTCCTGGCAACCAGAAGGAACTTCAATAATGTCAGAATTTTAAAAATTTTAATAATTTAAAATAAAATGTTCAAAATCTCCCGCCTTTTTAACAATACATGACTGTTTCCCTTATAGTTTTCAAGTTTATAAGAATTTTCACACTTTTCCTTTTTTTAAAGTGTGTATCAAACTTCCAGCTAAAAAATGAACCTCAATCATTAACATAGACTGTGATTTGGATTTTTTGTCGGGTTTTTATTCCGAGCACCAAACAATATTAATATTTTAGTAAATAAATAGGTTATATAAAATCTAATTTAAATCCTATTGATCTGAATGAGGTACAGATTGTAGTACAACCCTATGGGAGGAAATTCCGAAAAAGTCATAATCATCCGTGAAACAGTAAGAGTTATGAACGAAACCGTGATATATTGTTTAAAAAAGCGGGAAATTTTGAACATTTTATTTTAAAATGTTATAATTAGAATTTTGGCATTATTGAAGTTGCTTCTGATTGCTCTGAAGCATGCCAATCCTGGGATATGTGCAGCATTTGTCAACAACGTTTGTAGCATATATAACAATCGAATGAATATTGGCCTATTTTCCCCGTGTTAAGCTAAGGCTCTCCCCCTTAAGAAAAGACTAGGTAAACTGTTGATTGGGAATCTGCCACCTGGGCAACAGTCCTAAATCCAGATCACTGATGAATGATTTGATTAGTTTTTATGCAGACTAATAATTTTTTAATATACCAAAACATGTTTTCAACAATTCACTTCATAACCTAACCTTACGAATGCTACTTTTTCAGATCAATAACAAACCACATTTATCCTTAAATATGAAGTTTCATTATTATCTTTTTTTTTTTTTTTTTTTTTTTACAAGTTGCTTTACTTTGCACCAACACAAATAGGTCTTATGGCAACAATGGGACAGGAAAGGGCTAGGAGTGGGAGTGGGAAGGAAGCGGCCATGGGTTTAATTAAGGAACAGCCCCAGCATTTGCCCGGTGTGGAAATAGGAAACCTCGGAAAACAATCTTCAGGGCTGCCGACAGTGGGGTTCGCACCCACTACCTCCCGAATACCGGATACTGGCCGCACTTCAGCAACTGCAGCTATCGAGCTTGGTATATTATTACTCTGTAGGGTTAACTTACATCATTACAGGTGCAAAAAGAAAGGCTGTTCTCAGGGTGCCAAGGACCCTAAAACAGCATGTGTGTGTTCATGTATGGAGGAGGGAGGGGGAGAGGGTGTTTGAGGTGGAAACTTATTTTTGTTGGCCAAGCAAAACAAACACCACCTAATTGACAAGCCTTTCTATTACAATAGCTTATCCAGCCCCACCCATTTACACATAACATCAAGACTCGCCGAGTGGAAAGGTTGTGGCTGAGGTTACTTTGCCATTTTGGCCAGAAAGACCGGTTCAAGCAGTAACTATTTGTTTTTTAGCTATACAAGTAGCGAGTGTGTCTGTCCATATCAAACAACACACCAATATTGCTACTAGCCATGAGGGTTGACTCTGATCATACGAGACAATGGTTAAGACTTTACATTTATTTCATTCTTTCAAGGTAGAAAGCAGAAAAAGTGGAAGTGGGCAAATGCTAACTGCAAATAAACAGACCACACACAGACCGGACAGCCCATGAATGCCCCTGAACGAGTGAAAGATGAAGACTTCCACTACCAATAACCTTGGCGCTAAGTGGGATAGAGTGGTTAGCACTATGCCTGGCACTCGTTTTTGGTGTAGGCAGTGTGTGCTTCATGGCCATGCATCCATCCAGGAGTGGAAATCTTGTTTTTAAATTGTTAAACTTCCTGATAGGGAATCAAACCCACAGTCTTCCAGATGAAAAGAGCGCTCCTTTACTGTCTCGACTAGGCAGCCCCTTTAATTCACTGGAACGAGTTTAATTATTTAATACTAAGACATAAAAATGAATATAATATTGTGCCAATAATTATGCAATCAACAAGAAATTCAGTTATTACCACAGTGTGTCTCAAAAATACCACTAAATTTAACTTCAACTTCCTCATTTTTCTTTCACAATTTTCAAATCCTCCATGTAGACACAGACATCAAACTTCCCAAACACAGTCACATTCCTCTTGCTATGTAACAAATAACCCACCCTGAGTTTCAAATGGGGTATTACTTTTATTTCACCTTGGAGATAATTACCACTACATCAAACAACCATATAGAGAGGGCAGCTCCATGTTCTGGGGAAAACAATGGCTGCAACTTTAGCCTGCTTTCAGTCTTACATGAACTACAGATCTATGTCATTCTGAATAACATGACATTTCTCTTTTCCAGACCATTGCCTTTGCAGCTACTCGAACTGATGCTGGCCGTTTCATTAACATATCCATAGATGGCCATTCAACATGGTTGGCTATCAGCTTTAATCACACATGCTGGTCTTCATTGTAGAGCTAAATCTCAGTCCTCACAAAGAAATAATACACACACACATTCAAGAGGACTATTTAATCCAGACAAGTAATTACACTGAAATGAACCATCCCACTTCTAACAAATTACAGCTCTGTCTGTTTTTATTCCTTATTCCAATCAATCAATATTGATCTGCATTTAGGGCAGTCGCCCAGGTGGCAGATTCCCTATCTGTTGCTTTCCTAGCCTTTTCCTAAATGATTTCAAAGAAATTGGAAATTTATTGAACGTCTCCCTTGGTAAGTTATTCCAATCCCTAACTCCCCTTCCTATAAATGAATATTTGCCCCAGTTTGTCCTCTTGAATTCCAACTTTATCTTCATATTGTGATCTTTCCTACTTTTATAAACGCCACTCGAACTTATTCGTCTACTGTCATTCCACGCCATCTCTCCGCTGACAGCTCGGAACATACCACTTACATGTTATAATTACATGTTATAAATCTCATATTATGTTCCGTATTGAAATGTACTTAAAATCAAATAATAATATTAGATTAAAAATTCCACCTGTTCAATAGATAAGTGTTTTTTATTTAAATTTAAGAATATAGTTCTTAAGATATTACATACAGGGACATGTTTCACCCATGTTGAGGGCATCATCAGCCTAAAAATCTCAAACCTAAAAGAAAGACAGATCAGGATCCTGATTGTTTTTATACTTAAGTAAGAGGTACAATTTGTATAGATTTTTGCAAATGTCTTGTTTTTTTTAAATGTGGTAACAAGTGGTTAGTTAGAAGTTTAAAAATAATACGTAAAATTGCTGCGCTGAATTAAAATTTGGTAAAATATGGTGCCTTATTCTGGAGATGGCATAAGTAACTTATAATAGCTTAATAAATTAGGAATAAAAAACATTCTTAGTGGTAGTAAGTTGTTCAAGTGCTTAGGAGCGAAGACAGGTTAGCTGGTAGATAAAATTGCTGCGCTGAAATAAAATTTGGTAAAATATGGTGCCTTATTCTGGAGATGGCAAAAGTAGCTTATAATAGCTTAATAAATTAGGGATAAAAGTCACTCTTAGTGGTAGTAAGCTTAGGAGCGATGACAGGTATTCGTCGGAAAACGTAGCTATATTTATAATAAAATTAGCTGGTAGATGTGGTTGTAGCTTCTTGCATTAAAAGTCAAAAGGAAACTATATGAGGTTGTGTAGAGCTTGAGGTGTTATGTCTGAAATAAGAGGAGAATGAAATGTTAAGGAATAATATTAAAGGAGGAGAGAAAAAAGAAAAAGATATGTGTGAAAATTACTTACCCCTTTGACAGTTGTGATGTTAATTTTGTGATGTGAGTTGAAGAAAATATGTAGTGTGTGAATTTCATTTATCTTTTAACTGTTGTAATGTTAAATAGTTGCCATGGTAGCATTTCAACTTCTATTTTATCTTGTTAACTATTGTAATGCTAATTAGTTGCCATGGTAGCATTTGAATGAGAAATATTTGTGCTTCTAGTGTTATACCGATGCGAGATTGGTGGGGGAGGGTGCGGAAGTGGGGGTGGGTTGGGAGTAGCGTCGAGTTTAAGTGCCATTGGATGTGGTTGACCCGTGGGGGCGGAAGGGGAGGGAACTGTGCCTCCTAAAGTGGTATGGGTCATGGAAGAAGATAATTTTAGATTGTTTATTAAGTTATTATGTTTAAAGTTTATAGATTGCAACAATTTTGGTAAAATTTCGTATAATGGGTATTTAACTTCAATAATATCGTTAAGGTTTGAATTTTTGTTGCAATATTGGTCTAAAAATATATAGATGTTTTCTAATTCGTTCATTAATTTTCCTTTACCTACTTTTTTAATGATAGTGAGGTCTTGATCTATAGTAGTGAAATGATGACCTGCTTCTTCCATATGAGAGCTCATAGCTGAAAATTTGTTGTGTTTGGAGGCACTTAGTCGAGCAGCTTTTCTTCTTTCTCTCAATTCTTCCCAACCCAAACTTTGCAACATTTTTGTAACGCTACTCTTTTGTCGGAAATCACCCAGGACAAATCGAGCTGCTTTTCTTTGGATTTTTTCCAGTTCTTGAATCAGGTAATCCTGGTGAGGGTCCCATACACTGGAACCATACTCTAGTTGGGGTCTTACCAGAGACTTATATGCCCTCTCCTTTATATCCTTACTACAACCCCTAAATACCCTCATAACCATGTGCAGAGATCTGTACCCTTTATTTACAATCCCATTTATGTGATTACCCCAATGAAGATCTTTCCTTATATTAACACCTAAATACTTACAATGATCCCCAAAAGGAACTTTCACCCGCTCAACGCAGTAATTAAAACTGAGAGGACGTTTCCTATTTGTGAAACTCACAACCTGACTTTTAACCCCGTTTATCAACATACTATTGCCTGCTGTCCATCTCACAACATTTTCGAGGTCACGTTGCAGTTGCTCACAGTCTTTTAACTTATTTATCACTCTATAGAGAATAACATCATCCGCAAAAAGCCTTCCCTCCGATTCCACTCCTTTACTCATATCATTTATATATATAAGAAAACACAAAGGTCCAATAATACTGCCTTGAGGAATTCCCCTCTTAATTATTACAGGGTCAGATAAATCTTCACCTACTCTAATTCTCTGAGATCTATTTTCTAGAAATATAGCAACCCATTCAGTCACTCTTTTGTCTAGTCCAATTGCACTCATCTTTGCCAGTAGTCTCCCATGATCCACCCTATCAAATGCTTTACACAGGTCTATCGCGATACAGTCCATTTGACCTCCAGAATCCAAGATATCTGCTATATCTTGCTGAAATCCTACAAGTTGAGCTACAGTGGAATAACCTTTCCTAAAACCGAATTGCCTTCTATCGAACCAGTTATTAATTTCACAAACATGTCTAATATAATCAGAAAGAATGCCTTCCCAAAGCTTACATACAAAGCATGTCAAACTTACTGGCCTGTAATTTTCAGCTTTATGTCTATCACCCTTTCCTTTATACACAGGGGCTACAATAGCAACTCTCCATTCATCTGGTATAGCTCCTCCGACCAAACAATAATCAAATAAGTACTTCAGATATGGTACTATATCCCAACCCATTCTCTTTAGTATATCTCCAGAAATCTGATCAATTCCAGCCGCTTTTCTAGTTTTCAACTTTTGTATCTTATTGAAAATGTTTTTTTTATCATATGTAAATAATATTACTTCTTTGGCCTTAGTCTCCTCCTCTATCTTGACATTATCCTTGTAACCAACAATCTTTACATACTGCTGACTGAATACTTCTGCCTTTTGAAGATCCACAAACACACTCCCCTTGTTCATTAATTATTCCTGGAATGTCCTTCTTGGAACCTGTTTCTGCCTTAAAATACCTATGCATACCCTTCCATTTTTCACTAAAATTTGTATGACTGCCAATTATGCTTGCCACCATGTTATCCTTAGCTGCCTTCTTTGCTAGATTCAATTTTCTAGTAAGTTCCTTCAATTTCTCCTTACTTCCACAGCCATTTCTAACTCTATTTATTTCCAGTCTGCATGTCCTTCTAAGTCTCTTTATTTCTCTATTATAATAAGGTGGGTCTTTACCATTCCTTACCACCCTTAAAGGTACTTTTTTTTTTTTTTGCTAGTTGCTTAACATCGCACCGACACAGATAGGTCTTATGGCGATGATGGGACAGGGAAGGGCTAGGAGTGGGAAGGAAGCGGCCGTGGCCTTAATTAAGGTACAGCCCCAGCATTTTCCTGGTGTGAAAATGGGAAACCACGGAAAACCATTTTCAGGGCTGCCGACAGTGGGGTTCGAACCTACTATCTCCCGAATACTGGCCGCACTTAAGCGACTGCAGCTATCGAGCTCGGTCTTAAAGGTACAAACTTGTTTTTGCACTCCTCAACAATTTCTTTATACCCATCCCAGAGTCTGTTTACATTTTTATTTACCGTTTTCCACCGATCATAGTTACTATTTAGAAACTGCCTCATGCCTGCTTTATCAGCCATATGGTACTGGCTAATAGTCCTACTTTTAAGACCTTCCTTTCTATCACATTTATTTTTAACTACCACAAAAACAGCTTCATGATCACTAATACACTAAAATTTACAGCATTAGAACTATAGGAATACAACATATATCCCAGTGTTAAGCAATACACAATGCAGTAGTAAGAGAACTATTTTAAAGTCAAATGGCCTTTGATTCCAATAAAAACTAGGCCTACAGCCAACAAGAAGAAACGTCATTCAGTAGCATGGTAGGAATTAGCATCGCATAAAACTCTCCGTAAGATTATTATTTTTTAAGTCAGGGTCCTCTGCGAACCATGTGACCTTGCCGCGGTGGGGAGGCTTGCGTGACCCAATGATGCAGATAGCCGAGCCGCAGGTGCAACCATATCGGATGGGTATCTGTTGAGAGACCAGACTAACGAATGGTTCATCGAAAGGGGGGTAGCAGCCTTTCGGTTGTTGCAAGGGCGGCAGTCTAGATGATTGACTGATACGGCCTTGTAATAATACTCAACATGGCTTAGCTGTGTTGATACTGCTACACGGCTGAAAGCAACGGGAAACTACAGCCGTAACCACCTCCCGAGGACATGCAGCTCTCTCTGTATGAAAGATGTACTGATGATGGCTTCCTCCCGGGTAAAATATTCCGGAGGTAAACTAGTCCCCCATTCGGATCTCCGGGTGGGGACTACACGAGAGGGGGCGATCATCAGGAAGATGGATACTGACATTCTGCGAGTCGGAGCGTGGAATGTTAGGAGTTTGAATCGTAGTGGTAGGTTAGAGAATCTGAAAAGGGAGATGGATAGGCTAAAGTTAGATGTAGTTGGTATAAGTGAAGTACGTTGGCAGGAAGAACAGGATTTTTGGTCAGGCGACTACCGAATTATCAACACGAAATCAAACAGGGGTAATGCAGGAGTTGGTTTAATAATGAATAAGAAAATAGGGCAGCGGATAAGGTACTACGACCAGCATAGTGAAAGAATTATTGTTGCCAAGATAGACACCAAACCAATGCCCACCACAATAGTGCAGGTCTATATGCCTACTAGTTCAGCGGATGATGAAGAAATTGAAAGAATATATGAGGAGATAGAAGATTTAATACAATATGTCAAAGGTGACGAGAATCTAATTGTGATGGGAGACTGGAACGCAGTGGTAGGCCAAGGAAGAGAAGGTAGCACAGTAGGAGAATTTGGATTGGGACAAAGGAACGAAAGAGGAAGTCGGCTGGTTGAATTCTGCACTGACCATAATTTAGTCCTCGCCAATACTTGGTTCAAACACCACAAACGACGGCTGTATACGTGGACGAGACCTGGAGACACTGGAAGGTATCAAATAGACTTCATTATGATTAGGCAGAGATTCAGAAACCAGGTGTTGGATTGCAAAACTTTCCCAGGAGCAGACGTGGACTCTGACCACAACTTGTTGGTCATGAAATGCCATCTGAAGTTGAAGAAATTGAAGAAAGGAAAGAATGCAAAAAGATGGGATCTAGACAAGTTGAAAGAAAAGAGTGTGATGGATCGTTTCAAGGAACATGTTGCACAAGGACTAAATGAAAAGGCCGAAAGAAACACAGTAGAGGAAGAGTGGAGAGTCATGAAAAATGAAGTCAGTAGGGCTGCTGAAGAAATGTTAGGAAGGAAGAAAAGATCAACTAAGAATCAGTGGATAACTCAGGAGATACTAGACCTGATTGATGAACGACGGAAATACAAGAATGCTAGAAATGAAGAGGGCAGAAAAGAATACAGGCGATTAAAGAATCAAGTGGATAGAAAGTGCAAGGTAGCTAAGGAAGAATGGCTGAAGGAGAAGTGCAAGGATGTCGAAGGCTGTATGGTCCTGGGAAAGGTAGATGCGGCATACAGGAAAATCAAGGAAACCCTTGGAGAAAGGAAATCTAGGTGCATGAATATTAAGAGCTCAGATGGAAAGCCACTTCTAGGGAAAGAAGACAAAGCAGAAAGATGGCAGGAGCATATCCAACAGTTGTATCAAGGTAACGATGTAGATAATTTCGTTCTGGAACATGAAGAGGCTGTTGATGCTGATGAAATGGGAGACCCAATTTTGAGGTCAGAGTTTCACAGAGCTGTGAGTGACCTAAATAGGAACAAGGCACCTGGAATTGATGATATTCCCTCTGAATTACTGACTGCCTTAGGAGAAACCAGCATGGTAAGGTTATTTCATTTAGTGTGCAAGATGTATGAGACAGGAGAAGTCCCATCCGATTTTCGGCAGAATGTTGTTATACCTATTCCCAAGAAAGCCGGTGCTGACAGGTGTGAAAACTACCGCACTATTAGTTTAGTATCTCATGCCTGCAAAATTTTAACACGTATTATTTACAGAAGAATGGAAAAACAAGTTGAAGCTGAGTTGGGGGAAGATCAATTTGGCTTCAGAAGAAATGTAGGAACACGTGAAGCAATCCTGACTTTACGTCTGATCTTAGAGGATTGAATCAAGAAGGACAAGCCCACGTACATGGCATTCGTAGATCTAGAAAAGGCATTCGATAATGTTGATTGGACCAGGCTATTTATGATTCTGAAGATGATAGGGATCAGATACCGAGAACGAAGAATTATCTACAACCTGTATAAAAATCAGTCTGCAGTGATAAGAATCGAGGGCTTTGAAAAATCAGCAGCAATCCAGAAAGGAGTGAGGCAAGGCTGCAGTTTGTCCCCTCTCCTTTTCAATGTTTACATAGAACAGGCAGTAAAGGAAATCAAAGAGAAATTTGGAAAGGGAATCACAGTCCAAGGAGAGGAAATCAAAACCTTGAGATTTGCCGATGATATTGTTATTTTATCTGAGACTGCAGAAGATCTCGAGAAGTTGCTGAATGGTATGGATGAAGTCTTAGGTAAGGAGTACAAGATGAAAATAAATAAGTCCAAAACAAAAGTAATGAAGTGCAGTCGAACGAAGGCAGGTGATATAGGAAATATTAGATTAGGAAACAAAGTCTTAAAGGAAGTAGATGAATATTGTTACTTGGGTAGTAAAATAACCAACGATGGCAGAAGTAAGGAGGACATAAAATGCAGACTAGCACAAGCAAGGAAGAGCTTTCTTAAGAAAAGAAATTTGCTCACTTCAAACATTGATATCGGAATTAGAAAGATGTTTTTGAAGACTTTTGTGTGGAGCGTGGCATTGCATGGAAGTGAAACATGGACGATAACTAGCTCAGAAAGAAAGAGAATAGAAGCTTTTGAAATGTGGTGTTATAGAAGAATGCTGAAGGTGAGATGGATAGATCGAATCACGAATGAAGAGATACTGAATCGAATTGGTGAGAGGAGATCGATTTGGCTAAATTTGACGAGAAGAAGAGATAGAATGATAGGACACATCTTAAGACACGCAGGACTTGTTCAGTTGGTTTTTGAAGGAAGTGTAGGTGGCAAGAACGGTAGGGGTAGACCAAGGTATGAATATGACAAACAGATTAGAGCAGATGTAGGATGCAATAGTTACGTAGAAATGAAAAGGTTAGCACAGGATAGGGTGGCATGGAGAGCTGCATCAAACCAGTCTATGGACTGATGACTCAAACAACAAGTCAGGGTCAAAAACGAGGATAGGATAGTGCTAATGGTTGATTTCAATGCGAGAGTTGGAAATAGAGCTGAAGGATACGAAAGGGCGATTGGTAAATGTGGGGAAGATGGGAATGGGAAGTGTTTGCTGGGCTTCTGTGCTAGTATGGGTTTAGCAGTTAGGAATACATTCTTCAAGCATAAGGCTATTCACCGCTACACATGGGAGGCTAGGGGCACCAGATCCATAATAGACTACATCTTAACAGACTTTGAAATCAGAAAGTCTGTCAGGAAAGTACGAGTTTTCCAGGGATTTTTCGATGATACAGACCACTATCTGATCTGTAGTGAACTAAGTATCTATAGGCCTAGTGAAATATGTCTGCAAACAAATAAGGGTAGAAAATCTACAGGACGAGGAAATTAGAAGTACATGGATATGATTAGTGAGAAGTTTCAAACAGTAGGCAGTAAGCATGTTCAGGATATAGAAAGAGAATGGGGGGACATACAGGGATGCTGTAGTAGAAATAGCAAGGGAATGCCTAGGAACAACTGTGTGTAAAGATGAGAAAATCGAACATCTTGGTGGAATGATGAAGTGAGAGCAGCTTGTAAATGTAAAAAGAAGACTTATCAGAAATGGTTCCAAACAGGGGCTGATCAGACAGGGAAATGAACGTAGATGAAAGAAACAGAGCGAAACAAATAGTTGTTGAATCCAAAAAGAAGTCATGGGAAGATTTTGGTAATAATCTGGAAAGGCTAGGTCAAGCAGCAGAGAAACCTTTCTGGACAGTAATAAAAAATCTCAGGAAGAGAGGGAAAACAGAAATTAACAGTGTTTTGGGTAATTCAGGTGAACTCATAACAGATCCCAGCAAATTACTGGAGAGGTGGAGGGAATATTTTGAACATCTTCTCAACGTAAAAGGAAATCTTCCTGGTGGTGTTGCAAACAGCCAGGCTCATGGTGAGGAGGAAAATTATGTTGGTGAAATTACGCTTAAGGAAGTGGAAAGAATGGTAAATAAACTCCACTGTCATAAAGCAGCAGGAATAGATGAAATTAGACCTGAAATGGTGAAGTATAGTGGGATGACAGGGATGAAATGGCTTCATAGAGTAGTAAGATTAGCATGGAGTGTTGGTAAGGTACCTTCAGATTGGACACCTATCTATAAGCAAGGGAACAGGTGATGATGATTGATTGATGTTTGTTGTTTAAAGGGGCCTAACATCGAGGTCATCGGCCCCTACTGGTACGAAACGAGAAAACACATTAAAAGTCCAAAATCCTCCACTGACGAGAATTCAAAGCGTGAGAATGAAGAATGAATGGATGGATATGAAGTGAAAACGATCAGTGGATCCGACCCACATTGCCTAACATGCACAGAAGCTGGCACAAAACAATAGTAGTACGGACCAAGGGACTGCTTCTAAAGCATGATGCTGAATCGATTAGAATATGCTCGTTGTCGAAACGGGTCCAAAATCCAGGTCATCAGCCCTCATAATGGTATTTATCGCTAAAAAGTAGAACCATGGTATTAGCCAGGTTGCGGTACTAATCAAGAGTAGTGTAGACTCGCGGTATTCCATACAGTATGGTACGACTCACAGGTAATGAAATTCGCACATGTATTACAGACCTAATGTGTTTCACACATTATGGCGCCCTTGACAGGCAATGCAAACCCTATGGTACGACTCACAGGTAATGAAATTCGCACATGTATTACAGACCTAATGTGTTTCGCACATTGCAGCGCCCTTGACAGGCAACGCAAACCCTATGGTGTTCATCACCTAGGCTACTGTAAGTGTTACTAACCACAGGGACTCTTACTATCCCATGGTGTTCCTCATATAGTGGGTACTAATCACAGGCAAGCCACAACCATGGGTTCCTTCATCCCATGGTGTCGCTCATATAGTGCTACTAATCACAGGTGCTGTAAAAGCTGCCGTGCCCTCGTCTGCTACTAATCACAAACCTATTTGGTACCCAACATAGTGGTACTACGTGCAAGTGATGGCGACCCATGGTGTTCCCCGCGTGGTGGTACTAATCACAAGAAGTTTCATGGTTCTAATATGATCATCCCTTGGTCGCCCCTTTTAGTCACCTCCTAGGACAGGCAGAGGATACTGTGGGTGTATTCTTCGTCTGCATCCCCCACCCACAGGGGGTAGATAAAGAGAAAAAAGAAGAAAAAGGTAGTGATCCGTCATTTCGAAAAATGAAGTAACGGACAAAGAAAGGCAAGGGCCACGAAGGGCGTGAAAACGAAAGACTCCCTAGGCCTCGAATGCTATAATACCGTCGAGGTCGGAAAAGAACAAGAGTTGACCAAGGGAGGTTGGACAGAAGACTAAAGTGAGGAGCCTGGCACAAGTAAGTGGAAGCAATGCCAGGACACAGCTAAGGGCCCCGTGATCGCCAATCCACACTCCCAAGTTGAGAGCCCCTTGGGCCCCTTTAAATTGCCTCTTACGACAGGCAGGGGATACCGTGGGTGTATTCTACATGTGCATTCTCCACCCGCAGTGCGTCAAGGGAACAGGAAGGATTGCAACAACTATCGAGGAATCTCGTTGATTAGTATACCAGGCAAAGTATTCACTGGCATCTTCGAAGGGTGGGTGAGATCAGTGGTTGAGAAGAAGTTGGATGGAAACCAGTGTGGTTTCAGACCACAGAGGGGCTGTCAGGGTCAGATTTTCAGTATGCGTCGGGTAACTGAAAAATGTTACAAAAGGAATAGACAGCTTGTTTATGTTTCGTAGACCTAGAGAAAGCATATGACAGGGTACCGAGGGAAAAGACGTTTGCCATACTGGGGTACTATGGAATCAAAAGGTAGATTATTAAAATCAATCAAAGGCATTTATATTGACAATTGACAATGAGTTCTTGGTTCAGGGTACTTACAGGAGTTAGAAAAGGCTGTAATCTTTCACCTTTGCTGTTCGTAGTTTACATGGATCACCTGCTGAAAGGTATAAAGTGGCAGGGAGGGATTCAGTTAGGTTGAAATATAGTAAGCAGTCTGGCCTATGCTGACGACTTGGTCATAATGGCAAATTGTGCCGAAGGCCTGCAGTCTAATATCCTGGAACCTGAAAATAGGGGCAATGAGTATGGTATGAAAATTAGCCTTTCGAAGACTAAACTGATGTCAGTAGGTAAAAAATTCAACAGAACTGAATGTCAGATTGGTGATACAAAGCTGGTACAGGTAGATAATTTCAAGCATTTGGGTTGTGTGTTCTCCCAAGGTGGTAATGTAATAAGTGAGATTGAATCAAGGTGTAGTAAAGCTAATGCAGTGAGCTCGCAATTGCTATCAACAGTATTCTGTAGGAAGGAAGTCAGCTCTCGGACGAAACTATCCTTATATCGGTCTGTTTTCAGACCAAATTTACTTTACGGGAACGAAAGCTGGGTGGACTCAGGATATCTTGTTCATATGTTAGAAGTAACAGACATGAAAGAATGATTGCTGGTACAAACAGGTGGGAACAACGGCAGGACGGTACTCGGAATGAGGAGATAAAGGCTAAGTTAGGAATGAACTTGATGGATGAAGCTGTACACATAAACCAGCTTTGGTGGTGGGGTCATGTGGGACGAATGGAGGATAGGTTACCTAAGAGAATAATGGACTCCGTTATGGAGGGTAAGAGAAGCAGAGGGAGGCCAAGACAACAATGGTTAGACTCAGTTTCTAATGATTTAAAGATAAGAGGTATAGAACTAAATGAGGCCACAGCAGTAGTTGCAAGTAGAGGATTGTGGTAACATTTAGTAAATTCACAGAGGTTTGCAGACTGAACGCTGAAAGGCATAACGGTCTATAATTATAATGTATGTTTGTACGTATGTATGGGTTTAACGTCGCACCAACACATCGAAGTTTTTTGTCCGACTCGTTTGCTGAACGGTCAGCGTACTGGCCTTCGGTTCCGAGGGTCCCCGGTTCGATTCCCGGCGGGGTCAGGGATTTTAACCTTAATTGGTTAATTCCAATGGCACGGTGGCTGGGTGTATGTGTTGTCATCATCATCTCATCCTCATCACGCCGCGCAGGTCGCCTACGGGGTCAAATAGAAAGACATGCACCTGGCGAGCCGAACCCGTCCTGGAATATCCCGGCACTAAAAGCCATACGACATTTCATCGCCCACTATTTGCCTGGTGTGAAAATGGGGAAACCACGGAAAGACATTTTAGGCCTGCTGGCTGTGGGATTCGAACCCACGTTGTTGAAGCGCTTCTGAAAATACTTTGGCAAATCGATGCCAAATTGCAAATACCCATATCGATACTGGCATCATCTTTGTAACGTTTTCAAAAGAAATTATTTCCGAAAATCACAAGTACACCAAACAGCCTTATGGACTGCATTCCAATATTCCAGCAACAAAACAAACCTGTAAATATTAAAAAATAGTAAACCTGTACAAACTTACATCGCGTAACCCCTTTTAATAATTTGCTGCCTCACCTATGCTCCTTATCGGGCCTTCGAGGATCAGACGAACTTCCACCACTTCCATGCATGTTTACAGAAAAACTACTCAAAATTCCATCCCAGTGCATTTCTTTTTCTTCTTTCTCAACTTGGCCAAGCCGTCTCGAGCTTCCAGGAAGGTCTGGTCACGCTTCCAGGGCGGTCTGGTCACGCTACCACAATGCTTTGCGGTGGCGGCCATATTGGGTCTGAAATATCGGGACCGTTGCCTACGTTATCTTTCTTTCTTTCTTTCTTGATATTTGGTTGGGCTCTGTATGTAACTAACACCCAGTTCCAATACTTTGTAAATGAAACACCGTCGAACACTCAGAAACATTTAGTTATGGTGACTAAGAAATACTTCATCTCACAGTACAAGGATCACTGGTATGGGTGAACATCGACATCTTGTGGGTGTAAGTGTAATAGACATAGGAGTAAGCACGGGGACACAAGGTACTATATCTTCACGCCGAAGTGGCTCATCTTGGCGTCTTCTACTTTGACATACGGAACGAGCCGACAATTGGGAAGTACAAAGGATAGCACACAACAACTAAAGGATCTAGTATTAAGGATGGAATAACACAAATGGAGGGGTAGAATGTATATATCGCGCAAAGTGTAATGAAAGCTTACCAAGGACATGTGATATGACTAACGTCGTGTTACCCTAAACCGTTTCTACCAAAGAGTATCTGACCTACCAAAGAGAATTTACCTACTGAATCTGGATCTTTCTACGTTATAATACAACGCCTGGAAATAGAGCCCGTAAAACGCTATGGAAGAGGCACCGCCGTCTCAATCTCTATATACTGCCTGCTCTGTGCCGCGAGGATTGCGTTTACAGCGGCATTGCAGATGGCAGCACTTACCGCACCCAGAGCACATGTTGGTTAAATGAGAGTTGGTCCGTAACACCAATATAAAATGAAAAATAATCCTTAATATGTTACTAATTGAGAAGATAATGCACATACAGAAACTAACATTTCACATTTGAGCTTGGCTTAAGATATAGAAACGTATAATATATACAATATTACCAGTTACAGTAGATATATTAGGATCATCCCATGCTACATGGTACATACAAAATTTCAGAATTTTCTCGTCACGAATAACGGAGCACCTTTTCAGTCCTTTCCTTACTTTTATTTCCCAGAAGTGGACGCGAAAATAATTCTACCACTATTTCGCTGACCCTTTGTTCATGACCAGATTTCAGGATACGTTTTATAGCACGTAATGCAGTGCGTGCGTTCGTCGTGTCATTACATCCACCACCCAATCTCACTTAACTAAATAGAGCTTCTATTGCTTCTCCAGAAAATCATCTAATGGGAAAATAAAATAACCGATTTTGTAACAGACAAGACACACATTCCACTATAGATTTCACAGTTAGCGAGACAGCATCTGCCGTCTCATCAGTCAGATACTTCATTTTTTCACGTTTTGATTCCAACTGAATTATTTTAACGTACTCAATCAAATCATCATTCAACCATTGTAAGTATTTTATCTGCTGTTGAATAGAAATGCACACAATTTAGATTGTTTTGCCGAAAGGCATTACAGTAATCATTTCTGAACCAAAAGGGATAGGTCGGAGACTTCTAAGCCTTTAACGAGGAAGTAGGCAGCAGGACTAGAGAACTTCTTTGAAAGTCGGATTACAAGAAAACACAACCGTTTATTCGCGAGAGCAGGAGATTTTACAATATCTGTGCTGCATACACCTTGAACATTGACCACGCAAACGAACTTGTCACTGGTTCGGTCGTAGAGGAGCCGTACCTAATCAGCCATTTAATCGGCGATTACTGTTACACTCCTCTCTGTTGGTCTGAGAGTTTTACATTCAACTCTAAGTCTTTCCTCCACTAATTGGGAAATCCCGACAAACACTATCAACATTTTCCATTTAGGCTACCTGTCCAGAGTACTTTGTGACGGAGCTGACACTAGACCAGTCCTCCTTCCATATTCGTAACCGTTTGGGATACTATTCCCCACGCCACATGGTACCGCGTGAGTGGTCTGACTGCCCGGAGTTTGTCTTGCGAAAATTATGGATTTGATTTTTAAAAACCGGCCTTTTCCTTTAAATTTGGCTGCTTCCTTTACTTTATTCAGACGATCAATTTCTGGGTTGTCTTCGAATTGTCTCTGTAGTATTTTAACATTATGGTTAGTCATTAGCTGTTATCGCAGCCTCAGAATTCTTGATCGGAGCCCGTAATGTCTGATTCCTCGCTGGAATATTGACTTGGATTGATGCATCGTTGTTCAAATGAATTTCGTACTCGTCATCCAATGCATTTCCTGGGGGTTGAAGAGCTTGTTTCATCATATATTTCTTCCGAAGAAATATTGTCGCTGTCTGGTCTTTCGTGGAGCAATTTTTCTGGTTTGAAGATAATGGGGATAATTTTAAGACCGTCTAGACACGCTCTCTGGCTTCAATATATTTTTCTTTTAGTTTTATCTTTTATTTCCACCTCTAAAGTTCAGGCTACAAACACGAGAATAATCGGATGGAATCCATTCATTACCCTTGGTTGATCCTTACCTTGATATAGCGTTAAGCCAATTTTCCCAAAGTTCTTTACTTGGGGGATAACAGGAATCCTCACACCTGAAGAATTTGGATTTCTTGCTTTGATATACAGAGAGGAACACAACAATTAATTATTTTACAACCAGAGACACACATAAATGCTCGATGAAAACGCACTGGAACACAATAACGTGGGTACGGAGATAAGTTGGGTGCGTTAGCTGGCGCCCCTAGCGGAGGTTCGTGACACTAAGAGCTCACGCTGAGAAGCATGTTAACCGCATGGTATAGAGCAGGCAGTATATAGGATTGAGACGGCGGTGGGAAGAGGTTACACTGAAGTTCAATGCCGGGCCGCTAGGATCGCTTTCTTGCCCCCTGTCGACCAGGCTCGCGCCTTTAAACGTGTTCATTAACTGAGTTGGTTGTGAATGTATTATGTATTTGTCAGATGTTAAGCATTCGCAGTTCCAGTCATGGTTTATTCACGAGAAATTAAAGGTAGCGGAATTTCGTTTCACAAGTTCCCAGTGAATGTTCCTAAGTTTTGATCCGAGTTACGTCATAAGAATCGGGCGATCCCAAAATTTGTCACTGGACGTTTTTAAAACTATGCTACCGTGACCGGCAATCATTTGAGAGGCATCTTCAAACTCAGAAATCATAAATTAGGAAACCAACGAGGAAAATAATTTTCCCAGCAAATTTCACGAAAATGAATGTAACAAGAGCTAAAAATATTGTATTTTCCCCTGAAACAATATCTGGTTTGTAAAGGATGGAGGTGGTTTTGTCCCGAGAGCATAAAATACAGTTTAAAATAAGCCATTTGTTTTATGGAGCATTTTATTAAATTGTTCAATACGCATAATGTATGCAGCACCTCACATGGGACATATTCAGGAACGAGAACAAACGAGCATCTTTCAACCGGGCGAGTTAGTCGTACGGTTAGGGGCGCGCGGCTGTGAGCTTGCATCCGGGAGATAGTGGGTTCGAATCCCACTGTCGGTAGCCCTGAAGATGGTTTTCTGTGGTTTCCCATTTTGACACCAGGCAAATGCTGGGGCTGTACCTTAATTAAGGCCACGGCCGCTTCCTTCCAACTCCTAGGCCTTTCCTATCCCATCGTCGCCATAATACCTTTCTGTGTCGGTGCGATGTAAATTCACTAGAAAAAAAAATGCAACTTTTAGTACCGTACTGAAGATAACTCCTCAGTTGGTTAGTTAATGATTTCCTGTCATGTATTAAGAAACTTAAAATGCATTCAGAGAAAGTAAAGAAGAATCATGTGAGAAATGTGTCGGGCATAGATCTTGACTACCCAGTCCACTGTGGCCTGCGTAAAATACCTCATAAGTATACATTTGCATTATGCATTGATGAGGGACCTAACAGCTATGACATCGAGCTCTTTTTCAGCTACCTAAGACGCCAAGAGGAATACAATGACATTATGGTTCGTATGGCAAAAGAAAAAACAGACTGTAAAGGCTGTTTAGAACATATATGTTCTCCAGCTACTCAAAGTCCAACATTGTGTCTTATTCGTTTTCAAGATCGAGGAGTCCTCAGATACCGAAAATCGTCTGTGGCACTTCTGCAGTGAACGACGGAATTTGTCACTTCCGCTACGCAGTACTTGTCCCGAAGAGAGTTACTAAAAGGTGTACATTTATTTTTTCGAAAGACATGTTCAACAGTGAAATTAAGTGTGGAAAATGTAAAGGCGACAAACCACCTCTTTTTCTACTATGAAAATTTCTGAGACCTCTGTTAGACAACATTGCTTTGAGCCACTCAAGTAGAAGAGAGAAAGTTTTGAAACTTGATAAGAAGCCCCTCAGAAGGAAAGTTTTGAAACTTCAAGGACATATCCAAGCCAATGCAGCACCGCTCTATAAATAAAGTACTGTCAATACTCGCAAAAACATTCAGTTCTTTTTATTTAGGATATACTTTACTTATTGACATATACGGCCATGCGAATACAAGGGGGCAAGTCCGCGATCCTAGCGGTTGAATGGTGAACTAGGAAGCGACCCGTTTCCACGAGTGCATTTCAAGGCCTTGTATTATAGCGTAGGCAACGATCGGGACAGACAAAAGAAGAGAGCGGACATCTTGCCCGAATTCTACGCAACAGATGCAGTGCTACACTGAAGAAAATGGAAATTGCAACACCCAGAAGGAGTGGTGCTACATTGCTGCAATTGAACATGCAGGACGAGTGTTCGGTTGTGCTTCGATGATTACATTTTCGGTCCCTCTGACCGCAAGTTTGGACTACAATCAATACAGGATGAGCCCACCACGAGCTGCAATCCATTGATGAATTCGTCGAGGCATGGAGTCAATAAGGCCCTGGATCGCTTCCTGAGGAATTGTGGCCCATGCTTGCTGCACTGCACGGGTCAGGTGTTCCAGAATTGTGGGTGGCTGAGGACGGTTGGCCAGTTGTCGACCCTTCATGTCCCACACATGCTCAATAGGACTGAGGTCCGGGGTTCTGGAGGGCCATTCTAAGGTTGTGATGTCGTGGAGAGCTTCTCTGGAGATGCGTGCAGTGTGAACCCGGGCATTGTCCTGCTGAAACATCCCATTAGTAATGTTCGCCATCATAGGGACAACCACTGGATTGAGTACCCTATCAACGTACTGTCGAGCAGTCATAGTGCCCTCAACCAGCACTAATTGTGATTTCACATTAAAGCCAAACGCTCCCCAGACCATAATACTTGGTGCTGGCCCTGTGTGCCTCTCGACAATAAGATCTGGGCGGGCCCTCTCCCCGGTACGTCGGTGCACACGATTCCGGCGATCACTGCGGGCAAGACAGAAGCGCGATTCATCACTAAAGACGACCCTATGCCAATCGTCGATCCACGTCGATCTTTCTCGACACCAGGCCAGCCTTACACATCGCTGTTGTGGGGTCAATGGAACACCTTCTGCAGGGACATGGGATCGTAAGCCAGCTGCACGCAAGCGATTACAAACTGTTTGTTATATAACGTGCGGTGCCACAGCTGCTCGAATTTGCGCTGCTGTTGCATGGGGTTCCATCCGGGCCACCCGAATGATGCGGCGATCCTCTCTCACAGTTGTCTGTCGCGCTGCGCCTGTGATAGGTCTACGAGTGTGGGTACCTTCATTTGACCACTGCTGCCACACACGTTGTACCGTAGATGCCTGTCGGCCAACACGTTCAGCGACAGTCCTTAGCGATAATCCAGCTTTACACAGCCCAATAATCCGAGCCTTCTCATACGGCAACAGTTGTTGATAGCGTGCTCTACTATGTTGTCGAGGCATGTTCGACGGGGAACACTTCACTGCACAGACTGCAAGTCAACTACGCTACACCAGAGTCCGTATACTGGAGTTGATTCCTCCGCGACCAATCACGTGGGGAGACCTTTAGCAACAATCCAATTGGTCTGAAACTTTGATCGTTTACATACCGTTATGACAGCGTTCCATATCTTTAAAATCAACACAAACGACCAATGCCTTCATGGTGTTGCAATTTACATTTTCTTAAGTGTAGATCGGAACTGCACGGGACCAAACAAGAACTTACGAAGCGCCATAAATAGGCTCGGGGTGCACGGTTTCCACCACAAGCTATGCACAGGAAAATATTTCCACGAACCCTCACCAGAGCAAAGAGAGTGTGTATGCAGCCTCTGCGGAAAGGCCAGTAAGCCCTACCATTTCAGCGAGTGCCACAAGCGCACTAAATCACTAATGGAATATAGCAAAGAACAATGAACCTTTACTGTCTGCACGTTTGTGGGATTTTCTTATTATTAACAATGTATGTATGTTTAGTCCTCATCCCGAAGGCTGGTTGGATCCTCACCAGCTCCGCCATCAGCTGTCACAGATGACCTAGGCATCACTGAAGAGGTGTACTAGGGAAATGAGGAGTGAGGTAGTTTCCCGTTGCTTTCCTCACTGAGCCAGAAGTTGCTACTACATATCAGTCTGCCAAGTCCACTGAAATGCATGCACCAACCGACCCTATAAGCAATATTTTCACACCATTTATAGCAGGGACTGGCTGCAGAAGGATTATATAGTGCCTATAGAGGAGAAGTTGCATGGGGAGATATCCGTGAGAAACTTCAGTTGGAAAATAATTATATCGGCAGGACTGACCACAAATATAAAATTAGAAGGAATTTTAGCAGAAGCGATTGGGGTAAATTCAACCAGTGCAGGTTAATGTAAATAAAAAATGTGTGTGAATAAATCAATTCAATCCCCTGGTCTAAGGAGTTCGGACAGCCATACTAGAGGACTGCTGTAGGGTTGAAGTACAGTGGGGAATTCGAGGGCCCTGGGACCGCTACGGTAGCTGTGAAGGCTCTTCAGGAACTCTGAAAAGTGGTGGCAAAAGGGGCTCTGGTTAAGACGCAGCAGGACGTTATGCTACTTAGGTTCCAGAATCGGTAAAAAAAAAGTAAGTAAATAAATGCAATGCAAATTTTAATCTTATACCAGTTGTATAGTATCATTTGAAGTAATTCCACATATTGTATATCAGTTGACTATATTTGTAAGTAGTACAGGAGATATTATAAATAGAATTTTGTAAACAATATAAATTTATTAAGGATGAGCTGTGTGTTTAATAGAAAAAATGTTAGCGTAAATTGTATAATATTGTATTATAAGAAAATTTCCTTCTCTTGTTAATTTAATATTTAGTGCTTGACAATAATGTATTTTAGTGTACCATTTTTGCCACCGAGGTTGACACCTCATTTGCAAATAAAGAGATTTTGATTTGATTTGATTTTGAATGGCATTACTAACATCACTCATACCTCAGTCACTTTCACTTTGTCAAAGCCAAGGATAAAGCTGAGACAGATCAATGAAAGTAACCAAAATTGCTCTAGCCCATATCAGAAGACACAGTGCACTGTAAACACTAGGTCTGCCAGCAAAGGCACAATAATAATAATAATAATAATAATAATAATAATAATAATAATAATAATAATAATAATAATAATAATAATAATAATAATAATAATAATAATAATAATAATAATAATAATAATAATAATAATAATAATACACATCTTTGTTATGTGGGCGCGCGCGATGTAATGATGTAATTATTACTTGTGTTTTGAAGGAAAATGGGATACTGTGCGGCACCAAATTGCCAAAATATGACAACTGACGAAATTAGAGGGTTTTGCTTCCCGTGAGATAAGCTAAGGAGAGCTCAGTGGATACAAAACTGTAGGCGTGACAAATGGCAACCTACAGATAATTCCGTCTTGTGCGAGGTTAGTGAAGTTATACACTGACTGACAGAGCAAATGCAACACCAAGAAGGAGTGGTTCGAAAGGGATGAAAGTTGGGGAAAAAACAGAGACGGCACGGACGAATAATTGATGTTTATTTCAAACCGATATGCAGGTTACACAATGCACACGGCATCGACTCAGTAGGATGTAGGACCACCGCGAGCGGCGATGCACGCAGAAACACGTCGAGGTACAGAGGCAATAAGAGTGCGGATGGTGTCCTGAGGGACGGTTCTCCATTCTCTGTCAACCATTTGCCACAGTTGGTCGTCCGTACGAGGCTGGGGCAGAGTTTGCAAACGGCGTCCAATGAGATCCCACACGTGTTCGATTGGTGAGAGATCCGGAGAGTACGCTGGCCACGGAAGCATCTGTACACCTCGTAGAGCCTGTTGGGAGATGCGAGCAGTGTGTGGGCGGGCATTATCCTGCTGAAACAGAGCATTGGGCAGCCCCTGAAGGTACGGGAGTGCCACCGGCCGCAGCACATGCTGCACGTAGCGGTGGACATTTAACGTGCCTTGAATACGCACTAGAGGTGACGTGGAATCATACGCAATAGCGCCCCAAACCATGATGCCGCGTTGTCTAGCGGTAGGGCGCTCCACAGTTACTGCCGGATTTGACCTTTCTCCACGCCGACGCCACACTCGTCTGGGGTGTCTATCACTGACAGAACAGAAGCGTGACTCATCGGAGAACACGACGTTCCGCCATTCCCTCATCCAAGTCGCTCTAGCCCGGCACCATGCCAGGCGTGCACGTCTATGCTGTGGAGTCAATGGTAGTCTTCTGAGCGGACGTCGGGAGTGCAGGCCTCCTTCAACCAATCGACGGGAAATTGTTCTGGTCGATATTGGAACAGCCAGGGTGTCTTGCACATGCTGAAGAATGGCGGTTAACGTGGCGTACGGGGCTGCCACCGCTTGGCGGCGGATGCGCCGATCCTCGCGTGCTGACGTCACTCGGGCTGCGCCTGGACCCCTCGCACGTGCCACATGTCCCTGCGCCAACCATCTTCGCCACAGGCGCTGCACCGTGGATACATCCCTATGGGTATCGGCTGCGATTTGACGAAGCGACCAACCTGCCCTTCTCAGCCCGATCACCACACCCCTCGTAAAGTCGTCTGTCTGCTGGAAATGCCTCCGTTGACGGCGGCCTGGCATTCTTAGCTATACACGTGTCCTGTGGCACACGACAACACGTTCTACAATGACTGTCGGCTGAGAAATCACGGTACGAAGTGGGCCATTCGCCAACGCCGTGTCCCATTTATCGTTCGCTACGTGCGCAGCACAGCGGCGCATTTCACATCATGAGCATACCTCAGTGACGTCAGTCTACCCTGCAATTGGCATAAAGTTCTGACCACTCCTTCTTGGTGTTGCATTTGCTCTGTCAGTCAGTGTACATTCGTATTATTCCTTAATAATAATATGCCTATATGAACGATGTTTTATATGTATGTATCTTATTATGTATTTTCTTCTAGCATCATTTTGAAGAATCGCAATTTGAGCTAAAGGGGGCAGATGGACGGAAACTACTTAAGTGGAATTCCATCCCAACAATTTTCAACGTACCTAATCCACCCAAGTCTTTGTCATATAATAGGAAACCTCCCAAAGAAAGAGAATTGTCTTTCAAAAGAAGCAAGAAATGTAAGAGGAAATGTGTAGTAGTAGTAGTATTGATGTTTATGAAAGTTTCCTTATCGTGTAAACTACAAACAGTGTCTTTCTAACTCTACATTCAGTTGTGCTCGTAGAAATGTTTCACAGATATTTGAAATGCATGTTCCTATTCATTTAACAATTACAACCATAACAAACAATACGCCTATAACTTCAACCATTACAACAATTGTTAATAGCAGTCTTATACAGTACTGTAAGATTATTATTTACAGCTATATTTATTTCATCTTAAATGCTCTCTAGAGTGCATTATACGGATGGACAAATACTCAATTGATCACAATACTCACTTCAATCGCACTAACCAACTACTGTATTTTAACGTACCGTAGCCTAACATAATGTCCTAAGGTAATCCCTAAAATAACCTAACCTAGGTTAACTCAACTTAATAGTGACTGAATTTCTATTTCTTTTGGAATCGTGTCTTCCAATGGCTTTAATTGTCTTAACTATTGTTATTATTATATGAATGAATAGCTATTATGATATTGTATTTGCTTTCAGAGGAGACTTCAGGAACACAGTTAAACCTAACTGAAGAATCTAGGCCTGACAGTATTGGGGAACCTCATAATGACTCTTCAGATAAAATGGCATTGCTAGAAGCAGAGAACATAAAACTTCAATGTTGAGTAGATATAAAGTAATAAATGCAAATCTTGACCCCTTTTTATTATGCTGGTGCAGAAGACATAATTTTGTTTCAACTTTTATATGAATTTACATTAGTTAGCACATGAAAATGAGGTTTAAATGCATATTTTCCTTTTAGATCAAATAACTCACAGAGCAACAAAATGCCATGGAGAGGAATGTCAACAACTTCCTAAACCCAGACGAGATTCAGTATCTACAGAGAGTCTCTGGAACAAACCCTTACAAACGGTCAAACCAGACAATAATGCATGCTTAGCAAGTTAAGTGTTCAGTTGGTAATAAGGGTTATGAGTTTTTGAGGAGTGTTTCATATCCTTTACCTTCCCTGAGGATACTAAGCAGAAGGATTGAACCTTGAAAGTTTACGCAAGGGAGTCAATATGATATAATTCAATGGTTGGGTATTAAATTGCAGTCTGTTGGTGGTGATGGTAAAATTTGTGTTTTGTCATTTGATGAAATGCAATTAAGCCCACATATTGAATACGATAAAGGTCTGAAAAGGTACGCTGGCTTTGTATGCAGTGAGTTTAGTTCTTCTGACGAGCCTAAAATTCCTAGGTATACCCTTGTTTTCATTGTCAGAGGTTTAACATTACACTGGAAACAAGTTGTAGTCTACCGGTATGTTTTCACAGGAAACTCTACAAATCCTGTCAAGTTGTGGGAATTTGTTAAAAATCTCATAATTAATTTATATTCACATGGTCTACTTGTAAAGTGTGTGTCTAGTGATATGGATTCGAATAACAGTGGTATGTGGGGGGTGGTTGAGGTCCATTCTATTAGGAAACAAATTAACTGCAAAATTTCACATCCGTGTAAGCCAGAGGAAAGCATTTATTTTGTAGCTGATGTCCCCATTTACTGAAAAACATCAGAAACTGTTTGTTAAAAAAAGACACCAACCTGCCTGAAAATATTGTAAGCAACTTAAAACTAAAATCTGGCACAGTGTCGCTTAAATATGTCACTAGTTTGGTTGAACACCAAGGTGGCCCTGTGTTGGTTCCAAACCTTACACTGAAGACTATAGATCCAAGTGCTTTGAAAAAATGAGGGTACCTTTAGCACGGACATTATTTTCCCATAATATTTCTTCTGCTTCTTTATTTTGTATATCTGTAGGATCATACCTGATGATACAGTAGCAACAAGTTGGTTCATACAACAAGTAGATAGGTGGTATGATATAATGTCAAGTATGCATAAAAGTGACGGTCTTAGCAGCAGCAATGCTGACAAATTAGATTTCTGAAAGATGTCTTAGGGTGGTTCCCATCTTTGCTTTTCAATAATAACAGATTATGGAAGCCTATACAGACTTGTTTGCAGTTATCTATTGCCAGTGTTATACAATTATTTGAGGAACTCACTTCATGAGGACTAATCGAGTATCTGTTAACTAGTAGATTATCAACAGGTTGTATTGAGAATTTTTTCACAAGTTTGTGGGACTGGTGACAGTCATCCCACTCCTGTAAAAATGAGACATCTCATTCAAATGATAAGTGTGACCCAATATTCACATATACCTAAGTCGTCTTCTTATGATGTTCATGATGATTTTCACACCAGGCAAATGCTGGGAATGTACCTTAATTAATGCCACGGCCGCTTCCTTCCCACTCCTAGCCCCTTCCTCCCTCATCGTCGCCATAAAACCTATCCGTGTCGGTGCGACGTAAAAGCAAAGGATCATACCTGATGATACAGTAGCAACAAGTTGGTTCATACAACAAGTAGAAAGGTGGTATGATATAATGTCAAGTAGGCATAAAAGTGACGGTCTTAGCAGCAGCAATGCTGACAAATTAGATTTCTGAAAGATGTCTTAGGGTGGTTCCCATCTTTCTTGCCAAAAGAAAGTTGAAGATTGTAACCCTGCATTTTATGATCCCCAATTTACATAATACAGATGTCCGGTTTGTACTATTTAGCTGGATAGGTTATCCATAAATTAGTTAGAGTAGCTAAGACCATCACTTGCGATATATATATATATTAAGAGTATTTGTGCCTCAGAATGGTCAGAGAATTTACCACATGAATGGGTACAACAGTTAATAAAGGGAATTTAATACACGTTACTGAGAAGGCATTCTATGTTTGTCATCCCGCCTAAGTAACCTTTCAGAAACACAGTAACTACTTTCTTAATAAAGGAAATGTTGGGGGTAATTTGCTACAACTGTCTTTAAGTATCTATACCAGCAAATTCAATATTTCATGTAATCACAATATAGCAGAGGCACTGATTTCGATGTTTCTGACAGTGAGGTTACATATTTTGGCAGATGATGTCAATAAAAAGCCTAGTAAGACAAAGTTGTATGGAAGCAAAAGTACATAATTCAGTTTCTGTTCATTAAATTTATTGTTATTCAAATAGCTGTAATATTTTAATGTAATTTAAGTGTTGTACATATATACACAAGAAAAAAATAGATCATCATCATGGAACTCCCTGCAGCGTGCTGGGTAGAGTGCTATTGAAGGGGTCTTTGCCATCGTTGTCTGTTCAGAAATGCCTTCTCTCTCACCACCGATTCCCAATTCCCTCCTGTTCTCTCCATATCCTCTCTCCTCTTCCTAGGTCGTCCAACTGGCGTTCTTCTTTCAACCCTTTTCTAGGCATGCATGTGGTGTTCTTGTTCCAGGCATTCAATTTACACGCCCATACCATGTTAGTCTCGAAGTCCTTAGCTTCTCTTCTATCGAGTCCACATCCTTTTCCATTCTGATGTCATCATTCCTTACAGGGTCCTTTGCTATTTTTGGAGGGTAGTTCGTAGAAACTTCATTTCACATGTTTGTAAGTTACTAACTGGCCCGACCCCGCCGTGTAGGGATCAACGCGTCCGCCTGTCAACCGGCGGCCCCGGGTTCGACTCCCGGTCGGGTCAGTGGTTTTTAATTGTAAATGATTAATGTCTCTGGCCTGGGGACTGGGTGTTTGTGTCGTCCTTAACGTTCTTTACCTCACATTCAACACTTTACAATTCCGCAATTACAATGACTTATACAGAGTCGGAATCCAATCTTCATTGTCAATGTTAATAATATGTGGATGCATTTTATGATATTTTCAGAATTCGCTATAACAATTCCTATAATGTAAAAAAAAGAAAGAACATTGGTAGGCAGGTTAGAATCATCGGAACTGAGCTACATTCAAGATAAGATGAAAGCAGTATATGAGATTTTTAAGTCAACCAATCCAGAATATCATTACAATGAGTACAAATTCCCTAGAGCTCACTATCGGGAGAGACTCTTACTAAATTAAAAGCTGATGTGTTACTAGAAAGCTAACAAATCCAGCAATGTGCATGGAAAGTTTTAAATAAAATAAGAAATGGAGATGAACTTTGCAATAACATCCCTAAAATATATCTATAAAAACGAATGATTCTACAATTACCCACCCACAAGAAGTATGCACTACTTTCAGTAAATTCTTTGGTAATATCACTTCTTCTTCTTCCACTGTTTTTCCCACACGTAGGGTCGTGGGTGCGAACTGTGTCACACATATGTGGCTTTGGCCCTGTTTTACGGTCGGATGCCCTTCTTGACGCAACCATATGTGGAGGGATATAATTCGTACTGTGTGTTTCTGTGGTGGTTGCTAGTGTAGTGTGTTGTCTGAATTTGAAGAGAAGAGTCTTGGGAAAACTGAAACATCCAGTCGCTGAACCAGGAGAATTAATCAGACGCGATCAAGATCCCCGACTCGGTCAAGAATCGAACCCTGGGACCTGTGAACCGAAGTCTTCAAAGCTGACCATTCAGCCAAGGAGTCGGACTCTTTGTTAATATCACTAATGGAATAATTACAGGAAATTGTCTTCATGAGGTTAATACCCTACCTAGATTAGGTAAATCAGTTGACTTACTCCCTGTGTCTACCCAAGAATTAGAATCAGTCATCGACAGCCTACGAAATCCTCCTTCAAATGGTTGGGATGGATTCTCTTCAAAATTATTGAAACGGTGCACGAATGAGCTTATTATTCTATTAATGTACCTTATAAATGAAACGCTAATGAATGGAATCTTCCCAGAATGTCTGAAAACTGCTATCATTAAACCTGTTCATAGGAAAGGAGCACCCAATAATATAAAGAATTACGCGCCAATAACTACCGTATAATTTCTGCTTTAGGTAAACTCTTCGAGAAAATTGTTTTCAATCACCATCTTGCATTTTTTGGAAAGCATTCTCTTCTTAGAAATTTTCAGCATGGATTCGGGAAAGGTTGGCCAGCTGTTACTGCTCTATCAACTTTAACTCATAATGTTTTAAATTGTTACCGTAGTTCAGTAGTTCAGTAGTTTTAGACTTATCTAAAGCCTTCGATAGTGAAACCCATGATTGCTAAAGAAACTAGAACACTGTGGTGACACTCTACACCTGATAACTTCCTACTTACAACAGCACAAGCAGTGCGTTTAAGTGAATTATGAAATAGATAACGAGGTAAAAAACATAGATCTCCCTTTGAAATTACAAATAGCAGTATTCTGCAAAATACTATTTTTTGGACCTTTTCTCTATCTCCTGTATGTTAATGAAATGCCAGAACTTGTAAACTCCACCATTGTATCTTATGCAGAGGATACATCTCCTACTACTTGGAGAAAAGATAGGAAATCAGTGGTACAAAATCTTAATCCATTTTTAAAACATGCTTCAGTGTCCTCTTTGCCCGATACCTTGCACAAAGGATAAAATCTGCTACATGCCACTCCGAGTGCATTGGAAATTGCAAAATACTGAGCATGTGAAATATGATCTCACATGTTATATTTTGTGTACTTCAAACTGCCTTGTACATTAACTGTACTTGAGTATAAGAATACAGTGGAACCTCGATTCTTCGTTTTTGGAGGGACCTCGGAAAAAACGTACAACACGGGAAAATGGAAAACGAATCAACAATTTGGCTAAACATTACAAAAATTGAAATATCATGTATAATTATAATCTTACAAACACCCCTAAACTAAACCAAACCAAACTACAGCCCCAATGGGCCGTCCGCCAACCAAGCGACCGCTGCTCGATCCGAAGGCCTGCAAGTTACGGGATGACTCATGGTCAGTGTAACGAATCCTCTCGGCCGTTATTCCTGGCTTTCTAGACCGGGGTTGCCATCTCACCATTCGATAGCTCCTCAATTAAGGGTAATCGTAAAATGAGTGAACCTGGAACCAGCCCTCATATCCAGGTAAAAATGTCTGGTCTGGCCGGGAATCGAACCCGGGCCCTACGAGTGAGAAGCAGGCAAGTTAGACCTCGGGGCCGGATTCAAACATTAATTACCGGTAAGCGAATTAAAAATCTCGAAATTTTACATTCAATGTTACCGGGGAAACTTCGTCGGTATCCTCTGAAAACTTATTTCAGTTCAGCAACTTTCATCAGCCAAAGTCTTCGATAAATGTAATACTCGCAACGCCAAGCCAAACTACATTCGACCACAAGTAGTTCTGAATTCTCTAATCTAATAAAATAAAGCACCTTAGACACAAAAGCGCCCAACATGATGGCGAAATCTCATTTTTATTTTATTTTTATCTTCCATTGTAATTTGGTCACCGGTGTACTGTTCGTAGTCAGTTTATGGAAATCTTATACCGCATAAATTAGGCCTACATCGACTTTTAAAGGTTCTGTTGAACTCGAGAATATGGTTTCCTATGTAAGTATCGATCCTCAAGTTCTCGAGTGCGTTATATTCAATTCTGCCCGTCACTAATCACAATCAAGTTGGAAAGTGAAGAAATAAAATCAAAACTTCAGAGATTAAGGTTATTCGTGTCCTTGAGCTAAGCTGGAAAGCGCGCTCGCTGTACAAGTCGGTACCAGTGCGAAATTATACAAACGTGTAAAATGTAAGGTTTGCAAATAAAACGACCGCAGTTTTTATAACATTTTAACACAAAAACGTAAAATTCCCAGTCTTATATTAAGACCAAGACAGTAATAGGCAATCCCACAACCTCCGATGGCTTTATGTATGTAACGTGCAACATCTGTTGTGGTTTCGATAACATAATCGTATACGACAATATTAAAATACTAAATTTGTGTTAGTTAAGAAGGAGTAGTTTCAATTCCTGCTTAAAAGCCCTGTTATACAGTGCCCTAAGGGAAATGCCGAAAACCTGTTCGGCGATACACTTGAAAAAAAAAATAAACATCTAACTGCGGACGGAATGTAGACTTTAGCGAGTACGGACATTTGACGAAACTCGTTCCGACTTCAAGTAGAACTGTCGAAATGTGCTCTGTCTCCTTCCAATTGTTGTGGATACTCTCTGCTTTATGATTTCCGAGGATTCTCTAAACAATAGCACCCGAATGCGATGCTAAGATGGTCCTTTGTGCAAGTTCATATCCAATCACTTTTCCAGTACCGTATCGTACTTCCTCTAATTACCGTAATGACGGAACGTTAACACCAAGGACCGTAAGTATGCCGTAGCCGTCCTTTCATGAGATACAGTTTCTTGAAAAACATGTGATCGAGTATTTAGCGTTGATTGGACTGACATTTCCGGACGGTTGATCCAGGAAATCGTTTCTTCGAGGAACAGGCAATGCGGGATTTTTACAACGTGGTTTGATTAGGATGTTCGCGAGACCACGTAATTTGAACGAATAATACAGGAAAGCGTAGTTTCCGGGAACGTATAACCGAAATTCTACTGTAATAATATATTTTCCACTTCCAATTTCCTTATGGTGAATCCTGTCAAATCTAATGTCGTGAACTTTTATTTTAAAAGGGGTTGCAATGATATAAGTATTCATCAGAATGGCACATGTCTTCAAGCAAAAAAAATACTAAATTTTTAAGCATTGTTCTAGATAGTCATGTTTTGGAATACTCATGTTAACTACATCTGTAAAAAGTTAACATCTAAAATATTTTATTTACGTAGGCTATTGTAGATACAAATGTATTACTAAATGTTTACTATGGACTAATGTACCCTCACTTGATCTATGGGATAGTTGCCTGCGCTTGTGCAGCAAGCGAATATTTTGAAAAACTTTTTATTCTACAACACAATGCTCTAGGGATCATCTTTCACATCTTGCACTCATTCTCCTCACCTCAGGTAATCTACTACCGACTTATACCTACCATCCCAGCTGAACCGTTTTATTTTATGACATTATTTCTTCTGAAACCATGTATTTATCAGCAAGTTATTCTTCAAGTACAAATCAAGTAGAAGTTCCCCTTCCGTGTTCCTTGTCTCATATCTGAAAGGCTCCCAAATCCCTTCATATCCAGTTGTATTTACTCCTACCTGGGCATTACAGTAACCCATTAGTATTTATTAGGTTCTCCTCATTTATACTGACTTCTAGTTGTTGGAGGAAGTCAGCTTTTTTTCTTCACCGCAACCTTGCTGAGGGGCGTAGACTTTCACAATCCATTCTGGTGGTTGTGGTGGTGGTGTTGGTGGTGGTGGTGGTGGGGGTGGTGTTGGTGGTGATTTTTGTTTTAGGAGGAAGTACAACTGGGCAACCATCCTCTATTAACACTATTCAGAGAAAAAGTACTAATTTTGTATTGTACTGATTAAGTGGATTACCTCATTCGTCTACAAGAATTAAAAGAGTAGCATTAGATATTTTTTCCAAATTTTGGGCTGGAAAAACTTGAGAGAACGGAGACGAGCTGCTCAAGTATGTGGTGACCGGGCGAGTTGGCCGTGCGCGTAGAGGCGCGCGGCTGTGAGCTTGCATCCGGGAGATAGTAGGTTCGAATCCCACTATCGGCAGCCCTGAAAATGGTTTTCCGTGGTTTCCCATTTACACACCAGGCAAATGCTGGGGCTGTACCTTAATTAAGGCCACGGCCGCTTCCTTCCAACTCCTAGGCCTTTCCTCTCCCATCGTCGCCATAAGACCTATCTGTGTCGGTGCGACGTAAAGCCCCTAGCAAAAAAAAAAAAAAAAAAAAAAAAAAGTATGTGGTGCGTTCTGAGCTGTCAGTGGAGAGATGGCTTGGAATGACATTATTTTCTTGCTATTGGCTTTAATTTGCACCGACACAGATAGGTTTTCGGTGACGATGGGACAGGAAAGGGCTAGGACTGGGAAGGAAGCGGCCGTGGCCTTAATTAAGATACAGTACCAGCATTTTCCTGGCGTGAAAATGGGAAACCACGGAAAACCATCTCCAGCGCTGTCGACAGTGGGGTTCGAACCCACTATCTTCCGAATGTTGAATACTGGCCGCACTTAAACCACTGCAGCTATCGAGCTCGGTGGAATGACATTAGTAGACGAACAAGTTTGAGTGGTGTTTTTAAAAGTAGGAAAGATCACAATATGGATATAAATTTGAAATTCAAGAGACCAAATTGGGGTGAATATTTGTTTATAGGAAGAGCAGTTATAATTTCCAAATTATTTGCAATTATTTAAGAAAAGAGTAGGTAATAAAAAGATAGGGAATCTGTCACCTGGGCGACTGCCCTAAATGCAGATCAGTGATGATTGATTGATTGATTGATTGATTGATTGATTGATTGATTGATTGATTGATTGATTGATTGATTGATTGATTGATTGATTGATTGATTGATTGATTGATTGATTGATTGATTGATTGCGAACAAAAGTTGACCAAGGGATGTCGGATAGGATACATGAAAGTGGAGCCTGACATAAGTAGGTAGAAACAATTTTAGGACTCAGCTAAGAACTCTGTGGTCGCCAACCCACGCTCCCAACTTAGGAGATCCTTAGGCCCCTTTCAGTGGCCTCTTATGACAGGCAGGGATACCGTGAGTGATATTCTACTGCCCACAGGGGGAAATCAATTCTGGGTTGTGACCACGACGCCCTCAATATCAATCAATCAATACTGATCTGCATTTAGGGCAGTCGCCCAGGTGGCAGATTCCCTATCTGTTGCTTTCCTAGACTTTTCCGAAATGATTTCAAAGAGATTGGAAATTTATTGAACATCTCCCTTGGTAAGTTATTCCAATCCCTAACTCCCCTTCCTATAAATGAATATTTGCCCCAGTTTGTCCTCTTGAATTCCAACTTTATCTTCATATTGTGATCTTTCCTACTTTTATAAACGCCATTCAAACTTATTCGTCTACTAATGTCATTCCACGCCATCTCTCCGCTGACAGCTTAACTGAGTCTTGGCATTGCTTCCACTTACTTGTGTCAGGCTCTCGCTTTTTCTGATCCCAACCGACCTACCCTGGTCAACACTTGTTCTTTTCCGACCGCGACGGCATTAGTGCATTCGAAGCCCAGGAAATTTTTCATTTCCACGAACTTTGTGGCCTTTATCATTCTTTGGCCGATACCTTCAATTTTCGAAGTGTTGGATCCCTTCCATTCGTTTTCTTCTGATTAGTGTTAATGGAGAATGGTTGCCCAGTTGCACTTCCACTTAAATCAATAATCACCGAGGTCCATAGCTGCAGTCGCTTAAGTGCGGCCAGTGTCCAGTATTCGGGAGATAGTAGGTTCGAACCCCACTGTCGACAGCCCTGAAAATGTTTTTCCGTGAATTCCCATATTCACACCAGGCAAATGCTGGGGCTGTACCTTAAATAAGGCCACGGCCGCTTCCTTCCCACTCCTAGCCCTTCTCTGTCCCATCGTCGCCATAAGACCTATCTGTGTCGGTGCGACGTACAACAACTAGCAAAAAAAAATCAATAATCACTACCATCAGTTTGCACTATATAGCTTAATTGGTTATCAATAAACTAGTTAAGAGTAGCTAAGAACATCACTCTTGTTGCATATGTGCAGAGTATTTTTGCCTTAGAACCCAAAGAAATTACCACATGAATGTATAACAATAGTTACCATACATAATTTAATGCACTCAACTCAAGGGGCATTCAGTGTTTTTCAACATACTGGGGTAACCTTTTAGAAACGCAGTATCGGTGATTACTTTCTTAATAAATAAAACGCTGAAGGTAATTTACTACGACTTTCTTTTAGCACATTAAGTACAGTACTTAAAGTTCAGTATTTCATGTACCGGTAGTCATAATATGACAGAGGTACTGTACAGATTTCTAAGTTTCTGTCATATATTATTACCTATTTGACAGATGATATTAATAAGAAACGCATTAAGATCAAGTCGTAAGGAAGTAAAAGAGTAGGACATGAACTTTTCTGTTGATTCTTGTTTCAAAAAAAAAATGAAATTCAGGCTCTTTTAATTATCTTCCTCTTCAAATACCTGTGAATGCATTCATGTCATTTAAGTTTTTACAGTTATATATTCATGAACAGTAGATGCCTATTTAAATTCTGTTTGAAAAATAGGTGGTATTTTGCTTTTATTTCAATGTACGGTACCGAAATCCCCACTAAATTCGAATACACTTACCTTTGGTTACGCTCGCTTAAAGACCCAATACTTCGATGTTAGGCCCCTTTAAACAATAAGCATCATTATCACAAGCAAAGAACCAATATGGCAGCTCCATAAGTAGCATTCGTGACTTGACCTCCCAAGACAGACCTTGATGGAAGAAATGCACTGCCACGCTGCGGGTGACGAACAGTGTAAGTTAATGCGTTTCACCAAATATAGTAGAGACAATACGCAACACTTACGGATCTAACCTTGTTAAAATGGGAGACAATTCGACGGTGGCGCTCCTAGTGACTTGGCCTGAAAAGATACGCTAAATTCAAACATCAATGGAAATGCATATACGAAAATGGATAAATAAATTACGGCTAGAAAGAAAGTATTATTGAGATATCAACTTCGAAGTTGCTAGAGCAATTCTGGATAAATGAATGAAGAATTATTTAAAATGTTATTTTTTAAAGACTGAAATTAGACATATAAATAAGATGTGAAATGGACAGCTGTGAAATGGCTTGATCTTTCATTTATGCATTACTTTCTTGCTTTAGCATTCCTGCCTGAACTTTTACGGATAGATTTGTCTTTTTTTCTCATTTAAAAACATTGTATCATCACATTAAGACACTTGTCAATAAAAATATCGGCACATTGCTTACACACATGATGAAATGAGTTAACATTTAAAAGCTTGCCAATTTTCCTCTTAACATGAAGCCTACTAACAGAAAGAAAATCTATAAAACCCCGGCTTTAATCTGAGAAGAGGGAAAAAAGAAAGAAACGTATGAAAATGTTGTCGATAGTGATGCTTTGAGAAGTATTCACGTACAATTAGAGTAAAAATGTAACATACCCTTAGTTGTATAGTCGAGGATTTCTAAAGTCGCTGGCCTGGAAATGATCTGAACAGATCTTATAATTCTTATATAAGCGTAACGTCCCTTCCTTCTTGTACACCTTATCCAAATCACTTCCGTGACATTTCAAAACCCGCAGATCACACCTACAACAACACATCTGTATTGAAGGTTAACTGCTGCACTATACAATAAAATATGCGTATTACATTTTAAGCCAGTTAAAATGTGGGTCGAGCAGGTCAGAAGATTATGAAGTACTATAAAAATATCTTTGTCACTGGAAGAATATATATGCAAACACAATATTACTTACATTTTCTTGTCAAGAGAGAACCAGAAGAAAGACCGCGCATTCTTCTCTTCTTCATAGTTACTGCAGCCAAACACAGCACATACCTTTCCCCTCATGTTGAGAGGAGATATCAAGGAATGACACACGCTACTATTTAATTATGTCAGCTCACTGAAAACGCATAAATAACACCAAAAACATCACACTCAAATACACGTGCTTTTATGACCGAATCAGTAGTTCTCAGGTCAATCCGCTAGAGAGAGCTCCAATAGCTGACCCTCGATATCTCGCTGAGTGTCGCGTATTGTCTCTACTGTATTTGGTTTTACCGAGGACATATCCACTGTCGTCTCACCCTGTGCTGCCATGGCCGACTAAATAATAACAGTGGGATTTCAGAGTATTTTATGCAAGAACAATTTGCCACATTATTTCAAACTTGCAGAAAGTGCTCATGTAATAAATTTAAAAGCAAAACAGTTCGCAGGAAATGGCAACAGAGTAATAACTGCAAATGTGATCAGAAAGGAACATTGGTTCCCTAGATATCCTATCATTTCACGATAGAGGCAACGTAGTAATTTATGTATTAGTAGTGGCGATAACGAGATTAGTGTTCATATACACGTTAATCAACTCTGCCTTCAGAAAATTGGAAATTGTTACTAACCTTACACCACCAGATAAAGTGGAGATGCATAAGGAAGAAAAAGGAGATCACAACGTTTCTTTTCCATCGGAGCTTTTTCATTCTACTTTATTTTCTAACCCAGCAACATGTTCTGTAGCTGTGCAAACATTTCAAGAAGAGAAGCAAGATGCATCAGTAGAAGAAAAAGAAGAAGATTTAACCGCGTCCTTTCAATTAAACCGTATTAACTTTTTATCTGCTGATAACATTGCAGAAGCACATACCGCATCAAAGCAAGTTCTTCCCTTTTTACACATCAACTGTCTACACGTATTAGCTAAACTCTGTTACCCTATGCACATGTAAGATACTGGAATGACCCAAACTTACTCGTTGAACGATTACCAACTCCTAAGAGCTTATCAACATGCTGGATACACAGTGTATGTACGAGAGATTCAAGAATTGGAGGAGACGAATTACGCCGTAAGCGTATTATTGTGTAACATAATCCCTTCCCGACACAATTTTTTAAAAATTGTATCAGCCGTTGAGATAACAGCCTCTTCCTCCTCCGACCGGACATAGCCGTGTGCCTTCTCCTCCGCCTCACAGGACAGCTACGTTCCTCCTCCTCGTCCACCTCCTCGCAGTTACTGAGGTTAGCTCAATCCCTCCTCCTACGGAATAGTCCTTTATCATCAACATTAGTGTGTGCTTCGACATCGTACACTATGGAGCAGAAAGAGTACAACAAACAAAACTGTCAATGTGCATGCTCATACGCAACATCTTGTTTATGTTACACAAGTAAGTAAGGCTATTAAGATGTTCTATAAACATGGAACCTTATCTCAGATGCCGAAACATCTGATTCAATGTTTACCACCAGGATTTTTATCTACGTACGCTGCTCCTTTCGTAAATAATTTTCGAGACATCCTTCCTCCCCATAGTAAGATGTCAATCTATGTAGCTTTATGCAGAACTTGTCAACGTCATTACAAGCATCGAGGATTAAAAATGGTGATGATGATTGGGATGGACCAAATCCGAAGATTGAACACTGTACACAGTGTATGGATGAACTTTTTCTAGTACATGATAACGATTCAGAAAAGGAACAAACCACATGAATAACAACAAGGTAAGAACTCCATTATCTTCTTCGTAAATCATAACATACTTAGTATACTGTAATATATTTCTAAATGTTTTGTTTAATTTGAATGTTGCAGGAGGCATTACAATTTCAGAAGCATGCTACCTCTTCGCAGAAAGCTGTTAAGAAGCATACTAACCTTGTCAGCAGCAAAACGAAAACAGTTGTAGTACATTATAAATAAATATTTTATTGCATTCAAAATGTTGTACTTATTCCATTCCTTTGCCTCCGTACACCTACTCATTTTGTCTATAAAGGCTTGAGAAAACGAACAAGTCTAAACATGCACAACTATGATGACGTCATCGCTGCAGGTTAAAAAACAGAATAATAGCTCGTACTCACTCTAGCCTTAAGCATAAGATCGAGTTTTTACAGTAATGCATGTTTAAACGTGTTCGATAGAGACATAAAGCTATGCCTTGACAGAAGAGGAGGAAGTCATAACAACCTATGTATAGCCGCCATCTTGTGTTGTAGCCTCTAAGCTAGCTTTCTTCATAACAGCCTATTGTATAGCCGCCATCTTGTGCAGTAGCTTCTAAGCTAGCTTTCTTCGTAAGAGACTGTGTATAGCCGCCATCTTGTGCAGTAGGCCCCCTCAGCCAGCTTTCTCCATCCATCTTGTGCAGTAGGCCCCCTCAGCCAGCTTTCTCCATAAGAGCAGTCGCCATCTTGCGCAGTAGCCTCTAAGCTAGCTTTCTCCATAAGAGCCTGTGTATAGACGCCTCCGTCTCATAAGAGCCCATGTATAGCCGCCATCTTATGCAATCGCCCATGGCCGGCATCTCTCTCCATAAGAGCCTATGTATAGCCGCCGTCTTGCGCAATCGTCCATAGCCGCCATCTCTGTCCATAAGAGTCTATGTATAGCCACCATCTTGCGCAATCGCCCATAGCAGTCTCATAATAGCCCATGTATAGCCGCCATTTTGTGCAATCGCCCATGGCTGTCTCATAAGAGCCTATGTATAGCAGCCATCTTGTGCAAAGAGATAGCCGACATCTTTCTCTATAAGAGCCTATGTATAACCGCCATCTTGCTCAAGCGCCCATAACCGTAATCATTCTCCATAAGAAGCCGTGTATATCCACCATCATGCGCAAGCGTCCCTAGGGAGTCTCTTAAGAGCCTATGTATAGCAACTATCTTGCGCAAGCTCCCCCAGTCCGTCTAAAAAGAAGCTATGCATAGTCGCCTTCTTGTGCAATTAGATAGCTGCCATCTTGCGCAAGCGCCCCTAGGCCGTCTCATAAGAAGCTATGTATAGCAGCCATCTTGTGCAATTAGATAGCAGCCAACTTGCGCAAGCGCCCTTAGGCCGTCTCATAAGAGCAGCCGCCATCGTGTAGAATTAGCTAGCCGCCATCTTGCGCAAACCCGCTTGGCCGTCTCCTAAGAGCAGCATCCATCTTGTGCAAGCACCCTTAAGCCGTCACATAAGGAGCTGTGTATAAACGACATCTTGTGCAATTGGAGACGGGAAGGGCATCCAGCTGTAAAACTAAGGTTAGGCTCCTCCATGTGGTTAGGTGTAGTCTCTTACGCTAATCTCCATTGTCCTACTAAATTAGATAGCAGCTATCTTGCGCAAGCGCCTTTAAGCCGTCTCATAAGAGCAGCCGCCATCTTGTAGAATTAGGTAGCCGCCATCTTGCGCAAGCGCCCTTGGCTGTCTCCTAAGAGCAGCAGCCATCCTGCGCAAGCGCCCTTAAGCCGTCTCATAAGAGCCTATGTTTAGCCGGCATCTTGTGCAATTGGCGTCGGGAAGGGCATCCATCTGTAAAACTGAGATTAGGCTCCTCCATGTGGTTAGGTGAGCTCTCTTATGCTAATCTCCATTGCCCTACTAAATTACATAGCAGCCATCTTGCGTGAGCGCCCTTAAGCCGTATCATAAGAGGAGCCGCCATCTTGTAGAATTAGATAGCCGCCATCTTGCGCAAGCGCCCTTAGCTGTCTCCTAAGAGCAGCAGCCATCTTGCGCAAGCGCCCTTAAACCCACTCATAAGGAGCTACGTATAGCCGCCGTCTTGTGCAATTGGCGTCGGGAAAGGCATCCGGCCGTAAAACGGAAGTTAGGCTCCTCTATGTGGCTAGATGTGCTCTCTTATGCTAATCCCCATTGCCCTGCTATTCAAAATAAAGTCTCGAGAATACCCATTGCCCTACTACTCAAGATAGCGCCGGGAAGGGCATCCGGCCGTAAAACTGAATTTAGGCCCCTCCAAGATAGCGGCTCTGAGGTTAGGCTTGCTGTCTTACGTGTAAAAAGGAAGGTTAAGGCCCTCCAAGATAGCGTCTGTGAGGTTAAGCTCGATCTCTTAGGCGTCAGGAAGGGCATCTAGCCGTAAACTGAGGTTAGGTCCCTCCATGAGGTTAGGCTTGCTCTCTTATGCGTAAAAAGTAAGGTTATGCCTCTCCAAGATGGCGGATGTGAGGTTAAGCATGTAGTCTTAGCCAGCATAGCAATGACCTTGCCAGAGGTCAATGCGGTGGAGGCCTCTGCCGAGAGCCAGCGGTGGCGCTGGCAGCCGAACCCCTGCAAAACAGCTACTTGTATACGTCATCAAAATCCACTTCCGAGAATTTCATTTTCATCTTATTTGTAATTATATCCACCCCTTTCAGCACTCATTCCACTTTCGATTATTTTCTCTCGTCAGGTACTCCGTAAACAAACACATTCTTCCTTGATGATTCCTGCATCACCAACCTTGCTTCTTTTTTCATTACTGCCAGTCCCTCTTCAAATGTCTCTCAAGCTCCCTACTATCTTCTCTAACTCAGCTATCTTATCGTTCACCCCACAAATTTCTTCTTTTATAAAAATGTTTAAGCCCTTCATCTCCCTCATTTGTGTTGATCGTTGTTCCTGCAACATTTCTTTAATTTCTTCTCCCTTGCTTGCTTCCTTTACCACTCTCTTTATTTTTTCCCATTCCTCCCACCCGAATGGTCCCTGATTTGGACCTGTGCTCTTTTCTACTCCTCCTTCCACCAACAGCGTCGCTATCACCATTGCACATAACATCATTTCTAGCAGCCCCTTAGAGCTGCATTTATCTCCCTTTCCTTCTACTACAGCGTCCGGCTCCATGGCTAAATGGTTAGCGTGCTGGCCTTTGGTCACAGGGGACACAGGTTCGATTCCCGGCAAGGTCGGGAATTTTAACCATCATTGGTTAATTTCGCTGGCACTGGGGCTGGGAGTATGTGTTGTCCTCTTCATCATTTCATCCTCATCACTACGCGCAGGTCACCTACGGGAGTCACATCAAAAGACCTGCACCTGGCGAGCCGAACATGTCTTCGGACACTCCCGGCACTAAAAGCCATACGCCATTTCATTTCTACTCCAGCCTTCTTCCAACACCATCTTGCTCCAAACCAACACCATATTCTTACCCTGTGTTGTTGCAGCGTCATTCCTATCACTCGCTCACACTTGTATTAAGGCAGCATAAGGCCCCATAGAAATGTTACAACAAAGACAAATCATCATTGAACACTTACCAAAATTAGAAAATGAATACTTCTGCATCTCCATCTTCGTTTTTGAAATATCTGTTAAAGCTCCTGAAGATGTTGCCTTGTAGGCTTGTACTGACCCAATTTGTTTTAACACATGTTGGGGCAGTGCCAAATCATGGCAACATTTCCTAAGCCGACTTAGTCCAGCTCTAACACTGAAGATTGTCTGCAATAGCTCAGTCCCTACCCTATTTTTAATTTTGGTTTTTACTACGTTAATTTGACCTAAAAAACCGTTTCAACTCTGCATTTTACCAGGGCAAAGATAACACTGATTACGCAAACACTGCTAGTTCCTTAAATGGTTTTATGTTTGATGCATCTCTATAACTAATGACTTCACAACAAAACCTTTTAAAACTGCTGACACTCTGCCATTTTATTAATTTTACTGCACCCCACTGTGTCTCTGTTCTTCCTTTTATTTCTGGTGGGATGCTAAACATCTCCATTAATGAAATCAGAGATTACTTAACTTGTCGAAGAGCATTACTAGGACTTAGTCGAGCAACAGTTGCTAATATTTCTATATTTTCAGGAAATCTTTTCTGTAGTTCCTTGATCAAAGAAACGAAAAAACATTAACTATTCATTTTCTGCCGTGAGGCTTTGTTCCGTCTTCATCTTTCAAATTTTGCTTTCACATAGGTTGCCCAGGTATTGTTTACGGTTAAGATGGTTGTCAAAGTCACTACTGGTACAATAAAATTTAACATAGGCAATGCAGCATTTTTTTCCAATTATCCAATCAACTGTAAGTCAGTTAAGAGTTTAGCTGGGTCATGGTGAAAGGCTCATTTCTAAAGATAACAGGCAACATGATGTCTTTGGAGTGTACAGACCGGGAAAGGGGAGCGCTGACTCTGATTCAGAATTATTTGATAAGATAATCAGCTATGCTGGAAACGATATGGAAAGGAATGTGATTGCAACGGGAGATCTTAATTTACCAAATGTCAATCGGAAATATAATGCGAACGACAAGAAGTGAGACCAACGAATTGCAAATTATTTTTTATGGGAAGGAGAGCTTATTCGGAAAATGATGGAACCAACTAGAGCGAAGAATATTCTGGACTTGGTGCTGGTGAAACCGGATGAGATCTATAGAGAAACCGAAGTAATAGGTGGCCACGAAGCTGCGTTTGTCGTAGTTAAAAATAAATGTGATAGAAAGAAAGTCTTAAAAGTTGGACTATTAGGCAATACCATATGGCTGATAAAACAGACATGAGCGAGAATTTAAAACGTAACCTTGATGGGTGGAAAATGTAAATAAAAATGTAAACAGACTCAGAGATGGATTTAAAGTAGTTGTTGAGAAATGTAAAAACAGGTTTTTACCTTTAAAGTGGTAAGGAATGGTTAAGACTCACAATATTATAACATAGAAGTAAAGAGACTAAGAAGGAGGTGCAGATTGGAAAGAAATGGAGTTAGAAATGACTGTGGAAGTAAGGAGAAATTGAAGGAACGTACTAGGAAATTGAATCTAGCAAATAAGTCAGCTAAGGATAACATTATGACAAGCATAATTAGCAGTCATACAGATTTTAGTGAAAAACGCAGGGGTACGTATTGGTACTTTAAGGCAGAAACAGGTGCCAAGAAGAACATTCAAGGAACAAGGGGAGTGTGTATGTGAGTATCTTCAAAAGGCAGAAGTATTCAGTCAGCAGTATGTAAGAAATGAAATGCATATGGCGTTTTGTGGTGGGAGTGTCCGAGGAGAAGTTCGGCTCGCCAGATGCAGGACTTTTGACTTGACTCCCGTAGGCGACCTGCGCGTCGTGATGAGGGTGAAATGATGATGAAGACGACATATTCACTCAGCCCCCATACCAGCGAAATTAAAAATTATGGTTAAAATTCCCGACCCTTCCGGTAATCGAACCCGGGACCCCAGTGACTAAAGGCCAGCACGTTAATCATTTAGCCACGGAGCCCGACAGTATGTAAGGATTTTTGGTTACAAGGATAATGTCCAGATAGAGGAGATAGAAAAGTATTAATATTTACCTCTGATAACAACGACATTTACAATAAGGTACAAAAGTTGAACACTAGAGAAGTAGCTGTAATTGATAAGATTTCTGGGGATATATTAAAGACAATGGGTTGGGATATAGTGATGATGTCATCCGTTCAGTCGAATCCGACCATCGGCGATCCTATGAATTAGCGTTCTCCAAGTTTTCCTGTTCCACACTGCCTCCTTTAGTTCTTCCAGTGCGTGGGTTGTGTCTGTTTTAAAGGTGTCTAACCAACGAGTCCTCTGGCGACCTGTTCTTCTTGTACCGCTGATCATTCCTATCTTGATAGCTTTTTACAATGCATCTGATCGCATAACGTGGCCGAAGTAAGCTAGACTCAGCTTCATACTCTTACCAAAGAATGACATACGAAGAGTGATGCGCTCTAAAGCTGCCTTATTGGAGATTTTTGCAGTCCATGGTATTCGTAAGATTCTTCGCCAATACTAGAGCTTTCGTCTGCCTGTTTCAGCGTCCAGCTCTCACATCCATACATTAACAGCGGAATATAATCGCATTGACTAATTTGTACTTGTAGCCAAACTGATATCTCAGCTCTTCCAGATCGGGGACATGGTCATCATAGCGATACGTCCAAGTGAAACCTGTCTTTTGATATCAGGACCGCATTCGCCACTTTGACTTATTTAGGCTCCTAAGAAGATAAAATCCTGCACACTCTCTATCTCTTCCCCATTTATCTTTAGACTAACTGTACCACGCTCATCCGTGGTCATAACTTTGCTCTTTTAATATTGAGATAGAGGCCCATCTTTCACTTTCATCTCTGAGGCGGGAAATTAAAAGCTTTAGATCTTCTTCTGTTTCTGCCAGAAAGGTTGTATCATCAGCATATCTCAAGTTGTTTATAGTTCTTCCTTTAATCTTCACACCAATGTCGAGTTCCTCTAAATTTAACTTCCGCATAGTTATATCTGCATACAGATTGAAAAGGAATGGAAAATAATGCAGCCTTGACGGACAACCTTTTAAATTTTAAACCACTCAGTGTCGCCATATGGTGTGCGAACTGCTGCCTCTTGTTCTGTATAAAGCGAACGTATCAAATGAGTCAGATATAAATGTACCTCCAATTCCAGCATGGCTTCACACAGTCTGTCATGCTAGACACAGTCAAAGTCTTTTCTGTAATCAATAAAACACATGTAGACGGGTTTCTGGTATTCACGTGCTTTCTCCATTATCCACCGCAGATTAGCAATATGATCGCGGGTGCCACGACCTCGACGGACCCCAGTTTGAACATCAGGTAACAGCTTCAAGGGTGGATGCGAGACGTTTCTGTATGATTTCAGACGACCTTTGCTAGCGTGTGGAATCAAAGCTATAGTACGATAATTAGAACAGTCACTGATCTGTCCTTTTTTATTCAATGGGATAAAGATTGATCTTTTCCATCTCCTTGGCCAGGTGGTAGCCTGCCATATCTTTTGGCGCAAAGCAGTGATAGGTGCCAAAGGGACAGGCTTCAGGAGTTCAGGTGGGATACAATCGAAACCAGAGGCTTTATTATCTGGTAACTGTTTCAGTGACCATTCCACTTCCTCCTGCAGGATATCTGGTTCTAATTCATATGTTTCAAAGCTACATAGTGGAAGAGATTTACCATTGTGGGAATAAAGCTGTTCAGTATACTCTTGCTATCTGTTCTCAATACTTTGTTGTGCAGTCAAGGTTTTCCCATCCTTGCATCTTATTGCTCCTTTACGGGCACTAAAAGGAGTTCGAACTTTCTTTACCTGCATGAAAAGGTTCCGGGTGTGACCGTTCTTGGAGTCCTCTTCTAATTGGTGATACTGCTGACTCCAGTGTTTTTCCTTGTCTTTCCTTGCTGCTCGTGGAAAATCCACATTCAGCTGTCTAACGAGATCTCTATTACCATTAGCCTTGGCTGATCCCATTTGATCTGCGATCTGTATCGTATGTGCAGAGAGCCAATTGTGACGCTTCTCTGATTTCTTGTACGGTACGTGTTCTTGTGCTGTTGAAGTAATAATGGACTTTATTTCTTGCCATAGCTCATCAGGATGCTTTTCGTCAGTCTCAAGCAATTCAGATCTGTTCTTAAGCTCAATGGAGTATGAAGTTTGGACCTTAGAGACATCATACCTTTTTGGAGGAGAAACTTCTCAATTTTGCAAAATTTCACTCTAATTTTTGCTGCAAGTAGTTGATGATCTGAGACACAGTCTGCACCAGGAAAGGTTTTTGCAGAATGGATGGAACTACTCCAGCGTTGGCTACATAAAATGTAATCAATCTGGTTGCGATATACACCATCAGATGATGTTGTAACCGGTTTCCAGTGGTTACTCGGTACACAGTTAAGAAAAGGGGAAAAAATCAAATTACACGGCACTTTAAAACCTTAGCACACAATAAAACGTCAGATGAACTGCGCCAATACAAAGAAATAAACAGCAGGTTGGACAACGTGACGACTATAATAAGGAATGTAGAGCGGGTCTGGGAAACCTACCAGGGCCATTGGGATACGAAGGTTGCGGGTTTCCAGAAAAATCAACGGTGATACCTTGATTCAATATTATTTTCCAAAATGCACATTACAAAGAAATTCGGAACAAAATCAACCTAAAAACAGAGAGAATATTGTGACACGCCAACATGAGACAAGGGGAAGTTAGCAAGAGATGTAGAGATGTATCATAACGGAAAGCACGTACAAAGCATCTAGAGAAAGGAATTAAAGGAAGGGTGAATACGTTGTATACATTTAGGTTGTCGGATACAACTTGAAGACGTTGATGATGGCAATAGGATAGGAATATATGATTATTGGCGCGATTCATAATGAAATATGTATATATGTTCATTCTATATGGGGTGAACATAATTTAAATGGGTTTTGAGTTGGTTTTAAAAAATCTGGATCTCCTTATGACTTTAAAATGTGTTGATGCGGCTGAGTTACGGTAATCCTGGGTAATCATTCCCAGTTAACACAAAAGAAAGTTTAAGGAAAGAAATTTAAGTATAGGGTTAAGGCCAGTATATAAGTGGTAGTTTAATTTAGAGAGTTGATTTTTGGAGACTGTAAGAAATTGAGTGAAATATAGATTATTTATGGCAATGAACAGAATAGAAATCAACATAAAAATGTCCAACTTAAATCAATTAAGAACACAATTTGAGGAATATCAGAAAGAGATTGAGGAGTAATCGCAGAAGGGAGATGAAGCAATACGAATTAACTAGGAAGAAATAAAGAAAACGTAGGAATAGCAAATAGGAAACTTAGAGGTGTTGAAAAAAAGTAGTGAAGAAACAGGGGGAGAAACTTCAGGGAATGATTAACAGGCATAATGAGGAAATGAAAAGAGAAAGACAGGAAGGAGCAAGAAGGCAAAACGAGAAGCAGCAGGAGATAATTGAAAAAATGAGAAGGGTGGAGGAAAGACAGAGAGTAGCTCTTAAGACGAAAGTTGAGAAGATTGGAATTGAAATAATACAAATCAAGGCCAACATCGTACGTACGGAAATGACGGGAATATGTAAAATAAGAGTGGATAAATTTACGAAGAGATAAATAAGGTCAGAGAGGAACTGTCAGAGAACAGAAACGTCTTCCAGAATTTGTAGGGAGGAAAAAAACAAGGAATTAGCAGAAAACCAAGGGGGATTGCGAGCAAATTCCATGGAGACATGAGGCAATGCCAAAAAAGGATTAGTCAATTAAATGAAGGAATCGAAGTTATAAATAGATCGATTTAAGTAAATTTTATTGTGGTCAGAAGACAAATAGCAGATATACTGGGTATAATAATAGAAGAAGTAGAGCATAAGAAGAAAGAAACTAATGGGAAAATGACAAAGCGGAAGGAGAACTACGAATAATTCGTAAGGAAATACAAGAACTAAGAGCAGAGAATCAGGCAACGAAATCTAGTCTGTTGGAAACGATGTAATTTCAAGTCAATGAGAGAGAAGCAACACCCACAGTAACTACTGAATCAAATCAAATTACCAACGACATCATAGTAGGAAATGGGAGTAATAAAATGGAAACCCTGCATTAATAAATATTATTAAAGATTTTGACGATAGGCCCAAACATTTTAATAATACTGCAAGTATATCCCCCAAGCAATTCTTGAGGGAAATGGAGGATCACATTAGAGAAAACCGAATTCCTGACGAGAAAAGACTACGAGTAATTGAAAAACATCTTGATTCCAATCCTAACGTATGGTATCAATCATTTAAGTATAGCTTCCATTTTTAAGAAGGTATTGGAATTCTGAAGTCCAACAACAATATAGGATGGAGTTATATTCAAGAAAATATGCTTCCACGGGCAGACGCTATTTAGCGATTATTTCACATACCAGTTTCACCGTTTTCAAGATTCGGACGCTGTACGAATCGAATCAGAAGCAGTTAAAACCATCCAAAAGCAATTCCCACCTGACGTACACATATTATTATCAGCCGCAAATGTAAAGCCAGCCATCGATATGGAAAACATTTTGAGGGAGCCTGATATGACGACGATGCATCAGTAGTATAATTGGGTGGTTCTGCCGCCTCCTCCTCCGCCCGCGGCGCGGGAAATTTGAATTCTGGCGGGAAATTTGAATTTTGCCGGGAAATTTGAATTTTGGCGGGAGATTTGAATTTGTAAACAAAGCCACGTGCTTTTTGACAGCTGTCATCGACAACAACGCATCGCTAACCTCACTGCTGCCATCTTGACGGGCCTAAACCTCACTAGTGCCAACTTAACCTAACTAGCATGAGGTAAACAAACCCACGTGTTTCTTGACAGCCACGTGCTTTTTGACAGACAACAACGCATCGCTAACCTCAGTACTGCCATCTTGACGGGCCTAAACCTCAGTAGTGCCAACTTAACCTAACTAGCATGAGGTAAACAAAGCCACGTGTTTTTTTGACAGCCACATGCTTTTTGACAGATTTGTAAACAAAGCCACGTGCTTTTTGACAGACAACAACGCATCGCTAACCTCAGTACTGCCATCTTGACGGGCCTAAACCTTAGTGGTACCAACTTAACTTAACTAGCATGAGGTAAACAAAGCCACGTGCTTTTTGACAGCTGTCATCCGCCATCTTTAATCCAGAGAGAACAGTGCTGCCCTCTTTAGCTACTTACCTTTGACAACTGTCATCCGCCATCTTTAATCTAGAGTGAACAATACTGCCCTCTATGTAGTGGCGGCAAATTCCACGTGCTCTTGTTTGGAAACAAAGCCACGTGCAGCTGTCATCCGCCATCTTTGAGCACCGTGCTGCCCTCTTTAGCTACTTTCCTTTGAAATGTGGTACGTCATCCGCCATCTTGCATCGCAAACCTCAGTGCTGCACTCTATGTAGTGACGACAAATTCCACGTGCTCTTGTTTGGAAACAAACCTATGCGCTTTTTTGTCAGCTATCATCCGCCATCTTTAATCTAGAGAGCACCGTGCTGCCCTGTATGTGGTGGTGGTAAATTCTACACGCTTTACAAACCCATGTGCTTTTCTGACAGCTGTCATCCGCCATCTTTAATCACAGTGCTACCCGGTAGCGGCAAATTCCACGTGCTCTTGTTTGGAAACAAAGCCATGTGCTTTTTTGACAGCAGCCATCTTTAATCACCGTGCTGCCCTCTTTGTGGTGGCGGTAAATTCCACGTGCTTTACAAACCCATGTGATTTTCTGACAGCTGTCATCCGCCATCTTTAATCCAGAGAGAACAGTGCTGCCCTCTTTATGGCTACTACCTTAAGCACGTAGTAGCGGGCAATTTGAAAAGTTCTGTTAGCTATCATCCGCCATCTTTGAGCACCGTGCTGCCATCTTTAGTTGAAATGTGGTGGCGGATAATTTGAAAAATGCTTTTTGACAGCAGCTATCTTTGAGCACCGTGCTACCCTCTTTGTGGTGGCGGTAAATTCCACGTGCTTTACAAACCCATGTGATTTTCTGACAGCTGTCATCCGCCATCTTTAATCCAGAGAGAACAGTGCTGCCCTCTTTATGGCTACTACCTTAAGCATGTAGTAGCGGGCAATTTGAAAAGTTCTGTTAGCTATCATCCGTCATCTTTGAGCGCAGTGCTGCCATCTTTAGTTGAAATGTGGTGGCGGATAATTTGAAAAAATGCTTTTTGACAGCAGCTATCTTTGAGCACCGTGCTACCCTCTATGTGGTGGCGGCAAATTCTACATGCTTTACAAACCCACGCGCTTTTTTGACAGCCATCTTTAAGCAACAGAGTACAGTGCTGCCCTCTTTGTTGTGGCGGCAAATTCCACGTGCTCTACAAAGCTACATGCTCTTTTGACAGCTGTCACCCGCCATCTTTAACCAACAGAGCACTATGCTGCGGGCAATTTCGTTAGCTGTCATCCGACATCTTTAATGAACAGAGCGCCGTGCTGCCCTCATGCGGGGTAATTTCGTTAGCTGTCATCCGCCATCTTTTAATGAACAGAGCACCGTGCTGCTCTCTGTAGTAGCGGGTAATTTGAAAAGTTCTGTTAGCTGTCATCCGCCATTTTTGAGCACCGTGCTGCCCGGTGGCGGCAAATTCCACGTGCTACGCGCAGCTGTCATCCGCCATCTTACATCGCAAACCTCAGTGCTACACTCTATATGGTGGCGGATAATTTTAAAAAGAAAAATTCTACAGCAGCCATCTCTCGACGCTAATTGCGCAAGATGGTGGCTATACATGACTCCTTAAAGGTGCTTATGCAAGATGATCGCTATACATAGACGCCCTTGGGATGCTTGCGCAAGATGGCGGTTATACAAGGCTCCTTGTGAGGGATGCTTGCGCGAGATGGTGGTTGCTCTTATGAGGCGGCTTAAGGATCCATGGCTAGAGACGCCCTAAGGATGCTTGCGCAAGATGGCGGATGCAAGATGACGGCTATACATAGCTCCTTATGAGACAGCCAGTACTCGATACAACATGTGATCAGAACATTGATGTGTTCAGAACACAAAATAAGTAGAATCGAACACTGTACTCGATACAACATGTGATTAAAACATTGTGTGGTGTGTTCAGAACACTACATAAGTAGAATCGAACGCTGTATTAGGGGATACCTTTGTTTAGATTGAAACATAACAAGACTAGAATTGAACACTGCACATTGATTGATGTGTTCAGAACACAAAATAAGTAGAATCGAACACTGTACTCGATGTCGTTAACTTCAACATGTGATTAAAACATTGGCTGGTGTGTTCAGAACACTACATAAGTAGAATCGAACGCTGTACAACATGTTAGGGGATACCTTTGTTTAGATTGAAACATAACAAGACTAGAATTGAACACTGCACTCGATGTCGGAAGATCAGATTGAAACATAACAAGACTAGAATTGAACACTGCACATTGATTGATGTGTTCAGAACACAAAATAAGTAGAATCGAACACTGTACTCGATGTCGTTAACTTCAACATGTGATTAAAACATTGTCTGGTGTGTTCAGAACACTACATAAGTAGAATCGAACGCTGTACAACATGTTAGGGGATACCTTTGTTCTAAGAAGATCAGATTGAAACATAACAAGACTAGAATTGAACACTGCACTCGATGTCGTTACATGCGATCAGAACAATGATTGATGTGTTCAGATCACTAAACAAGTAGAACCGAACACTGTACAACATGTTAGGGGATACCTTTGTTCTAAGAAGATCAGCTTGAAACATAACAAGACTAGAATTGAACACTGCACTCGATACAACATGTAATCAGAACATTGATTGATGTGTTCAGATCACGAAACAAGTAGAACCGAACACTGTACAACATGTTAGGGGATACCTTTGTTTAGATTGAAACTAACAAGACTAGAATCGAACACTGCACTCGATGTCGTTACATGTGATCCGATACAACATGTTAGGGGATACCTTTATCCTAAGAGCCGAACACTGTACAACATGTTAGGGGATACCTTTGTTTAGATTGAAACTAACAAGACTAGAATCGAACACTGCACTCGATGTCTTTACATGTGATCCGATACAACATGTTAGGGGATACCTTTGTTTAGATTGAAACATAGCAAGCCTAGAATCGAACATTGTTTGTTGTGTTCAGTACAACTTCAATGATTAACACACACTGTACACATATTGCATAGCTAAAAACACACTGTGCACATATCGCATACCTAACACTTCAAATGATTTGCTTAGTACGAAAATAAAAAAATCTATACCGCGTAGCTAACTCGTTCATCACACTGCTAAGACGCTTAGTAATTGTGAATACACTCATACGAAAATCAAGAAAGCACACTGCGTAGCCAACTCGCTCGGCTCACTCGCTTAGTAATTGCAACACACACGGATAAGAATGTTCCGAGATACTAAATACTTACATGTTTTTTAAGGGGGAGGTGAAAGATCATAAATTATATGTACACATGTTGTCTCCTCCAAGTTGTAAGATGAAATAGACGCAGTACTGCGAGTTTCCGCTCTAGCTGGCGAACGGAAGTAGCATGATATCTCAGCAAAAAATAATACGCGTGAGCTTGCAAGTCAGACACAATGATGGATACCGCTATTCAAATCCTGGCAACTTATGCCGTCGGGAAGGGTATCCGGCGAGCATCTAGCTGTAAATCCCCGATTCTCGACAGATTCTTAATCCCAGTTCTTTGACGTCAGGAAGGGCAACCGGTCGAAAACAATAGCGTATGATGTAAGAGCTCAGATACTACCAGTTTTGTGTCAGGAAGGACAACTAGTCTTAAAACAAAACAGATTCTTAATCCCAGTTCTTTGACGTCAGGAAGGGCAACCGGTCGAAAACTATAGTGTATGATGTAAGAGGCTAGATACTGCCAGTTTTGCGTCAGGAAGGGCAACTCAACAAATTCTTGCGATTTAAAATCTTAGTCAGGAAGGGCATCCGGCAGTAGTGATACAGCGATTTAAAATCTAGCTGTAAAACCCCCGATTCTCGACAGATTCTTAATCCGAGTTCTTTGACGTCAGGAAGGGCAACCGGTTGAAAACAATTATCGAACACGCATCGTGAAGGCAAGAGTGTGCAGCGATATGCTTGTTTAGACTTGCAGATTACGAAAGAAACATAACAAGACTTGAGTCTTAAAACAAATTCTTGCGATTTAAAATCTTAGTCAGGGAGGGGATCCGGCAGTAAAACAATAGTTCGTGATACAGCGATTTAAAATCTAGCTGTAAAACCCCTGATTCTCGACAGATTCTTAATCCGAGTTCTTTGACGTCAGGAAGGGCAACCGGTTGAAAACCATAGTGTAAGAGGCTAGATATTCCCAGTTTTGCATCAGGAAGGGCAACTCAACAAATTCTTGCGATTTAAAATCTTAGTCAGGAAGGGCATCCGGCAGTAAAACAATAGTTCGTGATAAAGCGATTTAAAATCTAGCTGTAAAACCCCCGATTCTCGACAGATTCTTAATCCGAGTTGTCAGGAAAGGCAACTAGTCGAAAACAATAGCGTATGATGTAAGAGCTTAGATACTGCCAATTTTGCATCAGGAAGGACAACTAGTCTTAAAACAAAACAGATTCTTAATCCTAGTTCTTTGTCGTCAGGAAGGGCAACCGGTTGAAAACTATAGTGTAAGAGGTTAGATACTGCTAATTTTGTGTCAGGAAGGACAACTCAACAAATTCTTGCGATTTAAACACATTTTTATTCCCAAGAGAATCGAACCCGAGACTACCGGGTGAGAGGCATGCATACTGTAGGCTATGGGTTTGTTCTACTGTCCTTGAAGTCGTATCAGCGCAGAGCGAGCAGCGGAATGCATGTGTTGGCTGAAATTGTACACGTATCTTCCGGCTGTAGTAGTAACCTTGGACGAAGACACGGTGTGCTGATAAGCGACTTGTAACTCACGAACGTCTTCTTAGCTGAGTAAAATTCAGCCCATGTAAGCTCTTAAAACACAGTACTAATTAAGGTTGTAAAATATTCTGAAATAGTCCTCCTCTGTGGTGTAGTAGTTAGTGTGATTAGCTGCTACCCCCGGAGGTCCGAGTTCGATTCCCGGCTCTGCCACGGAATGTGTAGCATTTAGCCTATGTAAGTTCCTAACGTAAACTATCATGATTGTACGGAGAGGTTAAAACACACACACAGTGCGAGCATATAGCATACCCCTATCGAAAGAGCCTGCGCAAGGCTTATTGCCTCCATCCGACAAATGAATCACCCTCAACGTCTTGTACTCAAAAAATCATTTTCGAAGGAGTCTGCACAAGGTTTAACGCCCCCATCAACAGCCCTTACTTATTGCTAGCTTTTTTGCACACCCCGCCTCACACCATAGTTTTACGACCGGTTGCCCTTCCTGACTAGGATTTTAAATCGATGTTCCGACATAGCCTACTCCTACTGAAGAAGCCAGCAATGCATACTTGGTTGAGAACATGACAGGAACATATAAAGGGACTCACAACGCTGCGAACCAAAAATTATTTTAAAGAAAATGAAGAGCAGATGTCAAATAATCTATTGGAAGTCTGTGAAGGAGAAGAGTACTCCGACATAGAATACCAGATGGATAGTGGTAGTGAACCTTCTTAAACAAAGGGAAGAAATTAACACGAAATGAATAAGCTAAAAATATTGTTCATTTAAGTTCGAAAAAATTGCAAAACGGAAGTCAGGAGGAAGAAGAAGATTAACTTACAGGTCCATTAAACGAAAGACCGGATGAACATTATAAATATATCGTAAACAATATGTTTAAAAGTAACTGGGAGGTGAAATGTACCATTACGTTACAGTCCTGATGTAAATACGAAGGAAAAAGGGACAGGCAAGATGGCTTCATGCAGAATAAATACATGAAAAATGTCACCGAAACTCAGATCAGCTTAAGTTTAGAAGGAATGGAATTGCAGCGGCCATGTATAAGAACGTTGAAATGGAACACATATTGTTTTAAAAGTAATTGAAACCTAATTCATTCTTTACGGAAAGGAAAAAATTGTTGCTTTACGAGAAGATCATCGAAGAAGAACGAAGACTGAATTTGTCGTCACTGCGGATCGAGAGAGCTATTTAAATATAAAATTGAAGAAGAAGTGTGTGCTATATAGCATATAATAAGAAATATAAATACGAAAAAGAACCGATATCATCAAATTTAAGCACCGGCTGAAGGTGTTATTGAGACCGCTGTAGGGAGGAAGCGAGAGAGCAAAATTCCGTAATTCAGGCAATATAGTACATACAAGAGAAGTTGGATTAGCAATTGAAAATCATATTAGCCTGTGAGAGATATATTTATTAATAGGAACATGTATCCAGATAGTAATAGATACGAAATTTTTAGTAGCATCAATAATAATATATTAAGAGGCTAAATGAGTACGGTATTTTAAATATGTATTCTGCCAATCCAATGTTGATTTCTACTTTCATGAACAAGTGTAATATCATGGAATCCGCTTAAGCTGAGCGAGAAGATTACCTAGGATGCCATAACGAAGCAGGGACCAGGGCCCTGTTTCATAATACTAACTAATAATATCACCTAATAATATTATAACTCATGAAAATAAAATTATTTCATAAAGATTTACACATGACTAATAAAATACCTTCACTCATAATATTAGTTATTAGTCAGCTGATAAAAATGGAGGTTAGAATCGATCTGATGCATATGTTCTTGGTTGTGTTTGTTCCTAGCAGTAGGCTAGTGCTTGACTACAACCGGCTATTAATTCATATGTTCTATAGGCTCACTTGATATTTTCGTTGTTGTGACGTTGATGCATATGAGAATGGAAACAAGAAGTGGAAATAATGTGAGAAGAATGTTTGTTTGCTGTTAAAGTGATCTGATTTAAAGCGTCAATTATTCGTAGCCTTTTGCACACTATAACCCTTCTCGTTCATTTTACTTCTTTTTGTGTGCTCTTAAAAATCTCTATTGAGATGGGCTAGCGAAATCTTGGTTTACTACACCCTGTGGGAGGGGGCGGTGGATAAACACCCACGGTGTTACCTAAGAGGCAACTAGAAAGGCCCCAGGGGCTCTTTATTTGGGAGAGCGTGTTGGCGACCACGGGCCCTGAGCTGATTCCTGCCATTGCTTCCACTTACTGTGCCACGCTCTTCACATTAATGTATCCTATGCGACCTCCCTTGTTCACCTCTTGTTCTTTTCCGTCCCTGACAGTATTAGGTTGTAAAACCTAGAGAGTCCCATGTCCACACCCTTCGTGGCCCATCTCTTTCTTTGGCTGATATCTTCATTTTTCGAAGAGTCGGATACCTGTCCATTCTTCTATCTGATTGCGGGATTAGTGTTATAGGGCCTATAGAGGATGGTTACCTAGTTGTACTTCCTCTTAAAACAATAATCATTACCACGACAATCTTGGTTTACTGGTGGTATAAGTCAAGATTTTAAAGGATAGCTGGTGTCTCCGAATAGAACTGCACTAGGCAAACACAATGATACTGTGTATCACTACCAACCCTTGGAGTACAATGTCAAACTGCTGTTTTGAGGTTATGGTTCATTCCTTACAGTGAAACATTCTATTACAATCCTATCAAGCAAATGTTCAAAAGGTCTGTAATTTAGCCTAAATCTCTCTTGTGTTCATATGTTTGTTACATACTAATAAAGGCTGTTCTTGGCCTAACATTTATTGAACGGTGAATACCTACACTAGTTCCTCATCACTGTTTCTATCCGAGTCGACCATTTCACTAATCTTAACGATTTAATGCCAAAATATTAAAATACCAGTCACTTGTGTTTCACTAATAATATGGATTATGAGTCAAAATACACTCACGGAAATAATCCCAATAATATGTGTAACTGTTATTAGTCATGTTGTCTATGAAACAATTTACTCATATTATTAGAATATCTACTAATAATTTTGACCCGTAAACTAATTCCTAACATTATTAGCTAATAACTGTATGAAACATCACACTAATATTATTAATTAATATTATTGGTTTCTTACTAATAATATTAGTGAAAAATGTTTTATGAAACAGGGCCCAGAGATGACGTCCGGAGAGGCGGTAACCGGCCGCATGGAGCACATGTAACATCCGACAAGAAGGAGGCAGTTCCAGAGGAGTGACTAGATACGAGATTAGTTTCTTGTTTAAAGGTATTTATATCATTAGGTAGAAATATTTTCTTTCAACAAAATTCTCAGTTAGATTTATTCTATGTGCCAAATTCTAACCATCAATAGCAGATCTCGGTCATAAAAACCGCGAATATTATTTATTTTAATTGATGTGTATACTGACATGTGAAGTAATAGGGTTGTGTTGATGCTTTTAATGAGTATATTACGTATCGATACTTCATACCAATCTACTTGAAAAGGTTATTCAGTTATGATTCAGAAAACCATCGAAAGAATGCATGTTAAATAAGACGTAGATGAGCTCTGTTAGGTAATTATATTGACAAATATGACCGCGCATCTAAAAATCAAAAGAAGAGATGGATCCTACCTGAATTATATGGATATTGCTGAAGTAATATCGTCGAGGGTGATTATTATCGTAAGAAATGAGATATTATAAGAAGAAATAATGAAATGAGAAGAATGATGGCCAAGAGGAGATAGGTTTGAATTGTGTATTAGTGTAAATATTGAGATTTAAGTGTTTATATTTCGAGAGGTTATATGTAAGGATAAGATATTACGAAGTTGTATGATATATATCGATAGAGGATCGTATTGGATAACTATTATAGGGTTAGGTTCATGTTGAGAAGAGTGTATTAGCAAGAGACCAGCTGATTTTATGTCAATTTGAAATACATAGTGACATATTATGAGTAGTTGTTAGCCTCCGCATGCATAATGGTGAAGATGTAAGGATATATAATACGAGTAATTGACGTATTTATGGTCTGTCTCTCCCAAACGATCTGTAGATTGAGATATTGAGCTAATTCAAATAAATGGCACGGCGGAATATGAAATGAGGTTAGACTATGATTGATGGTGGAATAATAATATGACTGTTGTCACATACATTATTTACTATACCAGTTAATGATTAATGAAAAGTAGATATAGCTTGTTTATATTTGCTAATATCACTGGTGAATTTTAATGTATAGGAGAAATATAGGAGTATTACATTTCTATTAACATTTTTGATGGTATGGCAAGAAATTTTGGCCAAATGAAGGAAACTTATCAATCAATCAATCAATCAATCAATCAATCAATCAATCAATCAATCAATCAATCAATCAATCAATCAATCAACCAATCAATCAATCAATCAATCAATCAATCAATCAATCAATCAATCAATCAATATTGATCTGCATTTAGGGCAGTCGCCCGGGTGGCAGATTCCCTATCTGTTGTATTCCTTAGCCATTTCTTAAATGATTTCAAAGACATTGGAAATTTATTGAACATCTCGCTTGGTAAGTAATTCCAACCCTAACTCCCCTTCCTATAAAAGAATATTTGCCCCAGTTTGTCCTCTTGAATTCCAACTTTATCTTCATATTGTGATCTATCCTACTTTTAAAGACGCCACTCAAACTCATTCGTCTACTAATGTCATTCCACGCCATCTCCCTGCTGACAGCTCGGAACATACTACTTAGTCGAGCAGCTCGTCTTCTTTCTCCAAATTCTTCCCAGCCCAAACTTTGCAACATTTTTGTAACGCTACTCCTTTGACGGAAATCACCCAGAACAAATTGACCTGCTTTTCTTTGGATTTTTCAGTTCTTGAATCAGGTAATCCCGGTGAGGGTCCCATACACTGGAACCATACTCTAGTTGGGGTCTTACCAGAGACTTGTATGCCCTCTCATTTACATCCTTACTACAGCCCCTAAATACTCTCATAACCATGTGCAGAGATCTGTACCCTTTATTAAAATCCCATTTATGTGATTACCCCAATGAGATCTTCTCTTATATTAACACCCAGATACTTACAATGATCCCCAAAGGAACTTTCACCCCATCAACGCAGTAATTAAAACTGAGAGGACTTTTCCTATTTGTGAAGCTCACAACCTGACTTTTGGCCCTCATTTATCAACATACCGTTGCCCGTTGTCCATCTCACAACATTATCGAGGTCCCGTTGCAGTTGCGCACATTCTTGTAACATTGTCTGCCAAAGCCTTACCTCTGATTCCACTTATTTACTCATATCATTTATAGATATAAGAAAACACAAAGGTCCAATAATACTGCCCTGAGGAATTCCCCTCTTAATTATTACAGGGTCAGATAAAGCTTTGCCTACTCTAATTCTCGGAGATCTATTTTCTAGAAATATCGCAACTCATTCAATCAATCTCGTCAAGTCCAATTGCACTCATTTATGCCAGTAGTCTCCCATGATCCACCCTATCAAATGCTTTAGACAGGTCAATCGCAATACAGTCCATTTGACCTCCTGAATCCAAGATATCTGCTATATCTTGCTGGAACCCTGTAAGTTGAGCAACAGTGGAATAACCTTTCCTAAAATGTACTTTATTAGGAAATTTCTCAGACCCAGATTATTTATCTTGCATAGAGGAATGTCGGTGCAAAAAATGCTCTGCACATATCTAAATAATACTGGGAATATTTAGATGGGCCTGCATTTTAAGTAGCTGGTTCAGCTATTACTAATTTTCGCGAACGCACACGCGAAGCAGCCGCAGTATGCTTCTTTCCAGAAAAGTACTGGATTACTTGAGAACGTTGATCTGCCCTTACTGTTTTACCACACGTTTGGCAAAATTACACTTTTCCATCGGTAGTTAAAATGCTTTTAAAATTCCACTACATACTGTTGAAGACGCGACCTTGTACTCGACTTCTCTTTGGCACCATGTTGCAGCTTACGACATTCGCATTTACGGTGAAGCACTCTTTCAATAAAAGGAACAGCAGCGGAAACTGAAGGAACTATTTCTTAGAAATCCATACAAAATCACACGACCACTGGAATGATATATGGACCCGAACAGCTAACCTTACTCTTAGGAGTGATGAAATCCCACTACCTAATGTTGGGGCAGTATTCTTCCCAGTCTCCCATGTCGTAACGGTTTTACGTCACCTTATATCTTCGTGATTGCCTTCCACTGATATTCTATAAACAAAACCCGAGCGTGCTGACTCATAAAAACGCGTTGGAATGACATCATGCAAGGAAACATCTTGTGCAGCTAATCAATTCGCTGTCTAAATATAACGACGTAGCTAGTGACCAGCAAGTTTTAGAATTTCTGGAGGGAAGTTTATAAATAGCCGAAACATTCAGATACATGATGTTAAATACACTATTAAAAACAATACCGTAATCGTAAAAGGAAATATGAGCATTATTTTATAACATAGAAGCATTTTAAATTTTATTGATTAACAAATATTGCCGTCCGCCCCTGTGTTGTAGTGGTTAGTGTGACTAGCTGCCACCCCCGGAGGCCCGGGTTCGATTCCTGCCTCTGCCACAAAATTTGAAAAGTGGTACGAGGGCTGGAACGGGGTCCACTCAGTCTCTGGAGGTCAACTGAGTAGAGGTGGGTTCCATTCCCACCTCAGCCATCCTGGAAGTGGTTTTCCGTGGTTTCCCATTTCTCCTCAAGGCAAATGCCGGGATGGTACCTAACTTAAGGCCACGGCCGCTTCCTTCCACCTTTCTTGTCTATCTCTTCCAGTCTTCCCATCCTCCCGCAAGGCCCCTGATCAGCATAGCAGGTGAGGCAACCTGGGAGCGTTACTGGCCATCCTCCCCAGTTGTATCCCCCGACCCAGAGTCTGAAGCACCAGGACACTGCCCTTGATGCGGTAGAGGTGGGATCCCTCACTGAGTCCCAGGGAAAAACCAACCCTGGAGGATAAACAGATTAAGAAAGGAGAAGAACAAATATTGCCGATGTATGTGCTTATTATATATTGTCTCAAAATATCAATTTACATTTCAAAAATGTGAAAATATATGTTTTTATGTGAAATAAGATTTTCTTACACTTGGGGTTGCATAATAGGAATAATGTACTTCGTAACTTGCGTCAAAACTTACACAAAAATGTAATTACATAAAAATCCGCTCCTTAATTATAATATAAAAGTCAGGTTGTGATTTTCACTAATAGGAAAAGTCCTCTCAGTTTTAATTACTGCGTTGATGGGGTGAAAGTTCCTTTTGGGTATCATTGTAAGTATCTAGGTGTTAATATAAGGAAAGATCATCATTGGGGTAATCACATAAATGGGATTGTAAATAAAGGGTACAGACCTCTGCACATGGTTATGGGGGTGTTTATGGGTTGTAGCAAGGATGTGAAGGAGAGGGCATATAAGTCTCTGGTAAGACCCCAACTAGAGTATGGTTCCAGTGTGGGACCCTCACCAGGATTACCTGATTCAAGGACTGGAAAAATCCAAAGAAAAGCAGCTCGATTTGTTCTGGGTGTTTTCCGACAAAAGAGAAGCGTTACAAAAATTTTGCAAAGTTTGGGCTGGGTAGAATTGAGAGAAAGAAGGAGAGCTGCTCGACTAAGTGGTATGTTCCGAGCTGTCAGCGGAGAGATGGCGTGGAATGACATTAGTAGACGAATAAGTTTGAGTGGCGTTTATAATAGTAGGAAAGATCACAATATGAAGACAAAGTTGGAATTCAAGAGGACAAACTGGGGCAAATATTCATTTATAGTAAGGGGAGTTAGGAATTGGAATATTTTACCAAGGAAGATGTTCAATAAATTTCCAATTTCTTTGAAATCATTTAGGAAAAGACTAGGAAAACAAGAGATAGGGAATCTGCCCCTGGGCGACTGCTCTAAATGCAGATCAGTATTGATTGATTGATGGAAAAAGCTGTATTCATATATTAGGAATCAAAAAGGAAAAGGAATCAAAATTCCTAGAATGGTGGGAGAAGGGTGTGAACAATATTTAACGGATACTGAGAAAGCAAATCTATTTAGTAGGGAAGTCAGAGATTCAGTAGAAGCTTGTGAGGAGTTGGAAACAGTAACAGAAGATAGAGAGGGAGAGACACATAGTGAAACAAGAAGCTTCTTATGCACAAATGAAGATATTTTCAGAGAAATACAACTGTTTCAGCAAGGAAAAGCAGCAGGAAGTGATCAAATTACTGGGGAGGTATTAGAGACAATGGGGTGGTACATAGTGCCTTATTTAAAATTTCTCTTTGACTATGTCATAAATAATAATGTAATACAAAAAGAATGGAAGGAATCTATAATAATACCAATTTATAAAGGGAAGGATGATAAAAGGAAACCAGAGAACTACAGACCAAACAGCCTGACCAGTTTAGTTTGTAAAATACGGGAGAGTTTAATAGCAAAGTACATCAGAGGGATATGTGATGATAAAAATTGGTTCATGAGGAGCCAGAATGGATTTAGAAAGACATTTTCTTGTGAGGCACAACTGGTGGGTTTTCAGCAGGATATATCAGGTCAGTTGAATTCAGGAGGCCAGTTAGATTGCATAGCCATAGATCTTTCCAAAGCCTTTCATAGAGTGGAACATGGAATATTATTAAAGAAATTGGAGGGAATAGGATTGGACGTAAGGGTTACACGTTGGATAAAACATTTCTAAATTCAAGGGTTCAGAAAGTCAAAGTAGGAAATAATGTATCGTAGGAAGAGAAAGTTTGGAAGGGAATTGCACAGGGTAGTATAATCGGTCCGTTACTTTTCTTAATATACGCAAATGATTTAGGGAACAATATAACATAAAAAAAAGATTGTATGCAGATTACATAATTGTTTATAGGGAAATAAATAACATTGAGGATTGTTCAGAATTACAAAGGGACCTTGAGAGTATCCAACAATGGGTTGAAGAATATAAGGTTAATGGAGGCAAATCAACTGTTACAACATTTACAAACGGGAGCTTTAAAACTGAATTTAAATATACTTTGGATGAGGTAGTTATCCCAAAAGATGGCAAGTGAAGTGCAAATACTTAGGAGTGAGATTTGAAAGTAATTTGCACTGGAAGGGTCATGTGGAATACATTGTTGGGAAAGCACACAGATCATTACATGTCATAGAGGCTACTTAAAGGATGCAACAAAGAATTAAAAGGGAAAAGTTACTTAAGCATGGTTCGTGCATTATTGGAATATGCAAACAGTGTTTGGGATCCTCACCAAGAATACCTAACAAAAGAAATAGGTAGTGTGCAGAGGAAATCAGCAAGATTTGTAACAAGGGATTTCAGGAGAAAAAGTAGTGTATCAGAAATGTTAGAGGAACTTGGGTGGGAACCTTTAAGTAAGAGAAGGGAGAAAACTGGACTTATAGGATTATATAGAGCCTATACATGAGAAGAAGCATGGGGAGAAATCCGTGAGAGGCTTCAGTTTGAAAATAATTATATCGCAGAACTGACCGCAAGTATAAAATTAGAAGGAATTTTAGCAGAAGCGATTGGGGTGAATTTTCCTTCATTGGTAAGGGTGTGAAGGAGTGGAACAGTTTACCAGGGGTAGTGTTTGATCCTTTCCCAAAATCTGTACAGTTATTCAAGAAGAGGATAAACAGCAACAGGGAAAATAAATGAAATATTAGGGGGTATTCGACCAGTGCAGGCTATTGTAAATAAAAAATGTGTGTGAAAAAATTAATTCATCCCCTGGTCCATGGAGTTTGGACAGCCAAACTAGGGGGCTGCATGTAGGGGTGAAGTACAGTGGGGACTTCGAGGGCCCTGGGACCACTACGGTAGCTGTGAAGGCCCTTCAGGAACTCTGAAAAGTGGTGGCAAAAAGGGCTCTGGTTAAGACGCAGCAGGTCGTTACGCTACTTAGTTTCCAAAATGGGTAACAAAAAGTAAATAAATGCAATGTAAAATTTAATCTTATACCAGTTGCAGAGTATTATTTGAAGTATTCCACATATTGTATATGAGTTGCCTATGATTGTAAGTATAGGAGATATTAAAAGTAGAATTTTGTAAACAATATCAATTTATTAAGGATGATCTGTTTGTTTAATAGAAAAGAATTGTTAGCGTAAATTGTATATTGTTGTATTCTTAAAAAACGTCCTTCTTCTTTTGTTAATTTAAAATTTAGTGCTTGACAATAATGTATTTTAGTGTACCATTTGCCACCGAGGTAGACAACTCATTTGCAAATAAAGAGATTTTGATTTGATTTGATTTGATTTTGAATTGTCAATCAAGGGAAACTAGATGTGGTACATGTGCGCTTAATCATAATCCACAAGAATGCTATCAGCAAATCCTTAATTAGTCCATTCTGCGTTTAACCACCACGCGGGAGCCGAACGTTGTGAGGTCCAAAAACAACAAAAGGAAATTAAAATGATTATGAGTATCGAAAAAAATCATACTTAGAAGTCAAAAACTAATTAGCCCCATTAGATTCCGTAACAAATCCACTCGTGATGCCTCATCACTTCCCCCTCTACCTAATAGAAATTCTCAGCTGTCAGATGAATCCTTTCCTTTAAAGCGAAAATTTTCAGTGAGGGTCAGTAGCCCATCCATCAAACTAGGTTAGGACACGGCAATATATTTCAATATTTGAAGTAATCCGAAGGTAGCTAAAAATATTCAAGAAATCCGCTAGTAAGACTGATCAATGCTATTATCAATGAGGCTGCATCTACCTCACAGAAGCCCAGTCTACAAGGACAAACGGTTGGTCAGGGTGTCCAAACTTCTGCACACACTTTCTCTGCGGAGGCGATGAATTTAAGTAAAAATATTAATTCAAGTAACAAATGTCAAATCGTCTCTAAGTAATTTGAGTTACTAATGGCTCAAGTGGGGCAAAACGTTCAATGGAAACACTTAGTAATGTCCCTTGATGAGGAGATTCTTCTTTTATTGGGAAATTCCACCATCTCAAAACTTAAAAATGCGTCTATTGCAATGGAACTGTCGGAGTAATCTGAACAAGAAACATGAATTAGTGAGTCTGTTAAACTCATTCGATCGACAACTACTTTGAATTAGTGAAACTTGATTGAAACACCATTTTCATTTTCATACGAATGGTTTTTCTTCGATACGGCATGATGCAAACACATCCGGAGGAACTTAGATTTTAATCTAATAAGATATCCATTTTCAGGAAATTCCCTCAAATTATATTGTACCGGGAACTCAAGCCATTGCAATTCAAATTAGAGATTTGTATCTTGTGTCTATGGCAGAGCCTCCGTGGCTCAGACGGCAGCGCGTCGGCCTCTCACCGCTGGATACCGTGGTTCAAATCCCGGTCAATCCATGTGAGATTTGTGCTGGGCAATGCGGAGGCGGGACAGGTTTTTCTCAGGGTACTCCAGTTTCCCTGTCATCTTTCATTCCAGCAACACTCTCTACTCTCATTTTATAGCATCTATCAGTCATTAATAAATCATTTTGGGAGTGGCGACCCCATCGTACTAATAGCCTACATATGCTTCATTCATTCCATCTCTGACCCGGTCAATGACTGGAAAACAGGTTGTAGTTTTTTTTTATCTTGTGTCTATATACTGTCCACCGTTGGAAAAGGGAAATTATACACAATGGTACATCATTCTTTTGAAGTTTTCAAAGCAGACCATTATAGCTGAAGATTGGAATGCCCACAAACCTATTTTGGGAAGCATATTCTGTTGCCCAAAATGGAGGAACATAGAAAAATTACCATAAAACGAACTGGTCGCTTTAAATGTTGGCTCTCCTACCCTACTATCAGCTCCAAGCATTAATAAAAGAGCTGTAGATTTAAATATTTGCACTATTGATCTAGCATATAAAAACTGGAGAGCATTACATGACATACAATCAATCAATCAATACTGATCTGCATTTAGGGCAGTCGCCCAGGTGGCAGATTCCCTATCTGTTGCTTTCCTAGCCTTTTCCGAAATAATTTCAAAGAAATTGGAAATTTATTGAACATCTCCCTTGGTAAGTTATTCCAATCCCTAACTCCCCTCCCTATAAATGAATATTTGCCCCAGTTTGTCCTCTTGAATTCCAACTTTATCTTCATATTGTGATCTTTCCTACTTTTATAGACGCCATTCAAACCTATTCGTCTACTAATGTCATTCCACGCCATCTCTCCGCTGACAGCTCGAAACATACCACTTAGTCGAGCAGCTCTTCTTCTTTCTCTCAATTCTTCCCAACCCAAACATTGCAACATTTTTGTAACGCTACTCTTTTGTCGGAAGTCACCCAGAACAAATCGAGCTGCTTTTCTTTGGATTCTTTCCAGTTCTTGAATCAGGTAATCCTGGTTAGGGTCCCATACACTGGAACCATACTCTAGTTGGGGTCTTACCAGAGACTTATATGCACTCTCCTTTACATCCTTACTACAACCCCTAAACACTCTCATAACCATGTGCAGAGATAAACTAAAGCAACCTTATTTTCCGAACTGTCTGTGGGTAGATGGCGTGGAATGACACCAGTAGACGAATAAGTTTGAGTGGTGTCTTTAAAAGTAGAGAAGATCACAATATGAAGATAAAGTTGAAATTCAAGAGGACAAATTGGGGCAACTATCCGTTTGTAGGAAGGGGAGTTAGAAATTGGTATAACTTACAAACCGAGATGTTCAATAAATTTCCGATTTCTTTGCAATCATTAAAAAAGGCCAGGAAAACAACAGGTAAGGAATCTTCCACTTGGGTGACTGCTCTAAATGCAGATCAGTGGTGATTTATTGATTATTTTATTCTTGATTCATTTATATTTAGAAAGCTATAATCGCATCGAAAACAAAAGTGTAGTTAAAAAGCAGATGTCCATCTCACAACATTTTCGACGTCACGTTGCAGTTGCTCACAATCTTGAAACTTATTTATTACTCTGTACAGTACAACATCATCTGCAAACAGCCTTATCTCTAATTCCACTTTTTTACACATATCGTTGATATATATATGAAAATATAAAGGTCCAATAATAATTCATTGAAGAATTCCCCTCTTAATTATGACAGGGTCAGATAATGCTTCACCTACTCACCTATTCTAATTCTATTTTCTAGAAATATAGCAACCCCTTCAGTCACTCTTTTGTCTAGTCCAATTGCACTCATTTTTGCCAGTAGTCTCCCATGATCCACCCTATCAAATGCTTTAGACAGGTCAATCGCGATACAGTCCATTTGACCTCCTGAATCCAAGATATCTGCTATATCTTGCTGGAATCCTACAAGTTGGGTTTCAGTGGAATAACCATTCCTAAACCCAAACTGCCTTCTATCAAACCAGTTATTAATTTTGCAAACACGTCTTATGTCATCAGAAAGAATGCTTTCCCAATGCTTCCATGCAATGCATGTCAAACTGACCGGCCTGTAATTTTTAGCTTTATGTTTATCACCCTTTCATTTATATACAGAGGCTACTACAGCAACTCTCCATTCATTTGGTAAAGTTCCTTCATGCAAACAATAATCAAATATGTACTTCAGATATGGTACTATATCCCAACACATTGTCTTTAGTATATACCCCGAAACCTTATCAATTCCAGCTGCTTTTATACTTTTCAAATTTTGTCTCTTACTGTAAATGTCATTGCTGCCATAGGTAAATTTTAATACTTCTTTAGTATTAGTCACCTCCTCTATCTGGACATTATCCTTGTAACCAAAAATCTTTACATACCGCTGACTGAATACTTCTGCCTTTTGAGGATCCTCGCATACACACTCCCCTTGTTCATTAATGATTCCTGGAATGTCCTTGTTGGAACCTGTTTCTGCCTTAATGTACCTATACATACTCTTCAGTTTTTCACGAAAATTTGTATGACCACCAATTGTGTTTGTCATCATGTTATCCTTAGCTGCCTTCTTTGCTAGATTCAGTTTTCTAGTAAGTTCCTTCAATTTCTCCTTACTTCCACAGCCATTTCTAAGCCTATTTCTTTCCAAGCTGCACCTCCTTCTCACTTCTCTGTTATAATATAATGGATCTTTACCATTCCTTACCACCTTCAAAGGTACAAACCTATTTTCACATCCTTCTACAATTGCATTAAACACCTCCCACAGTCTGCTTACATATTTATTTACCGTTTCCCACCGATCATAGTAACTTTTTAAAAACTCCCTCATGCCTGTTTTATCAGTCATATGGTACTGCCTAATAATCCTAATTTCAATATCCTCCTTTCTTTCACATTTATTCTTAATTACCACAAAAACAGCTTCGTGATCACTAGTATCATCTATTACTTCGGTTTCTCTATAGAGCTCATCTGGTTTTACCAGCAACAGATCCTGAATATTCTTCCCTCTTGTTGGTTCCATCACTTTATGAGTCAGCTGCCCTTCCCATATTAACTTATTTGCCACTAGATGGTCATGCCTCCTGTCGTTCGCATTACCTACCCAATTGACATTTTTTAAATTGAGATCACCCGCTACAATCACGTTAATTCCTTATCGTTTTCCACATAGCTGATTATCTTATCAAATAATTCTGAATCAGTATCTGCGCTACCCTTTCCTGGTCTGTACACTCCAAAGGTATCAAGTTCCCTATTATCTTTAGAGATGAGCCTTACCCCTAGAATTTCGTGTTTGTCATCTTTAGCTTTTTCGTAGCTTACAAATTCTTCTTTCAGCAGAATGAATACTCCCCCTCCTACCATTCCTATCCTATCTCTATGATACACCCTCCAGTTCCGTGAGAAAAATTCTGCATCCATTATATCATTTCTCAGCCATGATTCAACTCCTGTTACAATATCTGGTAAGTACATAACTATTAAATTACTAAATTCGATTCCTTTGTTTACAGTACTTCTACAGTCGAGCACTAACATTTTTATGTCATCCCTATTTGATTTCCAGTTCTCTGTTCCCTTAACTCCGCTCCCAAGGCCACCCCGTTTCCCTGAATGTATCTCCCCATAACCCTTCTAAACAAATTTCCTAACTTATATGTACCACTGCGGTTTATGTGAAGGCCATCTGAGCGCCGATCCCTATCACCTACCCATCCATTAGAATCTAGAATTCTCACTCCCAGTTTCCCACATCCCCACTCCATAGTCTCTTTTAAATCCCCTATCACCTTCCATTCAGTATCCCTCCTACACAGTATTCCACTGATAACAATCTCCGCTTCCTAAAACTGCACCCGTGCTGCATTTACCAGGTCTCACACATTTCTAACTATTTTGGTACTTATACCTGCTTGTCTTACGTTGTTAGTATCAACGTGAAAAACTACCACCTTGTTTTTTCCCTCCCGCTTCTCTTCTACTTTACTCAACATCTGCCTTAACCTAATCCCTGGATAACACTCTAGCCTTGTACACTTTCCTCCACACACTTTCCCGAGATGTCTAACGATGGAATCCCCCATGATCAGAGCCTCAACCCTACCCACCTCATTTGATTCCCTCCCCTCGTGGTCAGTCCTATCTTTCCTGGCAGCTGCAGAAGCTACTTCCTCCTCCCTTTTCTCCATACCATGACCCTGTTCCGCCTGTCTTTTCCTATCCACTGCTCCACATTTCCCCTTCCTACCTCTTCCCTTTCTCCTACTTCCACACTTCTCGGCACCAATTCCTTGTTCTTCATCTTCCCTTGGTTGTTCTACCTGCAGTGACTCGTACCTATTTCTCACCGACACCTGTCCTGAATTCTGATCCTGAATGGAGTTCTTAACCTGCATTCTCCTTTCCCTTGAAACATTAGACCACCTGTCTTCTACAGTGCCCCCTTTCCTCCACATCCTCTGTCACACCCACTCTATCCTTTACATTGTTTGAGGGAGGCCTACTTTCCTTCCTGTCATCTGAGAGAATCCTGATAATATCCCTCAAGCTCTCCAACTCATCCCTCATACTCCTGAATGCCTGGCTACACCCACAGTTCCTACACTCGCACTCCTTAGTCATTCTTGACTAAATAATGAAAAGGAAAGGAAAAATAAGATAATTTATTCTGTGCAAAATACAAATGAAAGGAATGAAATATTGCCTAGGTTAGTTCACAAAGATCACACGACAGTAAGTTAATTAATATAGGCTACTACTACACTACAAAACTACTTAGTTGTACGATTTTTTATTCCTACAACCCGCTAACAGGAAGAAAATTGCTGTTAATTACTGGAAACAGAGAATAATACACAAGAATTACACAATTTATTCTTAAATGCAGTTAAGTCTACCGTAATTACAACAACGGGATTCTAGTAAGAGAGTTACTACAGATACCACAGAAACGGTACTATACTACACAATATTTCACAGTAATAAAATAAACACATTAATACTATGATACACTACAATAATTTTAAACTACGTTCAGACTAAGTACAGATACTAAAATACACTACAATAATTTTAACTACATTCAGACGTATTCTAATTACAACAGGTTATTACCAAGCGCAAACAGGAAATAAAATTACCATTGAATTCGAAATTCTCAAAACTAGTCAGAAATTATAGAATAGACACTCTAATTTCTAATAAGTTACTATACTACACTACAATGATGTTTATACTACGTTCAGACGTATCCTAGGTTATTGATAAGCACAAATAGAAATGAAAATTCCAATTAGGCCTAAATTAGATATTCGCAAGAACTACCGGAAGGTACTCAAAGATTACCGGCAAAGTTAAACACGTAGACAGATTAATATTAGTACTACTTCATCTTACTAAGCTGTAATAGAAATTAAACCTGACGTTTGCACAAAAATACACACGAATATAACAGGCAAGGTACTATATAATATACCGTATCTACACTACAATTCTCAACTGAAATATGGTTATGTGATTATTACAGATGGTGGATTAATATTATTTTCCCTACTCCGCGGGACGGAGAATAAAGTGTCCTCAAATACTGAAAAATATGAGGTTGTTTACAATAATTTCTCAAAAATATCTCCGTCTAAACTACGCCAGGGACTTGAATTGCAATTATTGGAATGTAGGAACTTGATTATTAGCTAACCGCTCATAAATACTGAAATATCGAGGGTGTGAAATATAAATTGCGGATACTTTAACTGCCTACTCAGGACTACAAATGATCCGAATACAAGAATCAGCTGATTTTTATTTATATTTTCTTGATACACTACACCCTTTGTTCACGACTGTAGCCAACAGTGCCAATATTTGAATACGATGAGCGACAATAATCAATAATAGTTACGACTGTTAACTATTTCTATTCTGTTGAAATCCTTTCTCTAAACAAAATTTACCAACAGTATCGCGTTATTTAAAGAAGTTATTACCTTCGTGATAGGTGGGACCGTTGAACTGATATTTGAAATTCCCTGTCAAATGCCTGCACTAATAGACTATTACCGCTGCCGAAGTTACGACTCTTTAATATCCCGTCTTTGTAAGTATTTTATCAACAAACCTATTGCTTTTTAAATAATACTATTAAAAAGAAGAGATTTTTCTTCTTTCGCGCAACCCTAAATTACAGGTTGTAATCTAGCGAACACCTACGGAACTACTCACTGTGAAAACTGTAAATAAATACCACTAATCGCAGATTACTACAAACAAACAAACATTAAACACAATTATGTGTGGAGGTAAATGTAACATTTACGCACAAAATTTTGTAAATTTCTACAATTATTAACTACTTTATCACTGAGATAACACAGAGCTCTTGGAACAGCCAACCACTCGCTAGCGCATCCAAAAAGATATCTGATTCCGAAAGGGTCGTATGGATCTCCCATACTCCCCCTAATCTACGAATATTCGAGTAGGAATGAAAGCTTTCAGGTGTTTTTCCACAAGGACGTGGTGATTAAGAAAGGCTTTTGCAGCCTTACTAGACTGAAAGGTAATCTGAATCCTATTTCTAACCTTCCTGTATATATCCTTTACTTAAGCAAATTATCTTTCATAGAACAACCTGTTCAGAGCCATAGGTTAAAAATGTCGTAGTTTATCGTTAGAAACATTCTATTCCACGTGTAGGATGTATGGATCAAGATAGTAACAGGGTATTTGTGGAATGGAACTTGTTGATTTTGCTCCTTGTTTTGTACCAGATAGCGTGTAATATCTCCTTGAGAATCAACAGTATGATCGTCCATTAAAGAGTCCTCAATATTCAAATAAATTTTTCCGTATACATTATCGTGAGGTCTCCCTAAAGTACCTCCTCCACTATCTAGAGAATTTATTCACGGAAAAGTAAGTACACTATCCGATAGTCTGTACAAGTAGAAAGGGCGGTCTACAAAATCACACACGCAAAACAAAATACACTACTCATTTACAGGCGAAAAGACCAAATGTCGCTGCAGCAGTGACCAGGTAGACACAATACAATACAATGGATTTATTTTGTCTGGTAAGATTAAGGCCATTAGGCCCTCTCTTACATCTAACCAGAAAATAAGGTATCGATATGTGCAAAATTAAAATAAATACACATACAATTGAAAAAACTTGCAAATACTAAACAATACAATATTATGATAAAAATAAAAAATAAAAATAGTAAAAAATAGGAGAATGATGATGATGATTATTATTATTATTATTAACACAATTATGACATGATTAGCTAATTTCTATTAACCTTGGTAATAACAGTGAGATTATATAAAGTCTATAGCTTGAGGAAGGCTAAATCTACAATATAATACAATAATAATTTCGTGTGGCTATTTCTAGGCGAGTGCAGCCCTTGTAAGGCAGACCCTCCGATGAGGGTGGGAGACATATGCCATGTGTAGGTAACTGCGTGTTATTGTGGTAGAGAATAGTGTTATGTGTGGTGTGTTAGTTGCAGGGATGTTGGGAACAGCACAGACACCCAGTCCCCGTGCCATTGGAATTAACCAATGAAGGTTAAAATCCCCGACCAGTCCGGGAATTGAACCCGGGACCCTCTGAACCGAAGGCCAGTACGCTGTCCATTCAGGCAATGAGTCGGACTAAATCTACAATATTTCCATAACATTAGTTAGTAGATAGCGGTGACAAAGTTGCCTAAAACTAACAGGTGAGCCTCCTCCGACAGAGACGGGTAGTGTATTCCATTGTCGTGCCGAAGAAATGAGTTTGTGTATCGTGTGGTGCGGTGAGGTGGATTAGATAAAAGTGTATCAGATTTTGACCGTGTTCCGAAACTGTGATTGGATGAGAGGTGGTGAAATTGACTGTACAAGTAGGAAGGTGAGCATGAGGATAGTATTCGTTGAAGAAGGCATAAAGCATGAAGATTACGGCGCTGTTTGAATTTTAGCCAACCGAGTTCATCGTAGGCAGGTGTAACATTGTCAAAGTAACGTTGGTCACATTCATGGGCGCCCGCAGGATCTTTTTCAGGGGGGTGGGGAGCACATTAACAATTTTCTTGAATAAAACCAATATAACGTCAGCAACATTAAATTGTTTACAGAAATTTCCAGTTATAACAGATGCTAGATGACTGTCAGTAAGTTCAGTTTATGAAATAATCTGGTATGATATTAAACAATTGAACATCAACATTTTTAGAATTCCAGGGGGGGCAAGTGCCCCCCCCCCCCTTGCGGGCGCCCATGGTCATATTTATAGCGAACACAGGCGTTTTGCGCGCGTTGTTGCTTTTCGTTAAGTGTAGCAGTCGGGTCGTTGTAGACGGCGTCACAGTAGTCGAAATGAGGTAATACCAGAGTGCAAATGAGGCGCTCCTTTAATACTCGAGAAAATATGTTGCGGAATCTTCTAAGTGAGTTAAGTGTCGCAAATACTTTCCTGGAGATGCTGGTAACCTGCTGCTTCCGAGAAAGATGTTCGTCTATCACAACACCGAGATCTTTGACAGATTCACTGAAATCAATGGGTGTAAATGGGTGAATTCTGTAGGTAGAGTTTTGGTAAAGTAAAGTTGCTTATGGTTTTGAAACAAAGCCGAGGATGTGAAGTTATTTTAACTTGAGATTTTACGTTATTTAATCTAAGTCCATGCATGTCAGTCCAGTCTTGTAAGTCTCTATTGAAATTTTTAATTTCATCGGTTAGTCTTTCCGGTTCACAGTGCAAGTATAATTGTATATCGTCAGCGTACATATGATGTCTGCAGCTGTTTACCGACGACGTAATATCATTGATATAGACAGAAAATAGAAGCGATCCTAGGACAGACCCCTGTGGAACACCAACCTCTACGGATCGCCAGGATGAATATTCATTATTGTTATTTCTTACACACTGCAGGCGACCGCGGAGGTATGAATTCCTCCACTGAAGACTCTTTGTCGAGAACTGGAGTTTAAAATGATTTGGAAAGTAGTATGTCTATGTCAACTGAGTCAAGAGCTTTAGAGAAGTCAAGAAGAGCTAGGATGGTAACTTGTCTTTTGTCCATTGCATTACGAATGTCGCCTGTAACCTTAATTAGTGCAGTACTAGTGCTGGGGTTACGTCGAAAACCAGACTGGTGTTCGTCAAGAATATTGTGTGTTTGCAAGTAGTTGGAGACGTGCTGGTGTACAATGAATTCTAGGGCTTTTGAAAGGACAGATAATATGCTCATAGGTCTATAGTCAGTTACGTCTTCAGGCGGTGATTTTTAGCGAGCGGGACGACAACGGCAGCTTTCCTTAAGGAAGGATACGCGCCAGTCATTAGTGAATGGTTAAAGATGAGAGTTATAGCAGGTAAAATTATGTCAATTATTGTCTTAGTAAGTTATATTTCTATGTTGTATATCCCTTGGACTTCGATTTTATTCTAAATATGGCTTGTTTAACTTGCGAGGGTGTCACATGTGAGAAGTAGAAATTTTCTCTGTCAGGTGCAGGGGAGTTGTAATTGCTGTATAGTGTTCTATTTCATTTCTCTGTCAATGGTATGTCCGAGAGTGGTAAAATATGTATTGAGGGAGTCCAAGGATATCTCACTAGGATGATCGTCTCTTTGTTTACCTATTCCCATGTGTCTTAGTTCTTTCCAAGCCATAGGAGGTGTAGTATTTTGTTTTAGCAGGGTATGTGCATGTCTAATTCTAGCGTTGCGTACTGCCTGCGACGTTATATTTCGTAGCCGTTTAAATGCGTCAAAATTGTCTTGTGTCGGTTGTCGCTTAAACTTTCTATGTGCACCATCCCGTCTTGCCATGAGCTCCTTTAGCCCCAGGCTTAGCCATGGTGCTGGGGCTCTTGTTACCCGTACTGTTTTCGGCGGGGCATATCTGTCGTAGAGCGCTGTCAGATATTCGTTAAATATGTTTACTTTAATGTCAATGTCGTCAACTATCAGTATATGATGCCATGGAACATTTTGTGCGTCTTCAGTGAACATAATGTTGTCAATTTTAGAGAGATCTCTGAATGTAATAGTCCTTGGGTTTGTCTTTCGGTTCTTTAAGGCGTACGATATGTATATTAGGTCATGAGCTGAAATTCCCGGTACAGATCTCGGTCCGTGTTGTAATACTTTGCCTGTATTCTTGACAATCATTAAGTCGATTGTCGTGTGTGACGTGGCAGTGTGGTGAGTAGGGAGTGTTTGCAAAATGCTCATATGGAAAGACGTAGTCATGCTTATAAGCTGCCGACATTCGGCATTGTTGTTTCCGGTGTCTGTGTTAAAGCCGCCCATGACAATTACATGTTGATATTACGGGAGTACGCGTAACAATGCTTTCTCTACGTCCTCCAAATGTCCATTCGCAGGTGGCTTGTACACCATGCAGACAGCACGTTTCTGATGGGCTACGATTATTTCCAAGAGCAGGAACTCGGGTCGTCTATTGTATTCGCTATCTGAACATGCGATTATCCTAGGCTTTAAACTGGTTTTGACTATCACTGCCACACCTCCTCCCCTCTTTCCTGCTCTGTCGTTCCGAAGTAAACAGTAGCCAGGTATGTTGAAAGTCAGGTTTCAGTGAGAAGGCAAACGTCAAATACGTCCGGGACAAGTTCTTTAAGTTCGTGGAAATGGGCAGACAATGAATGTATATTTAGATGAGCTATATGGAGACCTTTAGGAAAAAAGGAAACTTTAGCTACGAGCAGGTCTCTAGTTGAGAGAGAAGGAAGGGCGTAATTCCAGGAGTGGTCAATGGACAGCTGTCACCAGGTCGTGTTCTGTTTGTGGAGAGAAAGGCCTTGAAAGGGATTTCTCGTAGCCACCTTATGAACTATTAATAATTATGTGAATAAAATAATCTAACTACAGTGAGCTAATCTAATTAAATTACGCTAAGGTGGTATTTAAATAAAATATAGTAAATGGAGATTAGAATAGTCAAGTGATTTGTCCGTTTAGTTGTCATCTCTACCCTCCGGTATGTCACACAGCCGGTTAATGCGCACTTTGCCCCCATCGGGTTTCTTAATGATGGTATCACCGTCTTCAGTCCAACAGTTGATTACATGGAAACGGTGAATGGCGGCCTTCAGTATGGAGAGTCTAGCGGACGTGAGATCTTCGCGGATGGTACCGGTAATATATTAGTGCCCTTTAGTCTCCCTTTGTTACGGAATACCACTTCTCGTGTACGATAGGAAGTAAACTTGACAATGATAGGCTGAGTTTTCCCTACTGATTTAGGCCCAACACTGTCACTTCTTTCAATATCATTGATATTTATATTCACGCCTATATCTCTGAAAACGTTTACGGCAAGTTCGTCAGTATTTTCTTGTGAGCTCTCCTGCACTCCAAAGATTGTAAAGTTATTTCTCTCCTCTCTCGCTTCTAGCTTCGAATTCTGACCTAAGTGCCTCGATTTCCTTGTCCCGACACTAAAGTTTGTTCTTTAAATCCTCTGCAAGTTCAGCGTTGGACTGGAGAAAATTATCTAGTTCCTTTACGACAAGTGTGGTCACTCGCTCCGATATTGCCACTATAATTCTGTCCAGAAACTTACCCGAGCTGAGAGTGTCATTCAGGATCCTCGTGACGGTCTCTTCCACGAAGTTGGCACTACCGTTCGCTTCCTTGGTGTTGCGCTTGTTGCTCCTGGTCATCTTGTTTCTTAATGGAATATTTTAATGAACTGATGAAAATACGGCCACGACAGGGAGACACTTTCACTTTAAACACTTTCAGGCTAGGTTTGCACACTTTAACACAACGTGTGATATATATTACTAGGAAATAACAGCTGGTAATTCACTTTGACTGAGGAGCTGATCTCACGCACGTCCGTCAGCAATGAAAGGCTCTTTGTCATTTCACTTCACAACGGCCGGACACCGAAATGTCCCTGCTCAACTGTTCTAATTCCATGCATTCCTAACCAGTGTAACCGGATAATTCGAGTTGAAATTCCCATCACATTGCTGAAATTTCCATCGTCTACCGAATTCTCCCCACAACTTTACCATTTCATACTCCTAATGGTTCTACATGGTTACGGTACATTGAAATAAGGTATAGTGATACGACAGACCAATACAATTAACATAAAAATAGTTGGTGTTCCTTCAGGATAAAAAATATTTTAGCAATGACATTAATAATAATATTAATATATAAATGGACTCACCACTAATTGTATAAAATATCTGAGCTGTGGAGACAGATGGGCACTGCTGACTTGGAAGGAACTGCTGCTGAGCTCTTTCGCCTGGAAAGCTGTCGTCACCACTGCAAGTGTATTAAGAGCATCGTTGCCAATCTTCATTCCCTTTTTAGTTTTGACATTGAAGTGGGTGGTGGTGATTGTGGTGAAAGCTCACTGCTGTGTACTGGAACCAACACATCACTTTGCCCTACGTAGCCTGAACGAGCCGGGGGTCGGGAACGGGGCGAACCAAACCTAGGGGGAACCCATGGCTGTGAACGGAGTCATGGTAATGCAAAGTGGGAACCACGTGAGTAAGTCTACTGAAGGTGGAACTAACCTGGTCGGGTTCGGGCCAGGGGCGGACTGCTGGATGGACGGCCGAGGGGCGTGGCGCCTGCTACGGAGAGCCTGAGTTGCGGGAGGACAATGTCTGGCGGAATGCCTCATTACGGATGCTGAGAACGCTGCTCAGGACACCAGAAGGGGCAAAAACACTACGTCGTATGGAAATATGGACATTCCAAAAGAACCACCTAAACAAATACCAAAAGAAGCTATGGAAGCTCCAGAAGAGTAGGTTCAGCGGCAGACCCAAGAGAAGAATATGGAGTCAGAAGTCCCAGTAGGGCAGGCTGAATTCAAGAAGCAACAGCAAAGCAGTCTTCTGGACAAAAGGAAACAGGAGATTTAACTAAGAAAGACCTGAAGATATCGGCAACGAAACTACATAGGGTGCACATAGATAGACCACCTCGCACACGTGCCTACTACAAGGAAAATAAGAAGACGAGCAAAGAAGCCAAGATAGTAGGGGAGCAAAGACAGTTGCAAATTCTTAGTCAGCATGTTTTTGCTGAGTCAGGACCCGAGGTCTAGTTGTGTAGCTATGCGGCTTCTGGCCGGAAGTCTTTGACCCCTAGTATAGTAGGTGTACAATGACGATTTTGTGGATTTGCATAAGAGAGTAAGCCTAACTTTACAGTAGCAATCTTGATGGGCCTAACTTTACTTTAACGGCTAGATTCCCTTCCCGACGCGTAAGAGAGCGAGCCTAAATTTAAGGCCGCCATCTTGAAGGGAATATACTTAGTTTTACGACAAGATGCCCTTCCCGACGTCAATTGCTATACAAAGCTCCATTTGAGACAGCCTAGTGGCGCTTGCGCAAGATGGCGGCTGCTCTTATGAGAAGGCCGAAGGGCGCTTGAGCAAGATGGCGGCTATGTAAAGACGACCTAAGGACGCTTGGGCAAAATGGCGGCTATACATAGGCTCTTGTGAGACGTCCTAGGGGCGCTTGCTGCGCAAGTGGCGGCTATACAAAAACGGCATAAGGGCGCTTGCCAAAGATGGCGGCTATACAAAGACAGCATAAGGGCGCTTGCACAAGATAGCGGCTATACTTACGAGCTGCTCTTATGGGGCTGCGTAGGGGTGCTTACGCAAGATGGCGGCTATACATAGGCTGTTATGAGACGGACTAGGGGCACTTGCGCAAGATGGCGTTTATACATATGCTATTTTGAGGCCGACTAGGGGCGCTTGCGCAAGATGGCGGCTATACACAGGCTCATATGAGACGGCCCAGGGGCGCTTGCGTAAGATGGCGGCTATACATACGCTCTCCCCAGGGGCCTACTGCGCAAGATGGAGGCTATACACAGGCTCTTATGGAGAAAGCTGGCCCAGGGGCCTACAGCGCAAGATGGCGCCTATACATAGGCTCTTATGAGACAGCCTGAGGGCACTAGCGCAAGATGGCGGCTATACACAAGCTCTTATGGAGAAAGCTAGCCGAGGGGCCTACTGCGCAAAATGGCGGCTCGGCCTACGGGCGCTTGCGCAAGATGGCAGCTATAGACAGTCTCATATGGAGAAAGATGCCGGCCATGGGCGATTGCACAAAATGTCGGCTATACATTGACTCTTATGGAGAAATATGACGGCGATGGGCGATTGCGCAAGATGATGGCTATACATGGACTCTTATAGAGAAAGGTGACGGTTTTGCGCGATTGCACAAGATGGAAGCTATACACGGGCACTTATGGAGAAAAATGACGGGGATGGGTGATTGCACAAGATGGCTGCTATACACAGAGTCTTATAGGACTAACTCCTAAAACCTGCGTCAGAGTTACTGTGCATGATGGCGCGGCTATACATAAGCTCTTAGGAGACAACCTACGGGCGCTTGCGCAATATGGCGGCTTTACACAAGCTCTTATGAAGAAAGCTGGCCCAGGGGCTACTGCGCAAGATGGCGGCTACACACAGATTCTTATAGAGAACTCTGGTCTAGAGGAGACATAGGATTTAAGAAGACGGCTTAAGGGCGATTGCGCAAGATAGCGGCTATACACAGACTCTTATGGAGAAAGCTAGCCCAGGGACTACTGCGCAATATGGTGGCTATATATAGGCTTTAATGGCCTATTCCTCGTCCGACGACACAGCCGCCCTCCTCCTCATGCGTATAGCAAATGGGAAAAAGGGCTCCTCCTCCTCCTCCTGGCAAATGGGCAAAAAGAACACCTCCTCCTTATCTGTAGTGCAAAAGGTCAAAGGGCTTTTTTTCCTGGCAAAAGGGCAAAGGGCTCCTCCTTATCCGTTTGGCAAAAGGGCACCTCCTACTAGCAAAAGGGCAAAAGGGCTCTTCCTTATCCGTACGGCAAAAGGGCTCTTTCTCCAGGCAAAATGGCAAACATGCTCCTCTTCCTGGCAAAAGGGCTTCTCCTCCTGGCAAAAGGTCTCCTCGTGGCAAGAGGGCAAAATAACTCCTCCTTAAAGATACTGAGGTTAGCTCAATCCCTCCTCCTACGGACAGATGCCTTCCTGAATTGAACGTGACATTACAAACAAATATACTTACGTTATGTTGCGTTGTCCTCGTCGCATAAGTTTTTCGATTGAGGAGGGAGCGGTAGGAGGAGGAGGAGGAGGAGGAGGAGGAGGCGGTTAGGAGAATGTAATACATTTTTCAGCATGCAAAAATATTGTAGGATAAGCAAATATACGACAAGACAAAACAGGTTCAATTTACTTACAGAATGCAATTGCAAAAATATAGAATTGACATGCAGTACCTATGTCTTTATCCGACAAGGCAGACATGTTGACTTTTAAGCAGAAAATATTTTCGGTACTGTGTTGTATGTCTCTATTCGACAAGACAAAACGGTTCAACCTTGTTACAATTAGCACACAGTATAATTGATTGTAGAATAAGCTAATGCTGTATGTCTTTATCCGACAACACAAAACATGTTGATTATTAGTGTTTAGAACAGAAAAGCTTTTAACGATACTTTGCTGTATGTCTCTATTCGTCAAGACAAATTACAATTAGTACACACTAGAATTGATTGTAGAACAAGACAAAACATGTTGGCTAGTAGTGTTGAGAACAGAAAAACTTATAACACAAAACAATATAAAGTAAATCTCTGTTGATACAATCGCAAGGTAAGTTAACAATATATATTTCCGATCCCTCTTACAGCACATTTCATCTGTATAATAGTAGTGATTATTGATTTAAGAGGAAGTGCACTTCTAGTCCTCTCCCTTGTAAACCAAGTTTCAATCATATGATTTTTTATTGTGTTAGAACAGGGTTTGAGTCCATGATTTTTCTCCTTACCACAATATGATGTAGAACAAAGGTATCCCCTGCTAAGTAGTAAAATAATTTTATCTGCACAGCAGTATGATTTTTCATTATGTTACGGTAACTAAACAGATTTTTCTGTTGCATGTGTTCGAATCCCCCAAAATCCATCTCCTTAAGACGAAGGTATCCTCTGGTAAGTAGTAACTAAAAACATTTCATCCGCAGTGATTAGGAAGAAGTATATCGGATAGAGATATACAACATTTGTCATTCTATGTGTCCGCCGTGATTGCATAGAAGTGCGATTGTATCAACAGAGAGATTAATCTTATAATGTTTTGTGTTATAAGTTTGTCAGTTCTCAACACTAATAGCCAACATGCTTTGTCTTGTTCTACGATCAATTCTAGTGGGTGGTAATTGTAACTTGCCTTGACGAATAGAGACATACAGCAAGGTATTGTTAAAAGTTTTTCTGTTCTAAACACTAATAATCAACATGTTTTGTCTTGTCGGATAAAGACATACATGGGCCAGACGCTATGCCTATGGCCGTGCCCAAAATGCTAAGGTCGGATGAAAACACGCCATCAAGCTCGGCTACAAAATCACCCTCCAAGAAACAGAAGGATGAAAAAGTCTTGTCCTTTTCGGAAAGACTATCCACAGTTAAGGTCGCAATAATACCTAAGACCTTTCCTGATGGAAAAGTCAAGGAGGAAGACGTAACTGAATTGTCATCTGCTCTGATAGCACAAATGAAGCCGCTGTCAGACGGATGTCTGCCAGGCTTCCTTGAGTCACCGAGGCTGGAAAGTGGAGCTATTGTAATGATCCAAAAATCCAGAAACGAATAGTTGGCTGGAACAGAGAGTATCAAATTGTAACCCATGGAAATGGGAGACCCTGGACATGGCGGACTTAAAAACGGTATTGAACACGATCAAGGTCATCACCAAGTTCCCACCTCCTTCTGACAAGGTGAAAGTGGATGATGTTCTTGTCAGAATCAATCAGCACGATACCAAACTTCCAACACAAGAGTGGAGAGTACTGAAAGCCACTTCAGTCGACAAGACGGGAAGGTCAGTCGTTTTAGCCCTTGGTGAAAGAGACTTTGAAGAGTTCAAAAAGAGAAGACTTAAGGCTAAGCTCTGACTTGGGCAGATCAAGTTTCAGGTCATCAGGGGAAAAACGAAACCTAATGTTGATAAAGATGGAGCTGAAACTCCTTCGGACCAATCTTCACCATAAAAAACAGGCCAATTTCTCCAGGAAGGTCAAGTCCGTGTCTATTGTCGTGGCCCTTATTCAAGATCCATGGGTAGTCGAGTGCATAGTAGCAGGACTGGCGGAATCTGAACGTGAGCTGATCTACGATACAGCATCAGACATACCCAGAACACGTCTTCTTGTAAACAAGAAATTAAAATATCTTACGTTGCAGGAACACTGTTCACGGGACTTAACCGTGGCCCAGATTAAACTTGGAAATTGGGAGGGAGCCAGAAAAATAAACCATAGGCTCTTCATACCTCCCATATGACTCAACTAATCTGACCCCATCATAAGAAGTTGAGAACCTAATTTGCAACGCAAAGATGAAAGGCGAACACCTAGTCCTTGAAGCAGATATAAATTCACACCACACGGCATGGGGCAGCACGATCTGCAATGCAAGAAGCGAGTCTGTACGAGAGTTTATTATTGGAACTGAGCGGACGACACTAAACCTAGGAAACAAGCCTACATTTATAAATAAAAATCGTAGTGAGGTAATTAGACATTAAACTAAGATTTTCGCATATTGCAAACTTTATTAAAGACTGGAAGGTGCAGGAGGAACAATCATTGGCAGACCACCAGCATATCCACTTTGCAATAGATGCGAATCTATGTGGGAATGAGATGTACAGAGGCCCAAAATAACTAACTGGGACAGATACAGAGAAGTTCTAGGGAAGGCTGTACAAAAAAATTCCAACTAACGTGCGAGGACAGAAAGAATTGGATGAGGCAGTGGATCTATTAGAGGAGGACATTATAGACTAATTCCATAAAACTGTGCCCTCGAAGAAAGGAAAAAACACTAAAAAATTAGGGTGGTGGAATACCAAACTAGCCAAAATGAAAAAGAGGTCAGGACGTTCTATAGAGTATCATCTACAAATGGTACGTGGGACGTATATAATCGGAAATTCACTTAGTATAACCTAGAGATACGGAAAGCAAAAATAAAATCTTGGACACTGTTCTGTGAGAATGTGGAATCACACACTAAAATGCCAAGGCTCCAGAAGGTTCTGAAAGCAAGTGTGGACACTGAAGAAACCAGATGGGTCATTTACTCAGGCAGGGAGGGAGACACTGGAGATACTAGTGGCGTGTTACTTTCCTGAGGCTGAGGGGATGACAGACGAAGAAACGGTTGGAACAGAGACCGCAGCTCGAAGAGCAGACTGGAACTGTTCAACAGAATATTAAAACATACATACCAATGGCGGACAGTGCATAGACGCAGAATTCGAGGCTCGTGGCGAACGTGAATTTAGCAGGTGAATATTCGTAGTGTGAGAGCTCAGAGTTTATCACACTATCTCTACCAGTGCAGTAGTTCCGTGTGAGTGTTAGTGAAGTGATTGGTGAAAGCGTAAGGCAAAAATTCAATAATTAATAATGCCACGCAAGGTGAAACAAGTGCCAATGGAAGCCATAGTTAAGCAGGCAGTACAAGAAGCGCTGAGCAGCAAGGAGACACTTGGCACGCTTGCCAACCTTATCCAGGACCAGGTAACAATGTCAGTTGTTGATCAATTAAAGGAGACTATTAATTTTAATACGTGTGTAATTGAAGAACTTAGGAGGGCTCTGGAGGAGCGGGACAAAACTATCAGTGTTCTAAAAACTGAACTGCAGGATAAAACTGACTGACTGGAACAATATCAAAGAAGGCAGTGCCTTCTGTGTGTTCGGTATACCGGAAACTGCGGACGAGAACAATGACAACTTAGTTCTAGACATTGCGAAGGAAATCGGGGTCAGTCTTTCCGCGGATGACATTGATAGATCTCACAGGGTTGGGAAAATCCAGAACGGGCGTCCGCGACCTATAATTGTCAAGTTTGTATCATACCGTAAGAGAAACGCTATGTTCACGAACAAGAAGAAACTTAAGGGCTCGAATAAAACCATCCGTGAGGACCTAACCCCAGCAAGATACCGGCTTCTTCAGGACGCAGTCGCAAAATTTACCGTCCAAAACGTATGGTCTGGAGATGGGATCATATATGTAAAACATGGGAAGCGAAAAATAGCCATTACTAATCGTTCAAATTTGAACAGGTGGAAGCAGATTTTTAAGACCCTCCTGTATATTTTCTCTTCCTCTCCAATCTTCCTAATAAGTAATATGATGATGTTGTAGAGAAAGAAGAAGAAGAATAAGAAGAGAAAACGGCAAGGAGGAAGGAACGTTTTAAGACCCTCCTGTTTATTTTCTCTTCTTGTTCTCCTATCTTCCTTAAGAAGACGTTAACGGAGAAGAAGAGAAAGACAAGGTGGAAGCAGAATTTTAAGACACTCCTGTATATTTTCTCTTCTTCTTCAAACTTCCTAAAAAGTAGTATGATGATGTTAAGGAAAATGTAGAAGAAGAAGAAGAAGAAGAAGAAGAGAAAATAGCCATGAGCAGACTCCTGCAATATAAGGACCGTCATAGTTATTTTAGTTCACTTACGTTAATTTTCCACATAGTTGTAGTGTTGATTTAGGTGCTAATCTTATAGTTGTAGTAGGTACTTCTTACTATCAGTTGTCATAATATAACTTTCAAGTTGGCAGCATTTAGCAACCAGGAAACAAATGTCTCTAATTTCAGCCTCCTTTCACCACTGTCCCAGGCAGGTGAGTACCCCGTCGTGCCAGCCCCCTCGAAAAATACCGCTAACCGTCTCAAAGACGTTCTTGCGCCCTACCCTACTTCTCTACAAATAGCACATGTCAATGCACAGAACATTGTCCCACATTTCTCAGAATTCTCCGAAATATTTTCAACCTGTAATCTGCATGCTATAATGATTTCAGAATCATGGCTGCGTCAGTCTATCCCTTCGGCACTGGTTAAAATGAGTGGATACACTTTAATTAGGAACGATGGAGAAGGAAAGCCTGGAGGCGGAGTCGGAATGTTCATACGTGACGATTTGAAATACAAGGTAATATACAAATCGCCAAGTGAATATTCTCACAGACCGGAGTTCTTATTCGTGGAAATTGAAATTCGTGGTACGAAGTGTTTACTCTGTGTAGTGTATCGCCCACCGAAGACCGATAACACAACTGATCTAGAGGATGCCCTACAGGATTTAATATCCAGGTATGAACACATGGTTTTAATGGGAGATTTTAACGCTGACCTGACAAATGCAACTACTGAAACTAGGCGACTAACATGCATGTTTGAATCCATTAATATGACAATTCTGCCCTTACAACCCACACACCATGTTGCAACATCGCACACACTCCTTGACCTAATCGTTGTAAACAATAAAGACCGTATATTGTCACATGGACAGATGCCTGTGCCAGGCCTTTCCCGCCATGATATGATTTACGATGCATACTCTTTGAAGTGTCCAAAATACAAGCCTAAGATAATCACATACAGAGATTTCAAAAATTTGAACGAAGAAGCCCTCATTGAGGACGCTCTGAGCACACCATGGCACACACTTCAGTACATAAAGGACATTGACGACAAAGTATCTCATTTTAACGAACTTCTCCTAACTTTATACGACAGACATGCCCCATTACGTACTGCTCGAGTAAAGGGACCATCTAACCCTTGGCTCAATCAAGAAATTCGTGATCAAATGAAAGACAGAGACGTAGCCTATAGCTACTATGTGAAATATCAAACACAGGACAATTTTGAGAAATATAAAAGACTCCGAAATAAAACAACGCAGATGATGAGAAACGCTAAAATACGCTACTCGTACGAAGTTTTAAATACACATAACTCTGCAGCTGTATGGAAAACTCTCCGCGATATGGGTCTAAATAAAACAAAGACAAAGGATAGTAACTGTAATGTACCTTTGGACGATCTGAATAATTATTTTAGCTCAAGAAACGACCAGACGAACAGAAATACCAAGAGAGCCACTATTGACAAAATATCTTCAAAGAGAAAGCATGATGGAGAAACATTCTACTTCTCTCATGTGACTCCAGGTGATGTAAAGAACGCCCTCAATGACATAAAATCAGGGTCTACCGGACACGACGGAATAAACCTGTCCCTTTTAAGAAAAATTCTAGACATCATTCTTCCTACAATAACGCACATTATTAACACCTCTCTTATGACGGGAATCTTTCCTGAGAAATGGAAAAATGCCATCATCAGACCCTTGCCGAAAAATAGTACCCCTATAACCTTTGACGATTACCGGCCTGTTAGTATCCTCCCTGTACTAGGAAAAGTACTGGAAAAACTAGTACACAAACAAATGACAGACTATCTCTTACATCATAACTTACTCGACAGATATCAATCAGGTTTCAGATCGAATTGCAGTACCAACACAGCATTGGTAGAAGTAACTAACGACATTCAGCTAGCAATGGATAACGGACAAATGACAATTCTAATTCTTCTCGACCTTACAAAAGCATTTGACTGCGTAGACAAAGACATTTTACTAGCCAAATTAGAAACGATGAAATTTTCTAATAATGTATTATGCTGGGTACGTTCCTATCTCAGCGGACGTAAACAATGTGTGTCAGTGGGAGACAATATGTCTAGATGGCTAAATACTGAGATGGGGGTAGCACAGGGTGGAGTGTTATCACCGCTTCTGTTCTCCCTATACATGAATGACCTATCAGAACAACTGACGAACTGTAAATATCACTTTTATGCTGACGATATCCAATTGTATATTCATACCAAGCCGAATGACATACAAGAAGCAACCATGAAATTAAACGAAGACCTATTTAACATTAACGAATGGACTAGCAGCCACTGCCTGAAGGTAAACACATTAAAATCGCAAGCCATCATACTAGGATCTAAAAAGGCGCATGCCAAGTTAGAAAGTATCTATATACCGGTTATCAAGATCAATGAAACACCTATAACACTGAGAGACTCCGTTAAGAACCTTGGAATAATTTTTGATAAGTATTTAAGTTGGACAGAGCACGTAACAAAAATTTGTCAACGTGTATTCGGCTCATTACACTCACTGCACAAACTGAGGGACTTTCTTCCTGTCAAAACCAGGAAACTGCTCGTTCAAGGATTAATTCTACCAATATTTGATTATGGTGACGTAGTCTATAATAACATAAGTTATTCACTTGGTTCCAAACTTCAACGGGCGCATAATGCCTGCATTCGATTCATTCTAAATGTTCCGCTCCATTCCCACATCAGCCCATTCCTCCATCAGCTGTCCTGGTTAAGATTATGCGATAGACGCAAGCACCATGCTGTTTCTCTTCTGCACAAAATACTGCGAACAGGTAAACCAGACTACCTGAGAATAGATTTCAGCTACCTCTCTCCCTCAGGCAGAACACCCGCAAGGTCATCAACACGATCCCTGTTGTCCATCCCCATTCACCACAGTAGGATGTATAACAACTCATTTGTACCGGGGACCATACGTTCCTGGAATTCCCTCCCGGCTGAAATTAGAGTCATAAGCAACCCAAAGGTATTCAAAAGAATGTGCTGGAACTTTTATCTACAATCAGAATAATTTATTCCAAGAAGTACCCTCAAATGTTAGATTAAGTCAAATGAATAAAATGTAAATGTATGATTAGTAACATTGACAATTTTCGAGGTATAGTTTTAATAATAGTAAATACTATAAATTCATTTTAAAATGTTAAAAACAAATTATTAAATCACATTTCACGTTAATTTTAAATTATATTAAACTTATTTTTAATTTTAAGTAGTTATAATGCTCTGTTTACACAGGTGTACAATTATATGGTTTGGCATAATAGCAGGCTTCATAGCCTGAGCCCCGCCATGTACAGAAAGACATAAATAAATAAATAAATAAATAAATAAATAAATAAATAAATAAATAAATAAATAAATAAATAAATAAATAAATAAAAATAACCATGGAAAATGGGCAATCGACACGTTTCATACTATAAAGGCTCCGGGGCAAGATGAGATACTTCCCATACTCCTACAGGATGGACAGGAGATACTCGTCAAAGCCTTGACGGGCCTTTTAAGAGCTAGTCTAGCTTTAGGGCATGTACCGAAGTCATGGTCTGAAGCTAAAGCGGTATTCATACCTAAGCCTGGAAGGCCAAATTATGCCCAAGCCAAAGCATACAGACCATTACGTTCAACCTCCTTCATGCTGAAAGCAATGGAGAAAATTCTGGATAAATGTATCAGAAGAACGGTGCTACTGAACTCAATGATATATGAAAACCAGTTTGCATATAGACCTGGCACATCCACTGAAGTAGCATACCACCAGTTTGTCTGTAAACTAGAGGAAAGCCTAGAGTATAAAGAAATAGCACTGGCGGCATTTTTAGATATAGATGGATCCTTCAGCAATACAACCTATGACTCGATGATCAAAGCATTGGAAAAGAGCAAGGCGAGTAAAACCGTCGTCACATGGATTAAAAACATGTTAGACGGAAGGAAGACAAAAGCAACCCTGTTTGCAGAAATGCTGACGGTTAGGGCCACCCGAGGCTGTGCTCAGGAAGGAGTTCTTTCTCCTCTGCCGTGGAACCTCGTGGTGAACAAAATCATAGCTATGCTCAACGAATAGGGTTTTTATACACAAGGATACGCAGATGACCTAGTGATTGCGGTACGAGGTAACGTGATGAGTGTTATACAGAAACTCATGCAAAGATAACTTAAGCTTGTGGAGAACTGGTGGCAGAAAGTAAGCCAAGGAAAAGTCAATAGTAGATTGGATAGCCTACAGCGAATGGTATGCATAGCCATACCTGTGGCTATGACAACTATCAGTCAACCCGAACAAGATAACTGTGGTCCCTTTTACAAGAGGGAGGAAATTAGAGGGAGAGAGATCACCGAAGCCCTTTGGGCAAGATATATATATGGGAGAACAGACACTGCACCTAGTTGTAGTGATAGATAAAAATCTAACCTGGAATCTACATACAGAAAAGAACATAACCCGGGCCAAGAACTTGCTGTATGCATGTAAAAGGGCCGTCGGGAAGTCATGGGGCCTAAGGCCATCATTGGAAACGTGGATATATACAATGATCATTAGACTGTTGATGGCCTATGCTGCAATCATCTGGTGGCAGAAAGTTAGCCAAGGAAAAGTCAGTAGTATATTGGATTGCTCACAGAGAAAGGTATGCATAGCCATAGCTGTGGCTATGATAACTACTCCGACAGAAGCCTTGAATACTTTACAAGACCTCCCATCACTAGGCAATTTCATCAAAATTCCGGGTAGAATGAGTTCATATAGATTGGCACAATTAAAGTGCTGGAATGCAAAAAGACCCAATCTAGGACACTGTAAAATTAACAGAATAATAACAGAGGAAGTTCTACACATGCCTTCTGATCATATGATGCCAATGTACAACTTTGAAAAACCGTTTGAGACCCAGATAATAAAAAAAGAATACTGGGGTATCAACAAATGGAATGCTGAAAAAGAAGACATAGTGTGGTGGACTGATGGCTCAAAGACTGGGGATGGCACAGGAGGAGGGATCAAGAGGGGAAGACCTGAGAGATCAATCCAGATGAGCTTGGGCAGACACACTACAGTCTTTGAAGCTTGAAATGATAGCTATCACAACATGCCTTGAAGAAAATCTGAAAATGAACTATAGGAATATGAACATTTTCATTTTTATGGACAGCCAAGCGGCCATTAAGGCACTAGATGAAATCCAGATAATATCCAGAATTGTCTGGTATTGATACTCACTTCTCCTGAAGCTCTCAAAGTACAACATTGTCAAAATAATATGGGTATCAGAGCATGCAGGTATAGAAGGAAAAGAAAAAGCAGATAAACTGGCCAGGAAAGGGGCAGAAACACATTTTGTAGGCCCAGAACCTGTATATAGGATTGCCTATGGACAAGCCCGACACTACATAGGAAAATGGGTACGTAAGAAACAAATGGAAAACTGGAAAAATACTCCAGGATGCAGGCTTGCAAAGGAACTGATAAAAGGACCAAACAAGAAGCATACAAAAGAACTGTTGAAACTCAGCAGAGAAAATATAAGATGGGTAGTAGGACTGTTGACAAGACACTGCTATCTGAAAAAACACCTACACATAATTGGAGTAATAAGAGACAATAAATGTAGGAAATGCAATGAAGCAGAGGAATCAGCTGAACAAATACTTTTCGAATGTGAGGCGCTGGGTAGAATCAGACTCACCACTCTAGGACTACAAGGTGAAGAGAGAGAAAAAATCCAAGAAGACCCAATAAGAAACAATCTGCAGCTTTGTGAAGGGAGCTGGTATGTATAGGTGGGAATGAATAAAACATGGTAGCTAAAGATCTTAGAAGTCGACGCTAATTAGGAGCTAATATTTAGAGACCCCATCAAGATAAGAAGAAGAATAAGATGAAGAGCTGACTTCTTTCTTGCAGAATACTGTTGATCTCAACTGCGAACTCACTGCTTTAGCTTTAGTACACCTTGATTCAAACTCACTTAATATATTACGTAGTACCATCCTGGGAGATCTGAAAGTACACAAATCCTAAGTACTTGAAATTATCTACTTGTTCCAGCTTTGTATCACCAATCTCACATTCAATTCTGTTGAATTTCTTACCTACTGACATCTTTTTAATCCTTGAAGGCTAATTTTCATATCATAAATGGGGGTAGCTGCCTTTCGGGAGTTGCAAGGGCAGCAGTCTAGATGATTGACGGATGTAGCCTTGTAATAATACTCAACATGGCTTAGCTGTGTTGATACTGCTACACGGCTGAAAGCAACGGGAAACTAGAGGCGTAACTAACTCCCGAGGACATGCAGCTCTCTCTGTATGAATGATGTACTGATGATGGGTTCCTCCCGGTTAAAATATTCCGGAGGTAAACTAGTCCCCCATTCGGATCTCCGGGTGGGGAATACACGAGAGGGGGCGATCATCAGGAAGATAGAAGTTTGAATCGTTGTGGTAGATTCGAGAATCTGAAAAGAGAGATGGATAGACCAAAGTTAGATGTAGTTGGTAAAGTGAAGTACGTTGGCAGGAAGAACAGGATGTTTGGTGAGACGACTACCGAATTATTAACACAAAATCAAACAGGGGAAATGCAGGAGTTGGTTTAATAATGAATAAGAAAATAGGGCAACGGGTAAGCTACTACGACCAGCATAGTGAAAGAATTATTGTCGTCAAGATAGACACCAAACTAATGCCCACAATAATAGTGCAGGTCTATATGCCTACTAGCTCAGCGGATGATGAGGAAATCGAAAGAACATATGAAGAGATAGAAGATCTAATACAATATGTAAATGGTGACGAGAATCTAATTGTGATGGGAGAATGGAATGCAGTGGTAGGCCAAGGAAGAGAAGGTAGTACAGTAGGAGAGTTCGGATTGGTACAAAGGAAAGAAAGAGGAAGTCGGCTGGTTGAATTCTGCACTGATCATAATTTAGTCCTTGCCAATACTTGGTTCAAACTCCACAAACGACGGCTTTATACATGGACGAGACCTGGGGAAACTGGAAGGTATCAAATTGACTTCATTATGATTAGGCAGAGATTCAGAAACCGGTGTTGGATTGCAAAACTTTCCCAGGATCAGGCGTGGAATCGGACCACAACTTGTTGGTCATGAAATGCTATCTGAAGCTGAAGAAATTGAAGAAAGAAAAGAATGCAAAAAGATGGGATCTAGACAAGTTGAAAGAAAAGAGCGGGAGGGATTGTTTCAAGGAACATGCTGCAAAAGGACTAAATGAAAAGGCTGAAGGAAACACAATAGAGGAAGAGTGGATTGTCATGTAAAATGAAGTCAGCAGGGCTGCTGAAGAAATGTTATGAAGGAAGAAAAGATCAACTAAGAATCAGTGGAAAACTCAGGAGATATTAGACCTGATTGATGAACGACGAAAATACAGGAATGCCAGAAATGAAGAGGGCAGAAAAGAATACAGGAGATTAAAGAATGAAGTGGATAGAAAGTGCAAAATAACTAAGGAAGACTGGCTGAAGGAGAAGTGCAAGGATGTCGAAGGTTGTATGGTCCTGGGAAAGGTAGATGCTGCATACAGGAAAATCAAGGAAACCTTTAGAGAAAGTAAATCTAGGTGTATGAATATTAAGAGCTCAGATGGAAAGCCACTTCTAGGGAAAGAAGACAAAGCAGAAAGATGGCAGGAACATATCCAACATTTATATGAAGGTGAAGATATAGATTATTTGGTTCTGGAACAAGAAGAGGCTGTTGATGCTGATGAAATGGGAGTCCCAATTTTGAAGTTCGAGTTTGACAGAGCTGTGAGGGACCCAAATAGGAACAAGGCACCTGAAATTGATGACATTTCCTCTGAATTACTGACTGCCTTAGGAAAAACCAGCATGGCAAAGCTATTCCATTTAGTGTGTAAGATGTATGAGACAGGAGAAGTGCCATCCGATTTTCGGCACAATATTGTTATACCTATTCCCAAGAAAGCCGGTGCTGACAGGTGTGAAAACTAACGCACCCTTGGTTTAGTATCTCATGCCTGCAAAATTTTAACACGTATTAATTACAGGAGAATGGAAAACAAGTTGAAGCTGACTTGGGAGAAGATTAATTTGGCTTCAGAAGAAATGTAGGAACACGTGAAACAATCCTGACTTTACGTGTGATCTTAGAGGATCGAATCAAGAAAGACAAGCACACGTACATGGCATTTGTAGATCTAGAATCTAGAATCTAGTGGCATTCGATTATGTTGATTGGACCAAGCTATTTAAGATTCTGAAGATGATTGGGATCAGATACCGAGAACGAAGAATAACCTATAAATCTGTATAAAAATCAGTCTGCAGTGATAAGAATCGAGGGCTTTGAAAAAGAAGCAGCAATCCAGAAAGGAGTGACGCAAGGCTACAGTTTCCCCCTCCTTTTCAATGTTTACACAGAACAGGCAGTAGAGGAAATCAAAGAGGAATTTGGATAGGGAATCACAATCCAAGGAGAGAAATCAAAACTTTGAGATTTGCCTATGATATTGTTATTTTATCTGAGACTGCAGAAAATCTCGAGAAGCTGCTAAATGGTATGGACGAAGTCTTGGGTAAGGAGTGTAAGATGAAAACAAATAAGTCGAAAACAAAAGTAATGGGGTGCAGTCGAACGAAGGCAGGTGATGAAGGAATTATTAAATGAGGAAATTAACTCTTAAAAGAAGTAGATGAATATTGTTACTTGGGTAGTAAAATAAGTAACGATGGCAGAAGTAAGGAGGACATAAAAGGCGGATTAGCACAAGAAATGAAAAGCTGGCTTAAGAAAAGAAATTTGCTCACTTCAAACATTGATATAGGAATTAGAAAGATGAAGATTTTCGTGTGGAGCGTGGCATTGTATGGAACTAGCTCAGACAGAAAGAGAATAGAAACTTTTGAAATGTGGTGTTACAGAAGAATGCTGAAGGTGAGATTGATAGATCGAATCACAAAAGAAGGGATACTGAATCGAATTAGCGAGAGAAGATCGATTTGGCTAAATTTGGTGAGAAGAAGAGATAAAATGATAGGACAAATCTTGAGACACCCAGGACTTGTTCAGTTGGTTTTTGAAGGAAGTGTAGGTGGTAAGAACGGTAGGGGTAGACCAAGGTATGAATATGGCAAGCAGATTAGAGCAGATATAGGATGCAGTAGTTACTTAGAAATGAAGAGGTTAGCACAGGATAGGGTGGCATGTAGGGCTGCATCAAACCAGTCTATTGACTGAGGACTCAAACAACAACAACTCATTGCACCTATTTTCAAGTTCCATGATATTAGACTGTAGGCATTCGGCACAATCTGCTATTATGACAAAGTCGTCAGCATAAACCAGACTGGTCACCACATTTCCACACAATTGAATCACTCCCTGCCACTTTATACCTTTCAGCAGGTCATCCGTGTAAACTACGAACAGCAAAGGTGAAAGATTACAGCCTTGTCTAATCCCTGTAAGTACCCTGAACCAAGAACTCATTAGGCCTATACCATCAATTCTCACTGAAGCCCATTTGTCAACATAAACGCCTTTGATTGATTTTAATAATCTACCCTTTTCCATAGTCCCCCGGTATGGTGATCATCTTTATCCTAGGGACCCTGTCATATGCTTTCTCTAGATCTACAAATCAGAAACACATCTGTGTATTCCTCTCGTAACATTTTTCAATTACCTGAAGCGTACTGAAAATCTGTTTCTGTGCTCTGAAACCACACTGGTTTTCGTCCAACTTCTTCTCAACCACTGATCGCACCCTCCCTTCCAAGATGCCAGTGAATACTTTGCCTGGTATACTAATCAATGGGATACCACGATAGTTGTTGCAATCCTTCCTGTTCCATTGCTTATAGATAGGTGCATTTAATGCTTTTGTCCAATCTGAAGGCATCTTTCCTACACTCCATGCTAATCTTACTACTCTATGAAGCCATCTCATCCCTGCCTTCCCAATATACTTCACCATTTCAGGTATAGTTTCATCTATTCCTGCTGCTTTATGACAATGGATTTTATGTACCATTCTTTCCACTTCCTCAAGCGTAATTTCTACAACATAATTTTGCTCCTCCCCATGAACGTGGCAGTTCGCAACACCACAAGGAGGATTTCCTTTTACGTTGAAGATGTTCAAAATACCCCCTGCACCTCTCCAGTGACAACCTGTGATCTATTATGTGTTGACTTGAATTTCTCAAAACACTGTTCATTTCCTTTTCCCCTCCCTCCCTTCCTAAGATTCTTTATTACTGTCCAGAAAGGTTTCCCTGCTGCTTGACCAAGCCTTTCCAGATTATTACCAAAATTTTCCCACGACTTTGTTTTGAATTCAACAACTGTTTGTTTCGCTCAATTTCTTTCATCTACGTACAATTCCCTGTCTGCGTGAGCCCTTGTTTTGAGCCATTTCTGATAATCCTTCTTTTTACGTTTACAAGCTGCTCTCACTTCATCATTCCACCAAGATATTCGCTTTTCCTTATCTCTACACACAGTTGTTCCTAGGCATTACCTTGCTGTTTCTATTACAGCATCCCTGTATACCACCCATTCTCTTTCGATATCCTGAACCTGCTTACTGTCTACTGTTCGAAACTTCTCACTAATCATATCCATGTACTTCTTTCTAATTCCCTCGTCCTGGAGAATCTTCCATTATTCGTTTGCAGACAGATTTCGCTTTCTCTATCCTAGCCCAAGGGATACTTAATTCACTACAGATCAGATAGTGGTCTCGATCATCGAAAAATCCCCGGAAAACTCGTACATTCCCAACAGACTTCCTGAATTCAATGTCGATTAAGATATAGTCTATTATGGATATGGTATCCCTAGCCTGCCAGGTGTAGCGGTGGATAGCCTTACGCTTCAACAATGCATTCGTGACTGCTAGACCCATACTAGTAAAGAAGTCCCATTAGCTTCTACATCTTCCATACATTTAGCAATCACCCTTTCGTATCTTTCAGTTCTATTTCCAACTCTCGCATTGAAATCGCCCATTAGCACTATCCTCTGCTTGCTGTTGACTCTGACTACAATGTCACTCAATGCTTCATAAGACTTGTCAACTTCGTCCTCATCTGCACCCTCACATGGTGAATACACTGAGACAGTTCTCGTCCTAATCCCTCCAAATGCCAAATCTACTCACATCATTCGCTCATTTACGGGCCTAACTGAAACTATGTTGCGTGCAATTGTATTCCTGATAAACAGCCCTACCCGATATTCTGCCCTTCCCTTTTTAACATCTATCTAGTACACTTTATGATCAATCTCTTCCTCGTTTTCTCTCCTTATCCGAGTATCACTTACACTTAGCACATCCAGATGCATCCAAATTGCTGACTCAGCCGGTTCTACTTTCATTCATCCATAAGCCCCATTAATATTGATAGCTCCCCATCAAATTCCATTTCGTTCACCAAGTTGTTTCCAAGGAATCCTCACCTGTCAAGTGGGATTGGGACTCCGTTACTGTCATAGGTCCGAGGCTTGCATAAAACTTTCAGAGCTCGGCAAATTAATGAAGCTGGATGCTACCCTATTTTCACATAGTCCAAGTGATGATCTCTCCTCTGACGCGTTAGGGACCACTGGTGGATTATATAGTCCTAGACGTCTGAGCACAAAGTGGGCCATAACTCAGAATATGACCGAGATGCCCACTACCATTCCATAGCAACTGGTATACCGACACTCAGGACCACTTTCTAGGCCACTCAGTCGTTGACCATGGTTCACGAACTAGAACGTGACTACAGTAATGCACACCATGACCATAAATGACATATATATATATATACCATGATATATTTTTAAAATACCTTCATAAGCTTTAATAGGCGCCGTGACGTTAAAATAGACTGCGCGACGTTAAAATATCCCACGTTCTTCAGTTGACAGCTGTCATCTTTAACCACGTGCCCTTGTTTTGAACGCGTGGCTAACCTCACAGCTGTTTTCTTGACAGGTCCTAACCGCATGCATTTGATTTTCAGTTAGAGGATTGTAGGTCAGCTTAATCCCTCTTTCTCCTTACAGCGGAGGTAAGCTTAATCCCTCATCCTCCTTCTCCTCCTTACAGTTACAGAGTATAGCTCAATCACTCCTCCTCCTTACAGTTTTACGAACAGATGCCCTTCCGCTCGGAGGAAGCATAACTACACCAGTAGTATAATTGGATGGTTCTGCGGCCTCCTCCCGCGGGAAATTTGAATTCTGGCGGGAAATTTGAATTTTGGCGGGAAATTTGAATTTTGGCGGGAGATTTGAATTTGTAAACAAAGCCACGTGCTTTTTGACAGCTGTCATCTACAACAACGCATCGCTAACCTCACTGCTGCCATCTTGACGGGCCTAAACATCAGTAGTGCCAACTTAACCTAACTAGCGCGAGGTAAACAAAGCCACGTGTTTTTTGACAGCCACGTGCTTTTTGACAAACAACAACGCATCGCTAACCTCACTGCTGCCATCTTGACGGGTCTAAACCTCAGTGGTACCAACTTAACCTAACTAGCGCGAGGTAAACAAAGCCACGTGCTTTTTGACAGCCACGTGCTTTTTTGACAGCTGTCATCCGCCATCTTTAAACCACAGAGCACTGTGCTGCCCTCTTTATCGTAGTAGATGTAAAATTCGTCACCTGTCATCGGCAGTGCTGCCATCTTGGCGGGCCTAAACCTTAGTGCTACCAACTTAACCTCACTAGCGTGAGATAAGCAAATCCACGTGCAGCTGTCATCCGCCATCTTTAATCCAGAGAGCATCGTGCTGCCCTCTTTAGCTACTTACCTTTGAAATGTGGTACGTCACAGCAGTCATCCGCCATCTTGCATCGCAAACCTCAGTGCTGCACTCTTTAGCTGAAATGTAGTGGCGGCAAATTCCACGTGCTCTTGTTTGGAAACAAAGCCACCTGCAGCTGTCATCCGCCAGAGAGCACCGTGCTGCCCTCTTAACTACTTACCTTTGAAATGTGGTACGTCACAGCTGTCATCCGCCATCTTGCATCGCAAACCTCAGTGCTGCACTCTTTAGCTGAAATGTAGTGACGACAAATTCCACGTGCTCTTGTTTGGAAACAAAGCCACGTGCAGCTGTCAACCACCATTATTAATCCAGAGAGCACCGTGCTGCCCTCTTTAGCTACTTACCTTTGAAATGTGGTACGTCACAGCTGTCATCCGCCATCTTGCATCGCAAACCTCAGTGCTGCACTCTTTAGTTTGAAATGTGGTGGCGGCAAATTCCACGTGCTCTTGTTTGGAAACAAAGCCACGTGCAGCTGTCATCCGCCATCTTTAATCCAGAGAGCACCGTGCTGCCCTCTATGTGGTGGTGGTAAATTCTACACGCTCTTGTTTGGAAACAAACCCATGTGCTTTTCTGACTGCTGTCAATCACTAGGGAGCACCGTGCTGCCCTCTTTATGCCGGTGGCAAATTCCACGTGCTTTTTGACAGCTGTCATCCGCAAGAGAGCACCGTGCTGCCATCTTTAGCTAGATACCTTTGAAATGTGGTGGCGGCAAATTCCACGTGCTCTTGTTTAGTAAACAAAGCCACGTGCTTTTTTGACAGCTATCATCCGCCATATTTAATCAATAGAACACTGTGCTGCTATCATGCGGGTAATTTCGTCAGCTGTCATCCACCATCTTTAATCTACAGAGCGTCGTGCTGCTCTCTGTAGTAGCGGGCAATTTGAAAAGTTTTGTTACTTGTCATCCGTCATCTTTAATCAACAAAGCTTCGTACTGCTATCTTTAGCTACATACATTTAACATGTGGTGGCGGATAATTTGAAACCTTCCGTTAGCTATCATCCGCCATCTTTATTCAACAGAGCATCGTGCTGCTATCTCTAGCTACATACATTTAACATGTGGTGACGGCAATTTGAAATTCTATCTAGATGCCATCTTTAATCAACAGAGCACCGTGCTGCTATCCCTTTGAATTGTGGTGACGGATAATTTGAAATTCCGTTAGCTATCATCATTAAACATTAGTGCATTCGCTAACCTAACCTCTCATCTACTATCTTGAAGGAGATTATACGACACCTCCTCTACCTCCTGCTCTTCCTCCTCCTCTTCCTCCTCCTCCTCTGTCAAGGCATAACTTTATCGAACACGCATCGCGAAGGCAAGAGTGTGCAGCGATATGCATGTTTAGACTTGCGGATTACGAAAGAAACATAACAAGACTTGAATCGAACCCTGCACTCGATGTCGTTAACTTCAACATGTGATTAAAACATTGTCTGGTGTGTTCAGAACACTACATAAGTAGAATCGAACGCTGTACAACATGTTAGGGGATACCTTTGTTCTAAGAAGATCAGATTGAAACATAACAAGACTAGAATCGAACACTGCACTCGATGTCGTTAACCTTAACATGTGATCAGAACATTGATTGATGTGTTCAGATCACTAAACAAGTAGAACCGAACACTGTACAACATGTTAGGCGATACCTTTGATCTAAGAAAATTAGATTGCAAAATAACAAGACTAGAAGCGAACACTACACTCGATGCCGATAACCTTAACATGTGATCAGAACATTGGTCGATGTGTTCAGATCACTAAACAAGTAGAACCGAACACTGTACAACATGTCAGGGGATACCTTTGTTCTAAGAAAATTAGATTGAAATATAACAAGACTAGAACCGAACACTGTACAACATGTTAGGGGATACCTTTGTTCTAAGAAGATCAGATTGAAACATAACAAGACTAGAATTGAACACTGCACTCCATACAACATGTGATCAGAACATTGACTGATGTGTTCAGATCACTAAACAAGTAGAACCGAACACTGTACAACATGTTAGGGGACACCTTTGTTCTAAGAAAATTAGATTGAAACATAACAAGACTAGAATCGAACACTGCACTCGATGTCGTTAACCTTAACATGTGATCCGATACAACATGTTAGGGGATACCTTTGTTCTAAGAAAATTAGATTGAAACATAGCAAGACTAGAATCGAACACTGTAAGAACATTGTTTGATGTGTTCAGAGCAAAAGTACAACTTCAATGATTTACCTAGTGTAAAAATCAAAAACACACACTGTGCGCATATCGCATAGCTATCTCGCCTATCACTTGCCTAGTATGAGAATCAAAAACACACTGTACACATATCGCATAGCTAACTCGACAACACTTCAAATGATTTGCTTAAAAAATCTATACCGCGTAGCTAACTCGTTCATCACACTGCTAAGACGCTTAGTAATTGCAAATACACTGATATATGTCATACGAAAATCAAGAAAGCACACTGCGTAGCCAACTCGCTCGGGTCACTTTAATGATGATAGCTAACGGAATTTGAATTTATCCGTCACCACAATTCAAAGGGATAGCAGCACGGTGCTCTGTTGATTAAAGATGGCATCTAGATAGAATTTCAAATTGCCGTCACCACATGTTAAATGTATGTAGCTAGAGATAGCAGCACGATGCTCCGTTGAATAAAGATGGCGGATGATAGCTAACGGAAGTTTCAAATTACAACACGACTAGAACACTGCTACACGTTACTCTTTTTTTCTCGAAACACATACACACACGGATAAGAATGTATCGAGATACTACATACTTAAATTTTTAAAAAATAGGGGGATGAAAGATCATAAATTATATGTACACATGTTGTCTCCTCCAAGTTGTATGACGAAATAGACGCAGTACTGCGAGTTTCCGCTCTAGCTGGCGAACGGAAGTAGCATGATATCTCAAAAAAAGAAAAATATGCGTGAGCTTGCATACACGCAAGTCAGACACAATGATGGACACCGCGATTCAAATCCTGGCAACTTATGCCGTCAGGAAGGGCATCCGGTGAGCATCTAGCTGTAAATCCCCGATTCTCGTGTTAAAAAGATCATCTAGTTGTAAAACAGATTCTTAATCCTAGTTCTTTGACGTCAGGAAGGGCAACCGGTCGAAAACAATAGTGTATGATGTAAGAGGCTAGATACTGCCAGTTTTGCGTCAGAAAGGGCTACTTAAACAAATTCTTGCCATTTAAAATCTTACTTTTGCGTCAGGAAGGGCATCCGGCTGTAAAACAATAGTTCGTGATACAGCGATTTAAAATCTAAGAAGAGCATCTAGCTGTAAAACCCCGATTCTCGTGTTAGAAGTTGTAAAACAGATTCTTAATCCCAGTTCTTTGACGTCAGGAAAGGCAACCGGTCGAAAACAATAGTGTATGATGTAAGAGGCTAGATACTGCTAGTTTTGCGTCAGGAAGGGCAACTAGTCTTAAAACAAAACAGATTCTCAATCCTAGTTCTTTGACGTCAGGAAGGGCAACCGGTCGAAAACAATAGTGTATGATGTAAGAGGCTAGATACTGCCAGTTTTACGTCAGGAAGGGCAACTAGTCTTAAAACAAATTCTTGCGATTTAAAATCTTAGTTTTGCGTCAGGAAGGGCATCCGGCTGTAAAGCAATAGTTCGTGATACAGCGATTTAAAATCTAAGAAGAGCATCTAGCTGTAAATCCCCGATTCTCGTGTTAGAAGTTGTAAAACAGATTCTTAATCCGAGTTCTTTGACGTCAGGAAGGGCAACCGGTCGAAAACAATAGTGTATGATGTAAGAGGCTAGATACTACCAGTTTTGCGTCAGGAAGGGCAACTAGTCTTAAAACAAAACAGATTCTTAATCCAATTCTTTGACGTCAGGAAGGGCAACCGGTCGAAAACAATAGTGTATGATTTAAGAGGCTAGATACTGCCAGTTTTGCGTCAGAAAGGGCAACTTAAACAAATTCTTGCGATTTAAAATCTTAGTTTTGCGTCAGGAAGGGCATCCGGCTGTAAAACAATAGTTCGTGATACAGCGATTTAAAATCTAAGAAGAGCATCTTGCTGTAAAACCCCGATTCTCGTGTTAGAAGTTGTAAAACAGATTCTTAATCCCAGTTCTTTGACGTCAGGAAAGGCAACCGGTCGAAAACAATAGTGTATGATGTAAGAGGCTAGATACTGCTAGTTTTGCGTCAGGAAGGGCAACTAGTCTTAAAACAAAACAGATTCTCAATCCTAGTTCTTTGACGTCAGGAAGGGCAACCGGTCGAAAACAATAGTGTATGATGTAAGAGGCTAGATACTGCTTTTTAAAATCCTAGAAGGGCATCCTGTTGTAAAACGGATTCTTGTGATTTAAAATCTAGCGTCAGGAAGGGCAACCGGTCGTAAAACGAATTCTTGCGATTTAAACTCATGCGTCAGGAGGAGGCACTCGGCTTTAAAACATATTTTTAATCCCGGCCCTGCTACGTTAGGAACCACATCTAGCTGTAAAAACAGGAGCTTCAAACATTTACAGTTTTAAGCTTTAGGAACGGGTTATGGGTTACATTTCTTGTTCTACTGCATAGAACACTATCTTTGAAGTTGTATCGGCGCAGACATTCAGAGCGAGGTATGGAATGCATGTGTTGGCTGAAATAGTACACTCGGCTTCCGGCTGTAGTAACCTTGAACGAAGACACTGCGTGGTGATAAACTACTTGTAACTCACCGTGTAAGCTCCTAACATAAAATATCATGATTGTACGGAGAGGTTAAAACACACAGTTCCAGCATATAGCCCCCTCCTATCGAAAGAGCCTGCACGCCGCCGGCATGTAGGCTACTCCTGTTGAAGGAGCCTGCACAAGGTTTAACACCTTCCATCAACAGCCCTTACTTAACGCTGGCTTTTTGCACGCCCTCGAAACTACCTAAGAATGTAATATACAATAGTAGGGAGAGGGTAAAACCCGGTGCCGGCACATAGCCTACTCCTACCGAAGAAGCCTGCACACAGCTTAACGCCTCCATCCGACAAATGAATCACTCTCAACACTCTTGTACTTACAATCATTTTCGAAGGAGTCTGCATAAGGTTTAACGCCCCCTATCAACAGCCCTTACTTAATGCTGGCTTTTTTGCACACCCCGCCTCTTAGATAATACACCATAGTTTTACGACCGGTTACCCTTCCTGACTAGGATTTTAAATCGCAGTATACGCGATAAATTTGTTATAGCGGGTTTTATAACTAGATATCCTGGTACCGACACATAGCCTACTCCTACCGAAGAAGCCTGCACAAGGCTTATTGTCTCCATCCGACAGATGAATCACCATCAACGTCTTGTACTCGAAATCATTTTCGAAGGAGTCTACACAAGGTTTAACTCCCCCTATCAACAGCCCTTACTTAATGCTGGCTTTTTTGCACACCCCGCCTCTTAGATCATACACCATAGTTTTACGACCGGTTACCCTTCCTGACTAGGATTTTAAATCACAGTATACGCGATAAATTTGTTGTAGCGGGTTTTATAACTAGATGTACCGGTACCGGCACATAGCCTACTCCTACCGAAGAAGCCTGCACACAGCTTAACGCCTCCATCCGACAAATGAATCACCCTCACCACTCTTCAATCATTCTCGCTACTTCGGGAGATAGCAGGTTCGAACTCCTACTGTCGGAAGCCGAAAAAAATAGCAAATGCTAGGCGAGGGATCTGCGCGATCGTCATAACATGATCTAGCCGGATGCCCTTCCTGACGGCATAAGTGGCCAGGAATTGAATCGCGGTATCCATAATTGTGTCTGACTTGCATGTGTGCAAGCTCACCCGTATTTTTTTGCTGAGATATCATGCTACTTCCGTTCGCCAGCTAGAGCGGAAACTCGCAGTACTGCGTCTACTTCGTCTTACAACTTGGAGGAGACAACATGTGTACGTATAATTTATGATCTTTCATCCCCCTATTTTTTAAACATGTAAGTATGTAGTATCTCGCAACATTCTTATCCGTGTGTGTATGTGTTTCGAGAAAAAAAGAGTAACGTGTAACAGTGTTCTAGTCGTGTTGCAATTACTAAGCGAGTGGCCCGAGCGAGTTGGCTACGCAGTATGCTTTCTTGATTTTCGTATGACATATATCAGTGTATTTGCAATTACTAAGCGTCTTAGCAGTGTGATGAACGAGTTAGCTACGCGGTATAGATTTTTAAGCAAATCACTAAAGTGTTGCCGAGTTAGCTATGCGATATGTGCACAGTGTGTTTTTGATTTTCATACTAGGCAAGTGATAGGCGAGATAGCTATGCTATATGTGCACAGTGTGTGTTTTTGATTTTTACACTAGGTAAATCATTGAAGTTGTACTTTTGCTCTGAACACATCAAACAATGTTCTTACAGTGTTCGATTCTAGTCTTGCTATGTTTCAAACTAATTTTCTTAGAACAAAGTTATCCCCTAACATATTGTATCGGATCACATGTTAAGGTTAACGACATCGAGTGCAGTGTTCGATTCTAGTCTTGTTATGTTTCAATCTGATCTTCTTAGAACAAAGGTATCCCCTAACATGTTGCACAGTGTTCGGTTCTACTTGTTTAGTGATCTGAACACATCAATCAATGTTCTGATCACATGTTGTATCGAGTGCAGTGTTCAATTCTAGTCGTGTTATGTTTCAATCTGATCTTCTTAGAACAAAGGTATCCCCTAACATGTTGTGCAGTGTTCGGTTCTAGTCTTGTTATGTTTCAATCTAATTTTCTTAGAACAAAGGTATCCCCTGACATGTTGTACAGTGTTCGGTTCTACTTGTTTAGTGATCTGAACACATCAATCAATGTTCTGATCACATGTTAAGGTTAACGACATCGAGTGTAGTGTTCGATTCTAGTCTTGTTATTTTGCAATCTAATTTTCTTAGAACAAAGGTATCGCCTAACATGTTGTACAGTGTTCGGTTCTACTTGTTTAGTGATCTGAACACATCAATCAATGTTCTGATCACATGTTAAGGTTAACGACATCGAGTGCAGTGTTCGATTCTAGTCTTGTTATGTTTCAATCTGATCTTCTTAGAACAAAGGTATCCCCTAACATGTTGTACAGCGTTCGATTCTACTTATGTAGTGTTCTGAACACACCAGACAATGTTTTAATCACATGTTGAAGTTAACGACATCGAGTGCAGGGTTCGATTCAAGTCTTGTTATGTTTCTCTCGAAAGATGACGGATGACAAAGTAACAGAACTTTTCAAATTGCCCGCTACTACAGAGAGCAGCACGGCGCTCTGTAGATTAAAGATGGTGGATGACAGCTGACGAAATTACCCGCATGATAGCAGCACAGTGCTCTATTGATTAAAGATGGCGGATGATAGCTGTCAAAAAAGCACGTGGCTTTGTTTACTAAACAAGAGCACTTGGAATTTGCCGCCACCACATTTCAAAGGTATCTAGCTAAAGATGGCAGCACGGTGCTCTCTTGCGGATGACAGCTGTCAAAAAGCACGTGGAATTTGCCACCGGCATAAAGAGGGCAGCACGGTGCTCTCTAGCGATAGACAGCTGTCAGAAAAGCACATGGGTTTGTTTCCAAACAAGAGCGTGTAGAATTTACCACCACCACATAGAGGGCAGCACGATGCTCTCTGGATTAAAGATGGCGGATGACAGCTGCACGTGGCTTTGTTTCCAAACAAGAGCACGTGGAATTTGCCGCCACCACATTTCAAACTAAAGAGTGCAGCACTGAGGTTTGCGATGCAAGATGGCGGATGACAGCTGTGACGTACCACATTTCAAGGGTAAGTAGCTAAAGAGGGCAGCACGGTGCTCTCTGGATTAAAGATGGTGGTTGACAGCTGCACGTGGCTTTGTTTCCAAACAAGAGCACGTGGAATTTGTCGTCACTACATTTCAGCTAAAGAGTGCGGCACTGAGGTTTGCGATGCAAGATGGCGGATGACAGCTGTGACGTACCACATTTCAAAGGTAAGTAGCTAAAGAGGGCAGCACGGTGCTCTCTGGCGGATGACAGCTGCACGTGGCCTTGTTTAGAAACAAGAGCACGTGGAATTTGCCGCCACTACATTTCAGCTAAAGAGTGCAGCACTGAGGTTTGCGATGCAAGATGGCGGATGACAGCTGTGACGTACCACATTTCAAAGGTAAGTAGCTAAAGAGGGCAGCACGGTGCTCTATGGATTAAAGATGGCGGATGACAGCTGCACGTAACTTTGTTTCCAAACAAGAGCATAAAGAATTTGCCACCACTACATTTCAAAGGTATCTAGCTAAAGAGTGCAGCACTGAGGTTTCGGAAGCAAGATGGCGGATGACAGCTGTGACGTACCACATTTCAAAGGTAAGTAGCTAAAGAGGGCAGCACGGTGCTCTCTGGATTAAAGATGGCGGATGACAGCTGTCAAAAAGAACGTGGATTTGTTTATCTCTGTCAAAAAACACGTGGCTTTGTTTACCTCGCACTAGTTAGGTTAAGTTGGCACTACTGAGGTTTAGGCCCGTCAAGATCGCAGTACTGAGGTTAGCGATGCGTTGTTGTCTGTCAAAAAGCACGTGGCTGTCAAAAAACACGTGGCTTTGTTTACCTCGCGCTAGTTAGGTTAAGTTAGCACTACTGAGGTTTAGGCCTGTCAAGATAGCGGCACTGCGGATGACAGGTGACGAATTTGCAGCTACTGCGATAAAGAGGGCAGCATGGTGCTCTCTGGATTAAAGATGGCGGATGACAGCTGTCAAAAAAGCACGTGGCTGTCAAAAAGCACGTGGATTTGTTTACCTCACGCTAGTTATGTTAAGTTGGTACCACTGAGGTTTAGGCCCGTCAAGATGGCAGTACTGAGGTTAGCGATGCGTTGTTGTCTGTCAAAAAGCACGTGGCTGTCAAAAATACGTGGATTTGTTTACCTCACGCTAGTTAGGTTAAGTTGGTACCACTGAGGTTTAGGCCCGTCAAGATGGCAGCAGTGAGGTTAGCGATGCGTTGTTGTCTGTCAAAAAGCGCGTGGCTGTCAAAAAACACGTGGCTTTGTTTACCTCGCGCTAGTTAGGTTAAGTTGGCACTACTGAGGTTTAGGCCCGTCAAGATGGCAGCAGTGATGTTAACGATGCGTTGTTGTCAATGACAGCTGTCAAAAAGCACGTGGCTTTGTTTACAAATTCAAATCTCCCCCAAAATTCAAATTTCCCGCCAAAATTCAAATTTCCCGCCAGAATTCAAATTTCGCGCCGGAGGAGGCCACAGAACCATCCAATTATACTACTTACACCGTTGCTAAGGCTTTACGTATCTGTCCGACGCGTGACTTCCCTTCCTAAACAAGTTAAAACATGTTGTTAATCGGAGGAAACGCAAAAATTCACCATTGCTAAGGCTTTACATCTCCATCTGACGAGTGACCTCCACTCCTGAACAAGAAAAAAACATGTTATTATAGACGACCGGAAGGGATGAGACCACTACTAAGAGCATCAATTTTTGTGTGTGTTTAGAACATATTCCGTTGTTATCTCACAGTAAAGATTGGAATACTCAGCATACATTCCTACCGTGTTCTAAACAAAAAACTTACCTTGATAGGAGGAAGCGAGCGAAGGGAAATTGACACGCAAGCAGATGATGGTGATTTCATGGAATGGAACTAGCTGTCTCTCCTATATAACATCAGCTTTTTATGATGCAAACAGAATAAAATAATGATTCTAACACTGATCTTCCTTTGTTTAGCACTAGAATAATACATGCAACACATGGATTTCGAACCCTGTTCACTCAGTTTATCGTCAGAATAAAAATCTCTTAATACATGGAATCTCACTGAATTAATGCAAGAATAAAAATACCTCACCCCTTATTTTGTATGCTGTCTACACAGTTACCCTAAACAAATTACATACATGGAGTAGAACACTGAAACTCTCTGACGTGTAAGATAACAATAGTCTATAACAAACGCACTACTTTATTAATGATATACGCACACAACACTATCTACCGTAAAACTGAACACACACAAAAAATGAAATTGATGGTAGGACAAGCAAATCCTGTGAAGTAGCCCCTTACACACACATCACTACGCGCAAACACACACATTCTGTTTACGTGAGATAATTCTATCTAATAGCATTGTGAGGTTAGCATAAGGCTTTATACCCCCATCCGACAAACAAATAACTATGATCGGCCTACTCTCGCTGCGGAGAGGACTTTTTACACGCACATAGAATTATATATACTTACGCTGAATGGATTGAACGACGCTGGCCTTCATGATGATGATACTTACTATCTTCTAACGCAAGAGAATAAATAATAATATGATCTCCTGTCGTTATAGTAAGCACCTTTCACCTAAAGCCTCAATTTCTATGAACATGAACTCAGGCCTTGCGCAGTTTTCACTAATTTTTTGTAGATTATTTTATATTTTAAGATGTTCCTAATATACTTAGCTACTCCACCGCCGGCTTTACCTGTGCGAACATTTCCAATCAAAGTATAATTTTCGAGGCGGACGAGAGAGTCTGGCAACCAAGGTTTCATCCAGGTTTCCCCTTTCACGACGATGTGAGGGTTGACATTAGCAATTATATTACGGAGTTCGTGGAAGTGAGGAATTAGACTTTGAACGTTAGTATGTACTACCTGTAAGGTATTTGGGAAGTTGTTAAAAGCATTTGTAAGGGGATTAGTATTAAGGGGCTGGGTAGGTATGGGAGCGGAGATTCCGCTCAGCTGACTACCAGTAACGTGGCCGAAAATAGACGCATGTGCAGCACTCTCACTTTGAGTTCCCAACCTGTACGCAATCTTGCCCAGTTATGATATGTAAATCTAATGAAGATATAATCTAAAAGTAATAGTTGGAATATTAATTATAGTCTAGTAATTAAAGTCTAGTGTCTTAGTTAGTTAAAACTGTAAGATGTATAACGCTATGTTAGTTTCGGTCTGTCGGCTTATTTAATCTCGTCCAATTCCGCTCGGCTCGACACACGATATTTCACACCATTGTGTTTCACAATAATTGTACCGTCTATTGTCCAACAATTGGACACAGAACATATAGTGATCGCTTCTTGCAACAGTTCCATCCTGATTGACGTGAGGTCTTCTCTGATAGTTTTGCCCATTCCTTTCAGCTTCTTTTTTTGATTTGAATAGTTCGTTCCGTTTTCGGTACGACACGAACAACAATATTATCGGACGCGACTTATCTGTACTATTCAACCTTTGCATTAATAGGAAGAGCGTCTTTGCTTTATAAATTCACACTTAGGAATCTACACTGACTGACAGAGCAAATGCAACACCAAGAAGGAGTGGTTCGAAAGGGATGAAAGTTGGGGAAAAAACAGAGACGGCACGGACGAATAATTGATGTTTATTTCAAACCGATATGCAGGTTACACAATGCGCACGGCATCGACTCAGTAGGATGTAGGACCACCGCGAGCGGCGATGCACGCAGAAACACGTCGAGGTACAGAGGCAATAAGAGTGCGGATGGTGTCCTGAGGGATGGTTCTCCATTCTCTGTCAACCATTTGCCACAGTTGGTCGTCCGTACGAGGCTGGGGCAGAGTTTGCAAACGGCGTCCAATGAGATCCCACACGTGTTCGATTGGTGAGAGATCCGGAGAGTACGCTGGCCACGGAAGCATCTGTACACCTCATAGAGCCTGTTGGGAGATGCGAGCAGTGTGTGGGCGGGCATTATCCTGCTGAAACAGAGCATTGGGCAGCCCCTGAAGGTACGGGAGTGCCACCGGCCGCAGCACATGCTGCACGTAGCGGTGGGCATTTAACGTGCCTTGAATACGCACTAGAGGTGACGTGGAATCATACGCAATAGCGCCCCAAACCATGATGCCGCGTTGTCTAGCGGTAGGGCGCTCCACAGTTACTGCCGGATTTGACCTTTCTCCACGCCGACGCCACACTCGTCTGCGGTGACTATCACTGACAGAACAGAAGCGTGACTCATCGGAGAACACGACGTTCCGCCATTCCCTCATCCAAGTCGCTCTAGCCCGGCACCATGCCAGGCGTGCACGTCTATGCTGTGGAGTCAATGGTAGTCTTCTGAGCGGACGTCGGGAGTGCAGGCCTCCTTCAACCAATCGACGGGAAATTGTTCTGGTCGATATTGGAACAGCCAGGGTGTCTTGCACATGCTGAAGAATGGCGGTTGACGTGGCGTGCGGGGCTGCCACCGCTTGGTGGCGGATGCGCCGATCCTCGCGTGCTAACGTCACTCGGGCTGCGCCTGGACCCCTCGCACGTGCCGCATGTCCCTGCGCCAACCATCTTCGCCACAGGCGCTGCACCGTGGACACATCCCTATGGGTATCGACTGCGATTTGACGAAGCGACCAACCTGCCCTTCTCAGCCCGATCACCATACCCCTCGTTAAGTCGTCTGTCTGCTGGAAATGCCTCCGTTGACGGCGGCCTGGCATTCTTAGCTATACACGTGTCCTGTGGCACACGACAACACGTTCTACAATGACTGTCGGCTGAGAAATCACGGTACGAAGTGGGCCATTCGCCAACGCCGTGTCCCATTTATCGTTCGCTACGTGCGCAGCACAGCGGCGAATTTCACATCAAGAGCATACCTCAGTGACGTCAGTCTACCCTGCAATTGGCATAAAGTTCTGACCACCCCTTCTTGGTGTTGCATTTGCTCTGTCAGTCAGTGTATTTTTAAAATTTCACGTCTTCCAGGCCTATCACAGGTACAAACTACAATTATCAAAATCCAACAGTAGTCACTGCCTTAAATGCTCATAACATGCATATAACATGTTTAACATGAGAAGAATTAACTTTACAAGGGTAACAAGTACCCATTCTACAAGGCCTTCGGTAAAAACAAAAGGTTAATGTTACTGGCCCCTAAATCAAAATTTATTTCCTCCTTTACAAACCATTTCTTTTGTTTTCTTGATATTTGTTTTCAAATTCTATGTACTGAAGTATTCGGCCGTTTTCTTAAGACTATTTTGCATACCGACTGTCGTTAGTGAGAGCAGAAGGATGTTGTTTGGGAAGACTAGACCAGGAATTTCTTTGTTGTTTAAGCAAAGGCTAATCCTATCTTCCTTCCCCTTACAGTCGAATACATCATTAATAAAAGGTATAAACGAAACTGGTGATAGTTTACATCCCTGCTTAAGTCCAATATTCGAGTGTATCCTGCCTACCATTAGATTTTCCTTAAATTTAATCGAGCACATCACTTCTGCATATAATTCTTCTACGGCTTTAATCATTTTATTTGACATCCCTATTCCAGACAGTAGGCTACCGCAACGACAGCCCGTCTGCTAACCGAATCAAAAGCTTTTTGTAGGTCTATTTCTGCAATATACAACCTACCTCCTTCCCTCCTTATGTATTTATCTATTCAAGTCTTAATTATAAATATATTATCTGTAGTTCTCATTACTATCCTAAATCCTGACTGGTACACTGAGAACATAGAGTAATGTTCTGCCCATTTCATAATTCTTTTTGCTAAAATACCGGTGTAAATCTTACTGAGTGAATCCAGCGAGGTATTACCCCTATAGTTATTCGTGTTCGATCTTTCGCCCTTTCTTTTATCTTTCGGGCATATTACTCCTTCTTGCCAACATCCCGGAATTTTTCTGCCATCAAATATTTTGTTAAATATTTTAGTTAATATTTCTAGCATCTGGCTGTTGTTCCCTATCTCTTTCCAAAATTCATACGTAATTCCATTGGCAGCACCTGATTTTCTTCCCTTCCCTTTTTTGAATGTATCTAGGACCTCATCTGTGGTTATTATGTCGTCTAGAACAGGGAGAGAAAACTCCACATGTCCAAGTATACAAGTCTCATTTTTCTTCCCTTCCTATGTGTCTCTACCCCCTAATAATCCCTTAAAATACGCTAAACAATCCTCATTGCATATGCTTACTTGATTACCGCTTTTATAATCTTTACATATTGTGCTAATTCTTTTCCGTACTTTGTAGTTTCATTTTCTTTACAGTACTTATGTAAAAATTTGCCTCTTTGGCCTGCCAGTTCCTTTTGTTTCCCTCATTAAATCTTTGTATTCCTTCCTTATTTTACAAAAGTCTGCTCGTAAATCCTGAGATCCCTCATTTCGATACATTTTCAATGCCTTCGTCACTTGATGTTTCTTTTCTTTACACTCATGATTATTCCATTCGTTTTGTTTATATTGCCTTCGCTTACTCACAACCATTTTTTTTTTTACCAGCTACTTCTAATGATCTTTCAAGCATTCATATTGCTTCATCTATGTTATTATCCTCTATCATATACTCAATACGTATCTTCAAATTTCAGAAGTTTTACCCCTTTAGTAGTCCGTAAGCTCGTCTCTCCGGTCCTCAATACACCTGTATCTTACCAATTTTCTCTGTTCGTAGTTAAAATGTTGTTTTACTTCTTGTTTAGCTTCGTCTCTCGGTAATCGAATAGTAACTGAGAAATGATGAGACGCTGTCCAATTTTTTGCCTGAATGTCCTTAACCTAAGTTAAAGCCTCCCTAGATGCCAACACGAAGTCTGTAACACTCCTTCCTGACTCGACTATGTATATTAAGTTACCCGATACGTCCCCCGACCGGCCCCCATTCAAAATGTACAATTCCTCTATTGCACACATTTCCAGTAATTTCTCTCCATTTTTGTTACACTCTTTGTCGTTGCTTCTCCTTCTTTCTATTAATATTTCATCAATTTCTTTATCGTATAATGGATTATTTACGCCAACCCTTGTGTTGAAATCACCCATCATAATTATTCCCACTTTGTCATTTCCTAATTTAATCTCGTTTTCAACATCAGTAAGCTCCTCAAGAAGTTTTTCTTTTCAAACGGAGACCCCAATTGATGGTTGTAACCAAAACCAAGGAAAATCTCTCTCTCACTCTGATTTCCTTTCTTTACATTTACCCAAATCATTTTCTCACATCCCGAATTCCATAGCTCTACCTGCTTGCATATTTCGTCTTTTACGATCACTGACATCCGTCTCGAGTAACGCCCTTTCAGACTCCTTTTATGTTTCGTTCAACTCCAGACCTTATAACCCTGTATTTGTACATTGTGGCCAGACGGCAACCAAGTCTCTACTATCCCAATCATATCACTATCTCGCATTAGATCTATAAATTCATAATTTCCCTGTTTGCTCAATATACCCTCGATATTTATTAATCCCACGACCCAGTCTAGTTATTTGTTCGTGGGTATATCTGATGTCGCCAAGGCCTTATTTCTCGTCATTCGTGCTTTTTCTAACTGTATAATGGATCCACTTTGGGAGCTAACTATTTCCTCTTCCAACCCATTAGCCTCCTCAGACCTTGTCAACCCTTCTTTAGCCCAAATGTCTTTCAAATTTAACGCTGGCTTACGTTCCTTTTCTTCTCTTCTCCCTGGGTTGTCTTGCCTCGTAGGGACCATCTCTCCGTCTTGAGTTTATTTCCTTGGTTGGTGATGCCTGATTTCGAACGCCGCGTCATCCAGTTCTCTGTCCGTGTTTTGTTGATGGCCACACACAGCTGCTGACTCGGATCTACTGTCGTCACTCGCTAGACCACTGGCCTTCCTTATAGCTGACACATCAGGGCATTGCTCCAGCTCGCTGAGCTGACTAACAGTCCATAACCTGCTCCAAGAATCGCCCGCTGTTATAAGCCTGTTTCCACGGATAAATGCTATTAGCCCCGAATGCCGCGCCTTCCTTTGATGAAAACGTAATATTCGCATATTTTCTATTTCTCTCTTATCCAATCCTTTTAATCCATATTTTGTGCCCTTCAAACTATTCGCGCTTTCCAAAATATTTCGAGCGAAGCTTTATCTGACCCTGTAATAATTTAGAGGGGAATTTCTCAAGGCAGTATTATTGGACCTTTATGTTTTCTTATGTATATATATATATATATACCGGGCGAGTTGGCCGTGCGCGTAGAGGCGCGCGGCTGTGAGCTTGCATCCGGGAGATAGTAGGTTCGAATCCCACTATCGGCAGCCCTGAAAATGGTTTTCCGTGGTTTCCCATTTTCACACCAGGCAAATGCTGGGGCTGTACCTTAATTAAGGCCACGTCCGCTTCCTTCCAACTCCTAGGCCTTTCCTACCCCATCGTCGCCATAAGACCTATCTGTGTCGGTGTGACGTAAAGCCCCTAGCAAAAAAAAATTCTTATATAATATATAAATGATGTGAGTAAAGGAGTGGAATCAGAGGTAAGACTTTTTGCGGATGATGTTTTCCTCTATAGAGTAATAAACACGTTACATGATTGTTAGCAACTGCAAAAGGACCTCGATAATGTTGTGACATGGACAGTAGACAATGTTATTATGAGAAACGGGGTTAAAAGTCAGGTTGTGAGTTTCTCAAGTAGGAAAAGCCCTCTGAGTTTTAATTACTGCGTTGATGGGGTGAAAGTTGCTTTTGGGGATCATTGCAAGTGTCTGGGTGTTGTCCATTGTTGGATGCGCTAGCGAGTGGTTGACTGTTCCAAGAGCTCTGTGTTATATCAGTGATAAAGCAGTTAATGATTGTAGAAATTTACCTAATTTTGTGTGTGTGTATGATAACTTTAGCTGACCAAATAATTGTGTTTAGTGTTTGTTTGCTAGTTTGTTTGTTTGTTTGTAGTAACCTGCGATTAGTGGCATTTATTTACAGTTTTCACACTGAGTAGTTCCTTAGGCTTTCTCTAGATTACAAACTATAATTTAGGTCTGGGTGAAAGAAGAAATATATATCTTTCTTTTTAATAGTATTATTAAAATATCAATAGGTTTGTTGATAAATTACTTACAAAGACGGGATATTATAAAGTGTCGTAACTTCGGCAGCGGTTATAGTCTGTTAGTGCAAGCATTTGACAGTGTATTTCAAATAGCAATTCAACGGTCCCACCTATCACAAAGGTAATAACTTCCTCAAATAACGCGATTCTGTTGTAAATTTAGTTTAACGAAGGGATTTCAACAGAATAGACAGTATTTCACAGGCGAAATAGTTAACAGTCGTAATTGTTATTGATTATTGTCGCTCTTCGTATTCGGATATTGGCATTGTTGGCAACAGTCGTGAACAAAGTGTGTAGTGACCCAAGAAAATATAAATAAAAATCAGCTGATCCTTGTATTCGGTTCATTTGTACTTCTGAGTAGGCAGTTAAAGTATCCGTAATTTATATTTCACACCCTCGATATTTCAGTATTTATGAGCGGTTACCTAATAATCAAGTTCCTACATTCCAATAATTGCAATTTAAATCCCATTCGTAGTTTGGACAGAAATACATTTTAGAAATTATTGTAAACAACCTCGTATTTTTCAGCATTTAAGGACACTTTTATTCTCCGTTCGCGGAGTAGTGACATACGGTACGGTACCGGTATCGTAATTAGGATACGTCTGAAAGTAGTTTAAAATTACTGTAGTGTACTGTACAGTAGTATACGAGTAATATCCTATTAGAATTTAGTGTGATTATTTTATTATTGAAAAATATTTGTGTAGTACTTGTGTAGTAGAGGTATCCGTAGAAACTCTAACTAAAATACTGTTGTTGTAATTAGGATAGGCTTAATTGCAGTTTGGAATTGTGTAGTTCTTGTGAATTACTTTCGATATTCAGTAATTAACAGCAGTTTTATCCTGTTAGGGGTTGTACGAGAAAAAAAATAGAGCACGACTAAGTAGTATTGTAGTGTAGTCGTATATTAATTAACTTATTGTTGTGTACTATCCCAGATAATATATCCCTCCGTTCATTTATTTTTTGCAAATAAGGTATTTTATTTTTAATTTCATTTTTTTCCGCAAAGAATGACTAAGGAGCGCGAGTGTGCTTACTGTGGGTGTGGCGAGGCATTGAGGGGTATGAGGGAGGAGTTGGAAAGTTTGAGGGAGATAATTAGGATTCTCACAGAATACAGGAAGGAAGATAGGACTCCCTCAAACAATGTACAGGTTACAGTAGATGTACAAGAGAGAGGGGAATTAAAGGTAGGAGTTGTAGAAGACAGGTGGTCTAATGTTCTAAGGGGAAGGAGATTGCAGGCCAAGGGCTCTATTCAGGATCAGAATTCAGGACAGGTGTCTGAGTGAAATCGGTACGAGTCACTCCAGGTAGAACAACAGAGGGAAGATGAGGGACAGGGAACTGTTGCTGAAATGTGTGGAAGTAGGAGGAACGGAAAAGGTAGGAAAGGGAAATGAAGAGTAGAGGATAGGAAAAGACAGGTGGAACAGGGTCATGGGAAGGAGAAAAGGGAGGATGAAGTAGCTTCTGCAGCTATCAGGAAAGATAGGGCTGACCAGGAGGGGAGGGGATCAAATGAGGTGGATAGGATTGAGGCTCTGGTCATGGGGGATTCCATCGTTAGACACGTGGGGAAAGTGTGTGGAGGAAAGGGAACCAGGGTAGAATGTTATCCAGGAATTAGGTTGAGGCAGATGTTGAGAAAGTAGAAGAGAAGGAGGAGGGGAAGGAGAAGGTGGTAGTTTTTCACGTTGGTACCAACAACGTAAGGCAAGATGATATAAGTACCAACATAGTTGGAGATGTGTGGGATCTGGTAAGTGCAGCACGAGTGAAGTTTAAGAAAGCGGAGATTGTTATTAGTGGAATATTGTGTAGGAGGGATACTGACTGGAGGGTGATTGGGGATTTAAATGAGACTATGGAGTGGGTATGTGGGAAACTGGGAGTGAAATTTCTAGATCCTAATGGGTGGGTAGGAGATAGGGATCTGCGCCCGGATGGCCTTCATTTAAACCGCAGTGGTACGTATAAGTTAGGAAATTTGTTTGGAAGGGTAATAGATAGGTACGTTCAGGGAAACGGGATGGCCTAGAGAGCGGTGATAAGGGAACAGGGAACTGGAAATCAAGTAAGGATGACATAAAATTGTTAGTGTTGAACTTTAGAAGTATTGTAAGGAAAGGAATAGAATTGAGTAATTTAATATATATCTATTTACCAGATATTGTAATAGGAGTTGAATCATGGCTGAGAAATGACATAATGGGTACAGAAATTTTCTCAAGGCACTGGAGTGTGTATCGTAGTGATATGATAGGAATGGTGGGAGGGGGAGTGTTCATTCTGGTGAAAGAAGAATTTGTAAGCTACGAAAAAGTTAAAGATGAGACACATGAAATTCTAGTGTAAGGCTCATTTTTAAGATTTGATATATTTGGAGTGTAGAGATCGGGAAAGGGTAGCACTGACATGGATTCGGAATTATTTGATAGGATAGTCAGCTATGTGGGAAACGACATGGAAAGAAATGTGATTGTAGCGGGAGATCTGAATTTGCCAGATGTCAATTGGGAAGGAAATGCGAACGACATGAAGCATGAACAACAAATGGCAAATAAGTTAATATGGGAAGGACAGCTGATTCAGAAAGTGATGCAACCAACCAGAGGGAAAAATATCCTGGATGTCGTGCTGATAAAACCAGATGAGCTCTATAGGGAAACTTAAGTAATAGATGGTATTAGTGAACATGAAGCTGTTTTGTCGTAGGTCAAAATAAATGTGATAGAAAGGAAGGTCTTCAAAGAAGGACTGTTAGGCAGTACCATATGGCTGATAAAGCAGGCATGAGGCAGTTTCTAAAAAGTAACTATGATCGGTGGAAAACGGTAAATAAAAATGTAAACAGACTCTGGGATGGGTTTAAAGAAATTGTTGAGGAATGCGAAAACAGGTTTGTATCTTTAAGGGTGGTAAGGAATGGTAAATACCCACCTCATTATAATAGAAAAATAAAGAGACTAAGAAGGAGGTGCAGACTGGAAAGAAATAGAGTTAGAAATGGCTGTGGAAGTAAGGAGAAATTGAAGGAAATTACTAGAAAATTGAATCTAGCAAAGAAGGCAGCTAAGGATAACATGATGGCAAGCATAATTGGCAGTCATACAAATTTTAGTGAAAAATGGAAGGGTATGTATAGGTATTTTAAGGCAGAAACAGGTTCCAAGAAGGACGTTCCAGGAATAATTAATGAACAAGGGGAGTGTGTATGTGAGGATCTTCAAAAGGCAGAAGTATTCAGTCAGCAGTATGTAAAGATTGTTGGTTACAAGGATGATGTCGAGATAGAGGAGAAGACTAAGGCCAAAGAAGTAATATTATTTACATATGATAATATTACATTTACAATAAGATACAAAAGTTGAAAACTATAAAAGCGGCTGGAATTGACAAGATTTCTGGGGATATACCAAAGACAATGGGTTGGGATATAGTACCATATCTAAAGTACTTATTTGACTATTGTTTAGTCGGAGGAGCTGTACCAGATGAATGGAGAGTTGCTATAGTAGCCCCTGTGTATAAGGGAAAGGGTGATAGACATAAAGCTAAAAATTGCAGGCCAGTAAGTTTTGACATGCATTGTATGTAAGCTTTGGGAAGGCATTCTATCTGATTATATTAGACATGTTTGTGAAATTAATAACTGGTTCGATAGAAGGCAGTTCGGTTTTAGGAAAGGTTATTCCACTGAAGCTCAACTTGTAGGATTCCAGCAAGATAAGCTGATATCTTGGATTCTGGCGGTCAAATGGACTGTATCGCGATTGAGCTGTCAAAAGCATTTGATAGGGCGGATCATGGGAGTGCAATTGGACTAAACAAAGGAGTGACTGAATGGGTTGCTATATTTCTCGAAAATAGATCTCAGAGAATTAGAGTAGGTGAAGCTTTATCTGACCCTGTAATAGTTAAGAGGGGAATTCCTCAAGGCAGTATTATCGGACCTTTATGTTTTCTTATATATATAAATGATATGAGTAAAGGAGTGGAATCGGAGGGAAGGCTTTTTGCGGATGATGTTATTCTCTATAGAGTGATAAATAAGTTACAAGACTGTGAGCAACTGCAACGTGACCTCGAAAATATTGTGAGATGGACAGCAGGCATTGGTATGTTGATAAACGGGGTTAAAAGTCAGGTTGTGAGTTTCACAAATAGGAAACGTCCTCTCAGTTTTAATTACTGCGTTGAGCGGGTGAAAGTTCCTTTTGGGGATCATTGTAAGTACCTAGGTGTTATTATAAGAAAAGACCTTCATTGGGTTAAATACATAAATATGATTGTTAATAAAGGGTACAGATCTCTGCACATGGTTATGAGGGTATTTAGGGGTTGTAGTAAGGATGTAAAGGAGAGGGCATATAAGTCTCTGGTAAGACCCCAACTAGAGTATGGTTCCAGTGTACGGGACCCTGACCAGCATTACTTGATACAAGAACTGGAAAAATCCAAAAAAACAGCTCGATTTCTTCTGGGTGATTTCCGACAAAAGCGTAGCGTTACAAAAATGTTGCAAAGTTTGGGCTGGGAAGATTTGGGAGAAAAGAGACGAGCTGCTCGATTAAATGTTATATTCCGGGCTGTCAGAGGAGAGATGGCGTGGGACGACATCAGTTGACGAATAAGTTTGAGTGGTGTCTTTAAAAGTAGGATTGATCACAATATTAAGATAAAGTTGGAATTCAAGAGGACAAATTGGGGCAAATATTCGTTTATAGCAAGGGGAGTTAGGGATTGGAATAACTTACCAAGAGAGATGTTCAATAAATTTTCAATTTCTTTGAAATCATTTAGGAAAAGTCTAGGAAAACAACTTATAGGGAATCTGCCACCTGGGCGACTGCCCTAAATGCAGATCAGTAGTGATTGATTGATTGATTGATTGATTGATTGATTGATTGATTGATTTATAATATTTGTCTTGCCTTTTTGTTCGCGGCCGTTGTTTGCCTAGGAGGCCTCCATTTTCTTTTCTTTTTCAAACCATGGGCATGCCTGTGATGCGCCTTGAGTTTATACTTTACTTCCATGGTCCAAAAATGTTTGGCTATTAGTAGATAAAGTCACGGGTTCGGGCGCCTCCCCCTCCTCAGGCCATCGGCAGAGGCCTCCTCCTCGCGCGGGAAATTTGGCCTTTGGCGGGAGATTTGAATTTTGGCGCGTGATTTGAATTTGTAAACAAAGCCTCGTGCTTTTTGACAGCTGTAATCCGATAACAACGCATAGCTAAACTCAGTGCTGCCATCTTGACGGGACTAAACCTCAGTGCTGCCAACTAAACCTCACTAGCGCGAGATTTGAATTGGTAAAGTAAGCCACTTGTTTTTTGACAGCCACGTGCGTTTTGACAGCTGCCATCCGCCATCTTGCATCGCTAACATCAGTGCTGCTATCTTGACGGGTCTAAACCTCAGTGCTAACAACAAAACCTCACTATCGCGAGATTTGAATTTGTAAACAAAGCAGGGTTTTTTCTTGTCAGCTGTCATCCGCCATCTTGCATCGCTAACCTCAGTGCTGCTATCTTAACGGCACAAAACCTCAACAACAACGCATCGCTAACCTCAGTGCTGCCCTCTTTATGGTGCTAAACGTTATCGTCGTGGTGGTTGTGGTGGGAAATTTAAAATCCATGTGAAGAAGCAGACTCTGGGGTACTAGCGTCGATGTGTAAGTCCCTCCCGAGCAAGAAAAATATCGGGGATGTGTTTTACTAAAACGTTGTATTAGAGTGAGCTTAAAAGCAAGCACACAAGCTGCATCAAGTCGGCCAGCGCACGGACACTGCTGGAATGTGGGGCTTCAGCGAGTTTCGCCCAGTACAAAGATCACTACTCGCTTACACGCCGCGTCAAAATTTACAGCAGCGACCTGCTCTCTCTTGCTGGGCTAAGTAGCTTAGAAGCGCCTGCATTATAACATAACAGGTTCGATTCTGGCTTAGTCTAGTAGTGCTAGGCAGAACTCTTGAGGGACTAAAGTCTTACACCTTGGCATTTCTGGGTTCGGTCCTGGCTTATTCTGAAAGTGCTCGGAATAAATTCTAAGGAATTAAATGACTGGCACTTTTCCGTCTCCGGGTTCGATCCTAGCTCAGTCTGACGGTGCTTGGTAGAACTTTTGAGGGACTAAATTCCGGCACCTTGACGTCTCTAGGTTAGATCCTGTAGCATAGTCTGAAGGTGCTTAGTAGAACTTCTGAGGGAATAAATTCTATCACTTCAGCGTTTCCGGGTTCGATCCTGGTTTAGTCTAGTCGTGCACGCCAGGACTTCTGAGGTTCTAAATTCCGGCACTTCGGCGTCTCCGGGTTCGATCCTGACTCAGTTTGAAGGTGCTTAGTAGAATTTCAAAGGGATGAAATTCTAGTACCGCGGAGCTTCATGTAGTTAACATATCAGGTTCGATCCTGCAGCTCAGTCTAAAGGTGCTCGGAAAACTTTTGGAGGAATAAATTCCGGCACCTCGGAGTCTCCAGGTTCGATCCCGGCTTAGTTTGAATGTGCTCGGTAGAACTTTTTAAGGCCTAAATTCCGGCATTTCGGCGTCTCCGGGTTCTATCCTTGTTCAGTCTGAAGGTGCTCGGGAAATTAAATTCTAACACCTAGGGGTTTAAGGGTTCGATCCTAGCTCAGTCCGGTAGTTCAGCCTTATGTCGGTAGATTTACTAGCAGAACTCTTGAGGGACTAAATTCTAACACTTCAGCGTCTCTTGAGGGACTAAATTCCGGCACTTTGGCGTTTCCAGGTTCGATCCTGTAGCATAGTCTGAAGATGCTTGATAGAACTCTTTAGGGGCTAAATTACGACTCCTCGGCGTCTCTAGCAAGTTCGATCCGGTAGGGGATACCGTAGACGATTCTCCCTTTTTTACGGTGCGTTGTTGTTATCTTAGAGTCGCTTCCAGCTAAAACTATTTTTGGGATACTAACTCGCGAAGGAAGAAGTGCTTTAGTCTACTGCTTACTTTAAAGGCCTGTGTGTTTTCCCCCGACAGCTTAAAAAGTCTGTGCATAAACTTTTGATACAGACGTTACAAATGTAGTGCGGGCGTTTGCATATTGCATAGCCGCCTAATAACAAGTAGCATTCTACGGATGTAGTATGTTTGAATCGCACGCAGTTCTCCGTGTGTGTTAAGTGTGTGTGCGTATACAATTCCTGTACTTATCGTCTACCATCTAGTACTAAAACAAAAAGTAAAATTAATTCCTTAATTATTATTCTTATTCTCCTTCTTCTTCTTCTTCTTATTATTATTATTATACACAATTTCTTTATTCTTTGTTTTTAGGAAATCACAGTCTGTTGTTAACATTCCAGTGAGCATTATTTATCTGCACATTTTAATTAAGCCTAAACTGTTGGTTAGTGTTTGCATTTTTTTCGAAAGCAACTTCTACGCTAGCTAATAAAGATCTGCGAGCTGCAAGTATCTTAGCTTAGTAAAGATAGCTAGGCTAGCTCTTGACGAACCGACTTGCCCTTTTCTATCCTATCATCACTATGTGCCATGCAAGTGCGTTGTGTGTGAACATAACAATGTGCTAACGCTACTTTCAGACAGTTAGACAATATTTATAACAGGTTAGCTGTTAACAAACCAAGTAACTTTTGTAGCCCTTTCTTATCCCATCATCACAATGTGCGACGCAAGTGCTTCCACACTAGGCAATACAAATCTTCAAGTTGCATGTATTTTTAATTTAGTAAAAAGGCTAGGCTAGCTGTTAACAAACCAACTTACCCTTTCATATCCCATCATCACTATGTGCGATGCAAGTGCTTCTACGCTAGGTAATATCTTCGAGTTGCATGTTTGTAACTTAGTAAAGAAGGCTAGGCTGGCTGTTAACGAACCGACTTAAACTTTCATATCCTATCATCACTATGTAGGATGCAAGTGCTGTATGTAAACATGAGAATGTGCTAACGCTACTTTCAGACAGTTAGACGATATTTATAACAGGTTAGCTGTTAACAAACCAAGTAACTTTTGTAGCCCTTTCCTATCCTATCATCACTATAAGCGACGTAAGTGCTGTGTAAACATAAGTATGTGCTAACGCTGCTTTCAGGCAGTTAGACGATATTCATAATAGGCTAGCTGTTGATGAACCGACTTGCCCTTTCATATCCTATCATCACTATATGCGATGCAAGTGCTAACGCTACATTCATATTTTTTCTAGGTACATCAAGAATTATTGTCGACATTTATTCCAGTCTCAGTTTGAAAGGCTTGAACGTGCATATTTTAAGAATTATCGTTATTTATCCGAGTACATTTTGCAGTCTGCAACGTGTACATTTTAAGGTATATTTCGATCTTTTTTATCGATCTTATATGTTTTAATTGTTTTTCAAAACTCTAAAAAGTAGTATTCTGCTTTATTGTAGAAAACTATGGAGAAGATCAATTAGATAGGCGATATTTCAACTCCAACTACCAAGCCGCTAACAAGTCTACCGCTAAATGAGCAATTTAAAGTGATTGCGCTACGAAGATTAAAAACGAAATTTGGAGAAATAATTTTATGCGTCTGTAAGGACTTTCAAGTTTTTCTACCCAATAGATTTAGTGTGCTAACTGATGTAGAAATAGAAGAACTAAATCAACATTCTATTTACATTATATATCGCGGAATAGAGAACAAATCTTGTGTTACTAGTTTTGTTGATGCGTAATAAATTAGGAAACTATACATACATGTTTTATCGCGTTAGATCGAAATTCTTTGCCCTTATGTTTCTGTACAAAAATTTTCTGTTTATGCATATAGCGCTTAATCTAAACCTAAATAACAAATTAGTCGCTTTTGTGTGCAGCTTGAATGTAAGTTTCTTATCGATTGGTTTCTTCGATATGGCTTTTTTATATACATAGAAACAAAATATTTGATGAAAGAATTTTGTGCGTCCGTCAAGGTCTTCGAAGTATTTCTATCCAGTGTGTTATACGAAATTCAGTTTTTCTTATTAGTCAGCTCAAAACAACTAGATGCCCTTGTTGACGACCCCCATCCGACAGAACTAGTTATTAGCGAGTATTGTTTTTTGAATATTCACTATCAAACATTCTAAGTTTTGTATCGGTTGGTTCTCGATATGGCATTGTTCGCTGCAGCATGTATTGTACTGCCGGAATTTTGTCCTGCAAGTGTTGTTTTTTATTATTTACTATCAATCATTCTAAGTTTTGTATTAGTCGGATTTTGATATAGCATTGTTCGCCGCAGCATGTATTGTACTGCCGGAATTTTGTCCTGCAAATGCAGCAGATACAAACTTAACATAGTTTGATTGAAACTGCTGCCTGAGAGTTATAGTCGCAAGTAGATACCTGATGTACTTCTACTAAGTGAGCCTAGTATTGTTCCACATTAGCGAAATACACTCCACAAACTTTATATAAAGCGGATGTTATGCTAGGGTGTTTTGTTTTTATATAACGCGCAAGGTTATCCTGTCTTGCGAACGTTGCCTTACACTGCTCGCATGGGAACATAGTAGGGTTATAGTCGCAAGTTCCTGTCAAAGAAGCCTGCACAAGGCTTAACGTCCCCATCCGACAGATGAATCACCATCAACATCTTGTACCCGCAATCATTCTATCATGTCTGTGAATAAAATATCGAGATAGAGGGTTCGAACCCCTACTGTCATCAGCCCAGAAAATAGCAAATTCTAGGGGAGGCTAGCTGCACCTAGCCCTTTCCTGCGCGATCGCCAGTCTTCCTGGCAACGTGTAATTACATGAAAGATCAGGATCTGGCCTGATGCCCTTTCTGACGGCAAAAGGTAATAAGTTGCCAGGATTTGAATCGCGGTATCCATCATTTTATTTTTGTAAGTGTATGACTTGGCGTGTATGCAGGAACAAGGTCATGCGTATTTTTTGCTGAGATAACATGCCACTTCCGTTCACGTTCTAAGCAAGCTGTAGCAGAAACTCACAGTACTGCTTCCATTTGCTCTTACAACTTGGAGGAGACAACATGCACACAAATAATTTATGATTTTTCATCCTCCCATTTTTAACATGTAAGTACGTCAGGTGTAGTACCTAGCAACATTCTTGTCCGTGTGTTTCGAAAAAAAGAGTAACGTGTATGCGAATATCAGTGTTCTAGTCGTGTTATAATGTATTTGCTATTACTGAGAGTGACGGTATGGTTGTGTTCTAGTCGATTACCCGTGCATTTACAATTACTGAGCGTCTTAGCAGTGCGGTGAGCGAGTTAGCTACGCAGTATGGTTTTTGATTTTCGCACAATACAAGGCAAATCATTTGAAGTGTTGCTATATCGTTTACTGAGCGAGTTAGCTACGCAGTATATGCACAGTGTGTTTTTTGATTTTCGCAGTAGGTAAATCATTGAAATTATATATCGTTTACTGAGCGAGTTAGCTACGCGACATGTGCATAGTGTGTTTTTGATTTTCATACTAGGCAAATCATTGAATTTGTACTTTTGCTCTGAACACATCAATCAATGTTCCGATCACATGATGAGGTTAACATCATCGAGTGCAGTGTTCGATTCTAGTCTTGCTATGTTTTAATCTAATCTCCTTAAAACAAAGGTATCCCCTAACATGTTCTAAACACATGTTGTATCGAGTACGGTGTTTGATTCTAGTCTTGATCACTTATTTAGTGATCTAAACACATCAATCAATGTTCTGATCACGTGTTGAGTTTAACAACGCCGAGTGAAGTGTTCCATTCTAGTCTTAATCAATTCTTTTGTAATCTGATTTTCTTAGAACAAAGTACCGTGTTATATTCTAGCCTTGATCACTTATTTAGTGTTTTGAACACATCAATCAATGTTCTAATCAGATGCTGAAGTTAACGACATCGATCCCAATATTCGATTCTAGTCTTGTTACGTTTTAATCTAATCTTCTTAGAACAAAGGTATTCCCTGACATGTTCTAAACACATGGTGTACAGTGTTCTATTTCAGTCTTAATTACTTATTTAGTATTCTTAACACATCAATCAGTGTTCTAATCACATGTTGAAGTTAACGACATCGAGTACAGTGTTCGATTCTAGTCTTGTTATGTTTTAATCTGATCTCCTTAAAACAAAGGTATCCCCTAACATGTTCTAAACACATGTTGTATCGAGTACGGTGTTTGATTCTAGTCTTGATCACTTATTTAGTGATCTAAACACATCAATCAATGTTCTGATCACGTGTTGAGTTTAACAACGCCGAGTGAAGTGTTCCATTCTAGTCTTAATCAATTCTTTTGTAATCTGATTTTCTTAGAACAAAGTACCGTGTTATATTCTAGCCTTGATCACTTATTTAGTGTTTTGAACACATCAATCAATGTTCTAATCAAATGCTGAAGTTAACGACATCGATCCCAATGTTCGATTCTAGTCTTGTTACGTTTTAATCTAATCTTCTTAGAACAAAGGTATTCCCTGACATGTTCTAAACACATGGTGTACAGTGTTCTATTTCAGTCTTAATTACTTATTTAGTATTCTTAACACATCAATCAGTGTTCTAATCACATGTTGAAGTTAACGACATCGAGTACAGTGTTCGATTCTAGTCTTGTTATGTTTTAATCTAATCTTCTTAAAACAAAGGTATCCCCTAACATGTTCTAAACACATGTTGTATCGAGTACAGTGTTCGTAGTCTTGATCACTTGTTTAGTGATCTGAACACATCAATCAATGTTCTGATCACATGTTGAGGTTAACGACATCGCGTGCAGTGTTCGATTCTAGTCTTGTTATGTTTCAATCTAATCATCTTAGAACAAAGGTATCCCCTGACATGTTCAGTACCGGGTTCGATTCTAGTCTTGATCGCTTATTTAGTGTTTTGAACACATCAATCAATGTTCTAATCACATGTTGAAGTTAACAACATCGAGTGCAGTGTTCGATTATAGTCTTCTTATGTTTCTTTTGTAATCCACAAGTCTAAAGATGCACAATGATGTTATCGCTGCACACTCTTGCCTTGGCGATGCATGTTCGATAAAGCTATGCCTTGATAGAGGATGAGGAAGAGGTATAGGAGGCGGAGGAGGTAGAGAAGGAGGAGGTGGAGGTGGAGGAGGTGGAGCTGGAGCTGGAGGAAGTAGCCATAACTGCCGCCGCTATATTGTGTAGTAGGCTCTAAGCGCTAATTAGCGTCGGAAAGGCCATCTTGTCGTAAACTAAGGATAGTTTCCTTCAAGGTAGTAGATGCGAGGTTAGGTTCGCGAATGCACTAATGTTTAGTGATGATAGCAAACGGATTTTTTTAAAATTAACTGCCACCACATTTCAAAAATAGTAGCTAAAAATAGCAGCACGGTACTCAGTTGATTAAGGATGGCAGCTGGATAAAATTTCAAATTGCCACCATGATATTTAAAATGTATGTAGCTAAAGATTGCAGCACGATGCTTTTTTTGATTAAAGATTGCGCATGGCAGCTGACGGATATTTTAAAATTACCCGCAGTGCTGTAAAGATAGCAGCACTAAGGTAAGCGATCCAAGATGGCGGATAACATTTACCGCCACCACATTTCAAAGGAATGTAGCTAAAGATAGCAGCACGGTGCTCTGTTGATTAAAGATGGCAGCTTGTCAAAAAAGCATGTACAATTTTTCAAATTGTCCGCCACCACATTTGTAAGGTAAGTAGCTAAAGAGGGCAGAACGACACTCTATTTATAAAAGATGGCTGCTTGTTAAAAAATCACGTGGGTTTGTTAAGCACGTTTAATTTTTCAAATTGCCGCCACCACATTTCAAATGTAAGTAGCTAAAGAGTGCAGCACAGTGGTTTGCGATGCAAAATGTTGGATAACAGCTGTCAAAAAAGCACGTGGATTTTAAATTACCAGCAGTGCCGTAAAGAGGGCAGCACTAAGGGTAGCGATGCAAGATGGAGTATGTCAGCTGTCAAAACAGCACGTGGCTTTGTTTACCGATTCAAATCTCGCGCTAGTAGGGTTTTGTTGGCAGCACTGAGTTTTAGGCCCATCAAGATAGCAGCACTGCTGTTAGCGGTGCGTTGTTGTTTAAAGATAGCTGTCAAAAAGCTCGTGGCTGTCAAAAAAGCACGTGGCTTTGTTTACAAATTCAAATCTCGCCCTAGTGAGGTTTAGTTGGCAGCACTGAGAGTTAGGCCCGTCAAGATGGCAGCACTGAGGTTACCGATGCGTTGTTGTCGGATGACAGCTGTCAAAAAGCACGTATCCTTGTTTACAAATTCAAATCTCGCGCCAAAATTCAAATTTTCCGTGGGAGGTGGAAGCCCCTCCCGAGAGCCGGAGGCGGAGGTGGCGGCCGAACTGTCCACTTATACTACTGCTATTTTTATGTCGCGATCTCTCGCATTTTTTCTGTACTTTTGCCCTCCATGCTGCGTGGAAGCTTTGTTCTGTGTTGTAATTGTTGTGGATCTGGAAGTTAAATAGATGGATTCATAAAGAATTTTAACAATCTCGCGGAAAGAATGACTGAAATAAGCCGTACGTATTGTATTTGCATTACCAGATTATGCTGTGAGATTGAGAATATAACGGCGAAACCGTGTTATGAATAATTTGAGGTTGATATTTGATAAGCTTGTGCTCACGCATAGCGTCATGACTTCAATTGGATGGGCTGTGTACATGTACGTATCATTTATTTATTTTATTTTATTGCTAGCTTCAATTCTTGTTTCCTCTTGATTTTATTGTTATAATAAAGCCTCATTTAAATTTTCTTGGCATTTTATTGCTAGTAGCTTTGTGTTTTTCCTGTTATGATTTTGATATGAGCACCGTTTCCAGTTCAGGGCTATGTTAGTCCTTTCCTAGTCGAGGTCCACGCCTCGAATCTCCGACGCGTGCGTTTTATGCGTAGGTGTATTGTCGGTAAGGGTGTGGGTGTGGCTCAGGAGTTAGCTACGTTAGCTACGTCGTACATGCTCCAAGCTTCGTAGACCACAGGTAGGGCGAAGTGTGTCCCATTGGAACGATAACAACATGTAGCTGCGCGAACTTCCTTCCTTCGAAGCAATTCACTACACAAAGTTTATTCACTGCATAGAGATGTATTCCAGCGGCGAGTTTGTGGATATGTTACTCATCTATGGAGAAGCTTGGCAAAGTGCATACCAGGCAGAACGCCTGTACCAAGAACGCTATCCGGATATACGACACCTGACTGGCGTGGCATTTCGGTGTGTGGAAAGACCCCTGCGGGATACTGCATTCTTGGGAAGGACACGGAGTGTTCGAGATCATTCCGTGACGTCTGCTGACAATGAAGAGGTCGTGTTTGACGCTATCTGGCGTAACCCTCATACTAGCACACGGGCCATTGCACAGGAGACGAACATCAGCCGAGCGTCTGTTATGCGGATATTGCATACCAACCGGTTTCTCCCGTACCATCTGCACTTACACCAGGAGCATAATGGTCATGATTTCGATTCCCGGGTTGCATTCTGGCAATGGATCCTACAGCAAGTGGACACAGATCCTGCTTTTCTAGCGACTCTTTTATTTACGGACGAAGCACGATTCCACAACAATGGAACCGTTAATCGCCACAATAATCGTTACTGGAGCTTGGATAATCCCCATTGAGTGCGAAAGACAGCTTTTCAGGCACAGTGGGGCTGAATGTATGGTGTGGAATCAAGGGTGATCACTTCATCGGTCCCCATTTCTTTGAGGGCCATCTGACCAGCCAACGTTATCTGTGGTTTTTCCAAGATGAACTACCACCGTTTTTGGAACGTGTATAACTTCTTGACCGCTACAGGATATGGTTTCAACATGACGGATCTGCACCGCACGCGGCGGTTGTCGTTCGAAACTATCTCCATGCGACGTATCCTGATAAATGGATAGGAATGGGAGGACCTGTCCCCTGGCCCGCCAGACCGCCCGAATTTACGGCCCTGGATTTTTCTTTGGGGCCATGTATTACAACTGGTGTATGCATAGGAATCGGCAAGTCCTTGTCACCTTATATAGCTCATCACCGAGGCATGCAAATCCGTTCCATCAGAGATGATGAAACGGGCCAGGCGGTTCTGACAACATCGCGGGCAGCTCTGTATCGACCACGGAGGTCGTCAGTTCGAGCTGGTGCTGCGTTAAACCACGCGGATAACTGAAATCCTGTCGCTTGTTTCCTAGCCGCTGTCAACCCAGCTCCATACCAACGGCCCTTTTCAGGGCCAAATAAACAAATCAATCTGTGTAAAATACCGGTATTAAATATAAAACATTGACAGATCCCAGACAACTGGCTTAAAAAATACTTGCATCGGACTTGAACCTTCTAACCATCGAGCACTGTCAACTATCCCCAGCCTATGCTGGCCATAGACCATCATCTCCACATCCTCGTTCAGCCCAGCACCATGCCCAACGTGAGTATACAAACGGCCTTTTACAGGGTCAAATTAACAAATCAGTCCTGGGAAGCTACCAAGTATGCAACCTTACAAGATCCCAGGCATTTGGCTGTTAAAAAATTCTTATATGGAATTCGAACCTCCTACCTCTAGCACTGTCCACTACGGCAGATCTCTCTGCCCGCTTTCCATGTGTGCTACTGCGTCACTCGACCTACGCCGCCCAGTTCCCAGCCACTTCCCAGCATATACAGTAGCGTGCTCCCGGTCTGTGCGTCCACCTCCTGTTTTTAAGTACGTGTTCTCCGTATCCGTATACGTTTTACGGGCTCATTCCAGGTACCCATATTGAACTAATAGTGGCGCTCACGATTCCTGCTGTCTTCTAGCCCGTAAACACAAATCTCGTAATATTACCCTGGTTTAGAAGAGGGACCGATGTCTTTCAAAATTGTAGTAAATGTGAAGGGATGCTGAAAACTGGATGGCAAGGGGCTGGCGGACCACCCGGTATATTTCCATGTTTCCTTTGCAAGATAAGGTCGGCGGATGCAGAGTCGGCTTCGGCCGAGCCCGTGGCCATGGCTGGAGCGGGGCTCGATAGCGTTGCATTTCTATCGACCAACCGAGCAGAGTAGGTCGAAGTTCGTGTCATTTAATAACGGCATAGCCATCTGGGATGATACCATACGATAAAATCCGTTTTTAAAACTCAGTGTAAGATTTTACATATAATGAACGATTCATATAAATTAAAGAATAACATGCAAACAAGTATTTGAGGTGCCTAATATCAAACCCGGCATGCGCCACCTATATCAAAATTGAGTTTTAAGGATTGATCCTTATAGCATTTTTAATGCTCTCTCTGAATTAATGGTCCGTGTCTTTCATAAACGAATATTTATACGTAATTTTTACATAGAAATATGCAGTTTCTTTCATAGTTGGACACCTCCAAACGTAGTTTATATTAAAAACGGACATGACTGTTTCACCCAATCATATTGCTACAAGTGACATCAAACTGTCATGGCGACCAGAGAATTCTTATCGACATCTTAAGGAAAAAAGAGGAGGACTGTTTTTTAATGTCGTACGATTGCCAAAAGAACCTCGTTTTGCCAAAATTACGTGAACTTTCGGCTTATTATTCCAGACAACTCTACTGTTACAATCTGTCTGTTGTAATAAGGCGCATCTCAAAGCAAACTGCGCCTTGACAATGTGTCTGTTTATACGTGGCTGGAGAATGAGGGAAATGAATCATCAAACGAAATAGCATCAGCGGTTGTCAATGAGTTACGATCTAGTGATTTACATGGCTTCACTTCAGTCAAGTTGATTGCTGATGGCTGCGCCGCCCAAAATATAAACATTAGTATGTTGGCGATGTGTGCACAGTGGCTTACAACGTATGCACCATCCTCTGTTGACAAATTAAAACTGGTAATTCCAGTTACTGGACACTCATATTTGCCTCCAGATAGGATTTTTTGACACATTGAGAAAGACCTTAAGAAGATGACGACCTTAGTAAGTCCTGATGAATAGATGAATATCTTGAGGTGTTCAAAATGTACGGCACAGTGAAAGTGATTGAACAAACCTTGGAACCACTGAATTGGAAAGAACAGGCACAGATTTATCTGAAATCTACTAGTCAAGTTCATTTCAAGATTTCACAGTGTAAAAGAATTGTACTCAGTAGTACGAAAAGAGGCAGAGGTAGGTTACTATTTGGAAACAGGTATTGAGCGTAAGATCACGAAAACATGACAGGTAAGTCCAATGTTAATGAATCATTTACCTACTGATATTGGCATGAATGTAAACCCACGGAAACTTAAAGATGAGGACAAATTACTAGGAAAGCACTTCGGAAAAGATTGGAAATTAATGCCTCTCTTAAGTGATATGTCGAAGTCATCAATAAGAACATTTGTAGTGAAAATGAACAAGCTGTAAATGATTATTTATGAATGTGATTGTTCTGAAGACCCTTGCGATGAACCAGAGGTTATTTGCCAAGAAACACAGTGAAGCAAGAACTGAAATGAATGTTAAAAATGATAACAAAGTATAAGAATAGCCTTATTTCTTTCATATTTTAATTATATTTCTTTTAAAATGGAAGTTTACTTCCGTGGCTTCCTGCAAATTTTTTCTGAATATTGGGATAGTTCGTTTCAAAAGTGGACAATTATATGGATGTTTGTATCAAAAATGCCAAAAGCCAATCTCGGTTTCAGAAATGGACATCGTCATATTTGAACGTGTTTTACATTGACTTAGACTGAAATTCCTAAGTGTCGACCATGATTTTCTTGTTCATAGGGCTGGAAATACGACACACACAAAATTTTACACATGTAACGGGGATTTAACATAGAGAAGCAAAAATGTGGCTCTACTGAAAAATAAACAAAATGGCTTTTGTCCATTTTTGATACTAGGCACCTCATTTAATAATCTAACAATATTAATATTTACATCTCAGGATCGTTATGACATAGTTATGTAGGTCTATGTCTGTGACAATTGTGACAGTTTTCATAGCGGCCAGACTGATTACAGCTGCAATACAAGGAATAAAATTTCATTAAAATATAATATGCACACACTTTCGCTCGATGAAAAGTGCCCATATTATATGCATCTACGTTGAATCATCAGCCCGAGGGTGGTTCCAACCTCCACTGATCCACCATTAGCTATCATAAGTATTATTTATCCCTAAAGAGGTGTACAAGGAAAATGAGGAGTGAGGTAGTTTTGGGTTGCTTTCCTCATTGGGCCAGAAGGTTTTGTTTGCCTGCCAAGGGCACTGAAATTCATACACCAAACAACTTTACGATGAACACTACACACAATTCATCACAGAGACAGGCTGCATAAGGAATGCTATTGCTGGAATCGCTCATATTACAGACACTTTCATATCGTCAAAGCCAAGGATGAAACTGAAACACTCCTGAGATGAGAAGCTCAGTCGGTAGAGCGCTGGCCTTCTGCGTTCAAGTTGGTTGGGTTGATTGCGGCTCAGGTTGGTGGTATTTGGAGGTGCTCGTATACATCAGCCTCCTGCACCTCGGCGTCTCCGAACATCGTAAATGTAGTTAGTAAGGGTGTATGATGACTGAAGGCAGGTCCGAACCTCCGCAGAGGTGTGTCTGGGCCGTAATTTACGTACGGTAGGGTGGCCAGTTCCTTTCGTTACCCTCCACCAACAGCGCGTGGCTTTACGTCTCAATCCCATGTATAAGTAACGTGACGTCACAGTCATATCCTTGCATACGAGAGCGAGCCTAAACACACAGACGCAATTTTGAAGTGTCCTATAATTACAGGCACTTTCTTGTTGTGGTCTGGCCCAGTTTTACTCAGCTTAAGGCCTTACGAATCTATCCGACGGACAAATACCGTGACGTTATAGCGTGAGTGATTTTAAAAGAGGTCAGCTCATGGCTTTATGTCTCCATCCGACAGTGAAGAACATGTCAAAACATGCATAACCATGACGACGTGATCTTTTGCTTAAGGCTTTACGCCCTATCCGACAGACTGTCTCCGACGGGATTGAGCACGTGCCATACTAAGATCATTCTGTTTTAACATGCAGCGATGACGACGATATGGTAATGCATGTTTAGACTTGTTCGTTATCAAGGTTACTCTCTAGTAAACTCAAGCCATTATAGATGGTATGATTATGAATATTTCTTTGGTCTCTGAGATACTTTGATAGAGAGTAGAGCTCTTTATTCTATCATGACAAGAACATTAATAGTTGATGTACAAGGATTTAAAGTAAATGGCAACAAATTTGTGTTCAAAGATTTGGCTGTGTGGGATGTTACTGTGTTGTGGGCGCCAAAACACGTCAGTTTAGTATTTAGCCCAACTTTGCCTTACTGTTTGGAAACAGATTAACACAAAAAGCAGACTCAATGGATTGAAAAATTTTAGGTCTGCAGTGGGAAGAAAGAGGAACACATTATCTCTTTCTATCTTTGATCATGAACGCTCATTTGTCAAGAACACATCTTGTTTTTAAAGGGTTGTGAAAACAAGGAATGGTTGCATGAGTTCTACCATCAACGTGTGAAATTATCGAAATGCATGAATTAGCATGTTCATCATTTAAAAGCTTTACAACGAGCATAGTGGAGAAACAATTAAACAGTCTTTACGACAGGTGTGCATGATCTTTGGTTGTGTTGCAGTAGAGGTCGGGAGGTGAGGAACATATGTAAATTGCGGAGTCGAAATGACGTCAGTGTGAAAGAAACATTTGTTGAGTAAAGGCATCATGTCATTTATATACGATACTAAGTGTAACGCAGTTCAAAAGGCAATCGTAAAGTTCTATTCATGCAAAAAAGAGTAAACAGTTTTACTGAAGAAGAGCTGAATGCATTACCAAAGGCATTTTTGGTTAATGTAGCTGCGAATGCTGTAAAGATGATCTGGGTTAAGGTGCCTCGTCAGTGGACTCAAGATCCTGTTTTGTGAGAGCTTCAAACGTGTAGATTTTATCATGAACGAGTGAGTTTAGTAAAGAGACCTTCAGTGAGACAGTGTCGTACATGTCAACTCATTAAACTGTATCACGGACCTAAATATAACCAGTTGTTTTCGCTTATAAACATTTATGATGCTTGCGAAAAGATTACACAAGTTGTCGCAGAAAAAGTGAAGAAACGTGCTGGGAGAAAGGTGAGGAAGCATGTAGGGCATGGAGTCATCAATAAGGTTATTGATCTTCTTCCCTTTGAGCTTCATTTCCTAGTTGCCCGTACTGCGGACATGGAACTCGACTTGACGTCCGTTTGGCACGTGGTGGTCCAGGTATTAATACGTTAGATGCTCCCTGCAAAGAGCATGACATTGCTTATCGTCAAAACACTTCTGAACTAATATGTATCGTAAAGCTATGCAGTGTGTGTCGTCACCTAATGCTACAGTTGATGAGAAGATAGCAGCACTTATCGTTGCCGGTGCAATGAATGGAAAACTGTTACTTGGTGGTGGCATTAAACAGCGAAGGACAGAACAGATTTACCTGAAGAAAGAAAAATGCATATATTCTAAAAATAAATACGAATTGTTCAACATATCTGCAAGTGCTGTTTAAATTTTTAAATATTAATCCTACAGCATGTCTGAAGTTAACCAGTAGGAATAATGTGGACTTGCATGCTTAATCCTTTCTTATGGCATAGAAGAAAGGAGAGGTAGAGGTTCGAGAATAAAAAACTCAAGTTTTAAAGTACATCCTCTTTATTAATCCATGAATTGAAGTTCTTATAAAAACCAAGCCATTTGACATATAGTTTATTTTCACAACGACGAATAACACGTTCGATTTAATATTGATTAGGGTATTTTGTTTTATGCAGTTCTTCGATGTAGAATCCTCCTTTAATAGGTTTTCCTCTGAGATCGCGAAGTAAATATGTAACTGGATTAGTAAACTTAACCCTCCTGATTTGAAAAATATCTGTGCTCCAGGTAGGGATGTATCCTTTTGCAAACATAGACTTGTGTTAGCTGATGAGTACGAAATCACCTTATTTAAAGCTATGGTGGCGTGGATCAGTCATTTTGATTACAGGTAAATAGCATCTAAGCGTGGTGTATTCTATGTGACAACTCTTGGTTTTGTCCCGATAGTGCGATGGGGTCTATCGTTGTAGGTAGACACGAGGCTAGGTAGCAATTCAATCCAACGATATGAACCTTGAGCTTTAAATCCCTCCTCATCATTGTTATGAGTGTACGATTCTAGAACACTTGCCTTGAGATTGCTGTACGTAGATTACTGATGAATGCCAAGTAACTTGAGGTAAGAAGGAAAATCATTGTTGTAAAACTCTTTACCTTGATCGGTTTGAAGAAGACTTCGGCAGCGTTTCGACTGTTCCACAATATGTTTAAATGCGTCTCTGACTTGATCTGCTGTCTTACAGCGCACAGGTTGTGCAAAAGCAAACTTAGAGTACACATCGTGGACAGTAAGTAGATACTTATACCCCATATTGCTAGAGGCATACGGAATCATTTCTACTAAGTCTGCTTGCCAGAGATCATCTTTCCCGCGTGTAATAACGCGTCTGCGATAGTAGTGGCGATGTATTGGTTTATGTAACTCGTGTGCGATGCTCATCTTTACAGGTGAGGTCTTACCTTGAAGAGCCACTACTGAATAATACCCGCATGTCGTAATTCCCTCTCTTTTTCTAGAATTTGACATGGTGGTAGTTATTGATCAAGTGGTGACTGTAACGCTGTGTTAATGCACATAAAGTGATCAAAACCCATGCGATATCGTCCATACTAAGCATCACTTTCTTTATCAACAACTAAAAAGCCCTAACGATGTGATGACCAACATGTAGCACACATACGTTTAAAGTCATTAAATGTCATATCAATGTTAACATGATCATCATACACATGGCGCATGTTGCGCTCATCCTTCGGAAAAGCACAATAATATTTGCGTTGTCGCGTATCAACTGCTTAGGCACACGAGAATAAGTCTGATATAAATTGATGCAATCTACATATTTATGTCGCCCCATACTAAAGTATGCACGACAAACGTTTTGATGTTCTGTTGCGACACCGTCAAAGATCATAAGAGAATTGGGAAGCACATCATCCCGTGATGGTACTTGCTCATGTGAATTAAATCGAAAATATTTCAATCTATCTTTAACCAGATCGCGCATTACAATTTGTAGAAGAGTGCATAGCAGTTGATAGAGTGACTAGGCGAAAACACAAATATTCTCGAAGCGTATGCCATTTAAAGAGGTAATGAGAGTAAGTAAAAGATTTATCTTTCCACATCCCTACGCGCCAGATATAATATACCGAATTGTAAAAAGAAACAGCGTTCCATGACGCCTTTTGTAGTTGTACTAGAACTAGATAGGAGATGTGCCACGATGTCACTAACCGGTAGTGGGTCTGGTTGTTTTATAATCTTCATGGTAACTGAATAATATAGTAGGCAAGAGTAATATATATATCAAACGAAGCATCAAGTAACTGTCAGTTCATAATTTACTCTTCGTGAGTAAAGTCGTGTACAGAATGGTGAAACAACGATATTCAAACGAAATCAAGAAGAAAACTAAAAATGTTGGATGGAAAGATTTTGTAAAGGCTGCACGAAAAGCTACCCGTGGGGAACACAATCCACGTGTAGCTATTACTAAGGCCAAATACAGTAGAGACAATACTCGACACTTCCGGATTTAGCCTTGTTAAACTGGGAGACAAGTCGCAAGTGGCACTCCTATTGGCTTGACCTGAAAATTCGCGCTAAATTCAAATATCAATGGAAATGTATATGCGGAAATATATAAATAAATTACGTCTAGAAAGAGTTACTAGGATATTAACTTCAAAGTTGCTAAAGCAATTCTGGATAAATGAATGAAGAATTATTTAACAGGTTATTATTTAAAGACTGAAATTAGACATATAATCAAGATGTGAAATGTACTGCTGTGAAAGGACTTGATCTTTCATTTATGCATTACTTTATTAGCTTTAGAATTCCTGCCTGAACTTTTACGGCTAGATTTGTCTTTTTTCTCATTTAAAAGCACTTCATCATCATTTTAAAACACTTGTCAACAAAAATATCGGCACATTCCTTACACACACATGATTCAATTTACATTTAAGAGCTGTACAATTTTCCTTTTAACTTGAAGCCTACTAACAGAGAGAAAATCTATAAATTTAGCCTCAAAAACATTCAAACATTCCCTATAAGCAATACTTGCCATAATGTCATTACATTAGGGTAAAGCAAAGTTGCATCATCATATTGTTTATCAAAATATGTACATTTCTTAAATCACCCATATTTTCTTCAGTGCTTGACAACGCATTACGGTATTCCAAATGGGGTAACTTGGAACACAACCAGCCACACTCATATGCATATGCATTTTCCTGAATTAAATCAAACCCACAGATCACACCTACAAAAACACATCGGTATTGAAAGTTACCTGCTGCACTATACAAAACATATGCGTATTATATTATAAACCAGTTAAAATATGGGTCGAGCAGGTCAGAAGATTATGAAGTACTATAAAAGTCTCTTTGTCACTGGAATAATATATATGCAAACACAATATTACTTACATTTTCTTGTCACGAGGGAAACGGAAGAAAGACCGCGCATTCTTCTCTACTTCATAGTTACTGGAGCCAAACACAGCACATACCTTTCCCCTCATGTTGAGAGGAGATATCAAGGAATGACACATGCTACTATTTAATTATGTCAACTCACTGAAAACGCATAAATAACACCAAAAACTTCACACACAAATACACGTGCGCTTATGACAGAATCAGTAGTTCTCAAGTCAATCCTCTAGAGAGAGCTCTAATAGCTGTCCCTCGATATCTCACCGAGTGTCGCGTATTGGCTCTACTGTATTTGCTAAGGCACTTCTCGCAGCAAAAGCGAAAGTTTCTCCAAAGTGCAGAGCAATGTTTTGTAAACGTGCACGAATTATTACTGTACCAAAATGAGGAGGAGTTCTTCCTGCGCTGTTTGCTGGACTAGAAGCTTTAATGTCTTTGCTGGTTGGTGCTAGTGCTGTAGCAAGAACAGTTAAGGCAGTAGAAGAGGCGAAGGAACAGCTAAAAGAGAGTGAACGTCATAACAATAGTATGAAGGAAATTTCATTACGTGACCAAGGCGTACAGATAAAGCTTACGCCATACAAAAAAGGGGTTGGCATCTGCATATCTCCAAAAAAAAGTGTACTGAATGCACTGCCACATCAAGCTGTATTGCACGAAGAATTTTTTACGTTTGCTAAACGACTAGGAATTCATTATTTTCTAGGTGTGTATATTCGCGATCAACTACCAGCATGGCCAAGTGAACGTGAGGGTGCTGTAATTTACTAACACAACAGTCGCGGAACTGAAACTCGTTACGTTGCCTCCGTAAAACGTAAATCTAAATTATGGTATTTCGCTAGCTATGGTGACTTAACCTCCTCCATTTGAGCGCATATTTCGGAAACAGTGCAGACATTGTTTACAATAAAAACCGTATGCAAAAATTCAATACACGCTTTTGCGGACTATTATGCCTTATGTTCTTATATAACCCAGGCAGTCGACAAAGAGCAACGGTGTACACGTGATGACCAACGGTGAAGGAACGTTCGCTGAACGCGGAGAAGGGCCTGAAAGAACCGTCTACTTTAATTCACCGATCGAACTCGGTTATCAGCCAAAAAGTCTTGGACGTTTGTCGTTTGAAAGCCACAATAAAACCTATAATGTGCATGGTGGTGTAAACAAGTTCTATTACGATGAGTATGTGCTAACGCTACCATCAGGCAGTTATTAAGTGGACGATATTCATGACTACATTAAAAGTATTAATGGAACAGTTTACTGAAGAGCGTTTTAGTAATAATAATTACAAGTTCTCAATTACTGTAAGCAACTTCACACATAAATGTTTTATTGAGTCAACATTTAAGATTGAGTTCAAATCACAACCTGATTCGATTGGACCATTGTTTGGAGTTTCAACAGGGGAGCTCATACCGAACGCACGTTACGAGTCTGGTCAACATATAACACACTTCGATGATAATCATGTGAACATTATTTGTAATATTATTGCAGACTTTTATAGTAATCAACAATCTTCACTCTTCCTACACGACTTATTATTACAGAGGAAAGTCGTTATATTATTCGTGAGAGACAGTCAGTAGTCCTTTATCATCCTGTGTCTTTAAAACACATTAGTAACATCACTCTTAGGCTTGTAAGTAAACATATTCAGATTATTAATTTAGATAGGCACACCTACGTAGCTTATAAACTTTATCTTAAACCAGTATGAAAAATCTATAAAACACGGTGTACGTTCCGAAGACATACTACATGTTTGCGAAGACTGCCCATCAGCAGATACTCCAAGATTTAGGTTATACGCTACTACAAGAAAATGGAAAATGCTGGACATTATAAACACAGTAGAAGCTCATGAAGGTGTAGTACGAAGCGAGCTTCATTCTTATCAACCTTATACATTTGGACTTAATAACAATGATGAAATTCGCTTTATCATTAATTAACAAGGTGTATACACACAACCACACGAAAGCTACCCCTATACTGAAGGACGACTAGATAAGTCAGATGGAAGTGGACCAAACACATCTCAACTAAACAACCATGGTCTAGCATTTCTCTTTCCTGAAGCCCGATATGTAGTAAATTGTGTGGAAACAGATAGATCGGAGAATGTTGGTATTACAAGCGCATTGAAACTCTATCTTTCTTTTAGTGACGAAGAAAGAAATATTTTACGGATGGCAGGATGGTGACCAAAAGCTACTAACAACTGGATGATTAATGAGGACGGATCTTCTACAGGTACGTTACCATTGAAACATATTATTGGCTTTGCAGACGACTTTAGACGTATTATAATAAACGCAAAACCAGAGGTAATTCTGATCCGTGATCGAAGTGATTACAACTCTCTTAAAGGAGCAGAAACGCCAGTAGACTCGAAAATTACACTTGATCGTATATTGTGGCGGATTCCACATGTAACATTATCTGATCGAGGAAAACTTCGATTGCTCAATATTGTAGAAAATGATACACCATTACCTATACGTTTACGAAGTTGGGAGATGCGTGAATATCCAGTGTTACCACCTACAAACAAGCATAGCTGGGCTATTGGAACGTCACGTTTTACTGAAAAGCCATTGTATACTTTTTGTGGATTTCAAACCCATCGTAAATTCAACCATGAAGAAAATGTAAATTAAGAAATATTAGACTATATCATAATGGAATTACGAATCCATACGATAACATGGATATTAAGTTTGAGAAAAATTAATTTGCGTTGCTCTACGACAGGTTTTGTAAATTCCAATAATCGTATTATCAGAAAGACGATCGTCCGCTATTTTCGCCAGAAGAATTTAAATATAAAGCACCGATTGTAGTTATAGACTGCTCTTATCATGAAGAATCTATAAAAGAATCACCTGTCGACATTCGTTTAACATTTGAAACATCTGAAAATATTCCTCCTAACACAACAGCCTATTGTCTTGTTATTCATATGAGTTATGTCACTTACCATCCGCTAACGAATATTGTTACAAGACTATAAATAAGGATAGCCCTTTATCAGTGTGTAGAGATTGTTGGTTACAAGGATAATGTCCAGATAGAGGAGGTGACTAATACTAAAGAAGTATTAAAATTTACCTATGATAACAACAATATCTACAGAAGATACAGAAGTCTAAGACTAGAAAAGCGGATGGAAATGATAAGATTTCATTTTTACAAATTGTTTACGTCGCACCGACACAGGTAGGTCTTATGGTGACGATGGGACAGGAAGGGGCCAGGAGTTGGAAGGAAGCGGCCTTGGCTTTAACTTAGGTACAGCCCCAGCATTTGTCTGGTGGGAAGAAAGGAAACCACGGAAAACCATCTTCAGGGCTGCAGACAGTGGGGTTCGAACCCACTATCTCCCGAATACTGGACAGGGGCCTCACTTAAGCGACTGCACCTATCGAGCTCGGTGCATGGGACTCTCACCAGGAATATCTGATTCTAGAACTGGAAAAAATCCAAAGAAAAGCAGCTAGATTTGTTCTGGGTGATTTCAGACAAAATAATAGCGTTGCAAAAATGTTGCAAAGTTTGGGCGGGGAAAAATTGGGAGAAAGAAGACGAGCTGCTCGACTAAGTGGTATGTTCCAAGCTGTCAGCGGAAAGATGGCGTGGAATGACATTAGTAGACGAATACATTTGAGTGACGTCTTTAAAAGTAGGAAAGATCACATTATGAAGATAAAGTTGGAATTCAAGAGGACAAACTGGGACAAATATTTATTTATAAGAAGGAGAGTTACGGATTGGTATAACTTTCCAAGGGAGTGTTCAATAAATTTCCAATTTCTTTGAAATTATTTAAGAAAGGGCTAGAAAAAAACAGGTAGGGAAACTGCCACCTGGGCGACTGCCCTAAATGCAGAACAGTATTGATTGATTGAGTGATTGATTGATTGATTGATTGATTGATTGATTGATTGATTGATTGATTGATTGATTGATTGATTGATTGATTGATTGATTGATAGACAGATAGATAGATAGATTGATTGATTGATTGATTGATTGATTGATTGATTGATTGATTGATTGATTGATTGATTGATTGATTGATTGATTGATGGATGCTAAGTAAATGACTGCGAATTGAAATCGTGCGTTTAATTCATGTGAACTTGTGTTCGAATTAGGATGCCCTCCTCCTTTATCCAGGCTTGAGTCTGGAGTTGACACCCTGAAGGGTTTACTAAATCGTTTGTAAGATTTTTGTTTACTATATGTTACAGAAAGGAAGACTAGGATTAGAGGATATACGAGTAATATATAGAGAGGTGTTTAGTGCTGTACTGTAAAGGGATCTAGCTTAAAGATGACGCCATCGCTTTGAAGATCTATTACTTAATAATATCCGCACGACGTAATTCTTGCCCTATTTCTGAAATGTCTGCTTTGTACTGTGTGTAACTATCATCGTGATAGGATCTTAGCAGTTGCAAACGTCTTACTAGTAGGTTGGGGTCTTTACAGTATCTTACATCTATATAGGGTAACAGAGATTTGTTGTTTACGTTGCGTTTACATGCAGAGTGTTGATGTGTATAAAACGGTAGAACTTCTTCTGATGTAGTAAGTGCTTCTGCGATGGCATTTTTAGGTAAATACTGAACATGGCTTGAAGGCAAAAATGCGTTGAAATATTCTTCTTCTTCATTATTATTATTATTATTATTATTATTATTATTATTATTATTATTATTATTATTATTATTATCTTGCTTATCTTCTTCTAGATCATCATCCTTTGTTCTTCTTGATACGTTTGCACGGCTACAGAACATGTAGTGGGCTTAGGGAATGAAGTAAAATTTAAAACCTCAAGGGACAGAATCGTTCTGCACTTCTGCACTTTTGCTCCTTTACACTTTAACCATTTAGTCCTTTTGCCCTCAAAACTCGCAACTTGTTTGAAGATGAAAGTCGTGTCAAGACGAGTTTAGGACGGAGAAAGGATGAATAATTATTCGAAACTCCCGTTCTGATATCTGCTAATCATAAGCTAGTTCACACGATGATCATGTAGAGACATCTGGAATTGTCTCATAATGGAGTACTTTGGGACAGCGGATTAGGATTGTTAATGGTAGAAGAACCATATAAGAGGTGATTTCTGGCGGTATCAAGTATAGAAGATAGCAAGTGAAGATTCACTTGCGCCGTTTTCAGAGCTGTACATTTTGAGCTCGTCAGGACTTTGTCTGTTCCAGAGTTCCTTCAAGCAACACGAAGATTCATTGCTCGGAGAGGGCGACCGAATGTTTTTAAGAAATTTCATGGGAGCTAAAAACGCTATCCATGATACTGACTATACCATAGTGAGTGTAGAGGCTAGTTTAATGAGAATTGTTTGGTAGTTCGATCTTCTCACTGCTGTATGGAGGAGAGGCTTTAGGGAGCGTAATATTCAGATGTTAAAGAAGTTGCTGTAAAAACTACTAGGCCATTCCTCCTTATATTACAAGGAGCTATTGACTATTGTCTATTCAGTACTGTTGGACACTGAAGCAGTTATTAAGGGCAGGAGGGCAGAAGGGCAAAAGGGAATCAACAATAGTCTAGAGCTTAGAGCTGAACTTGGAACGAGATGGTGACACTGAAATTGGAAGACGGTGTAAGGTTTAAAAGATGTGCTTTATTCATAGGGACATAACTTTAGAAATCAAAGCTACTTCAAGGTCTTAAAGCTGAGTGGCTGCAGAGTTAATGACGCTAGCAACTGAGCTGATGCGTAATGCGCTGTTGGTTTTTAGTGTTTGGAACACTGAATTTTTTATTTTAATATTTTCAAGTTATAGACTTGAATCTAGACACATATAGCATCTTTATCATAAACATCATCATCATGGTCATCATTATGAATATCATCCTGCTTTTCTTTACCTTGAGATGTGTGCTTAGTAACAGAACTTGTACCAGGCGTAGAGGTTGAATTAAAAATCTCTCCCAGTGATGTACTATTTAAAAAATCAGTATCTGCATAAATACGTTCGAGCTCTTTAAGTTTGTTTCTTGATGAAACTACACTACACGCGTTTTCATGACGTTGCCTATTGTAAGCGTTCTTGAATTGTCTTCTACAATGTTTTGCATTGAAAAGTAGTCTTATACAACATCTCATGGCGTCTTTTGTGACAACACCGGAAAAATGTCTTTCCACACTATTTACAACTATAGATAGGAATCGGTTGTTCCATGATAGACGAATTTCTAATAACACAACTCTCACATTACTCAAAAGATGAATCTCTGCCTGAGGGCTCCTTCCCTCTTGGAGTGCAGACTATCATGCTAACTAAATTATAATCCATTAAAAGCATGCATTTACTTCAAACACCCGGCCTCCTAGCTCGTAAAATTAGTTTTCTGCTGAGATGTGCGCACTCTCAGGACACCGTTCTGCAATACATTTCATATAATAGCGTTAGCTGCTGGTCTATCGATAAATACGACACAACGATTGCTGTAGAAAGTTACATTTCTAAACCTTTTGTCCGAATATGTTTTTCTGTACAGGTTATAATAATAAACGTAGGCTTTTGCTGACTTGCGATAATTTTTTGAACAGAATGTAGTTTTCACGCTAGAACGACATAGATACATCGACCCGATGTGAAAATGTGAAGTCACTTAAAACCATATTCAGAGTGGGGGTTCATACGTACTCTCTCTTGTGTACAAGTTCACGGCCAAGAGGATTTTTAAACTTAGGGTCTGTACGGTTAACGCCCTTAGGCCTGCGATGTCTGTAAGGTTAAGCCTGGACACGTAGCGCGCGCAAGGTTATGCCATGCACTTTATTAGGCCTGCATTCGAAACCGGGGTCTCTAGGGTTAAGCCTGGACACGTAACCGGCGTAAGTTCGTGTCATATGAGGTTAAGAGCGTGCACATACGCTGAAAAAGCAGTAGAAGTAGAAGAAGTATCATTTTTGTTTTATGTATTTTTTAATTTCCATCATGTAATTAATCTAAGAAAGTAATACTTTTTTGACAACTAAATGTTAAACCTAATGTGATCTATACACTATTATTTTACAATATTCGAATTTATTTACACCGTTTTGTGTCGAGGAAAGCGGAAGAAATGCTTCGATAGATCAACAAGTTCAAAGATTTTGCAGCCAGAAACAGCACAAACTTTACGAAACATGGTTCAATACTTGTATGATTGTAATTCGTAACACTTTTGCCACCGGAAAAATTAAATTTTCACCAAAATTGTTTTCTTGACGCAAATCCAAGAACAAAATTTCACACCACATCATCTGATTAGTATTACTACTACACTCAGATTCAAGCCTGTCCCGCTGACTGCTCTGGCAATCAATGTCTTGTGGTATCACGTATTCTCTATAATGTATTTGGTATTATTGCCCCTTATATTGACTAAGAAATCTACTGATCAACATAAAACTAAACATCAGGTGAAATGGTATACTGCTGAGCATGAAGTTTTGAAATTAAAGGTTATGCTATTCTATACATCACATAAAATCCAGGACACTTTAAATACTAAATCTCATATGTTTGCATTGGAATCAATATAAAATGCACTTAGAGAAGCTACAATTTCTACAAATATTAACTCCATACAAAATTCGAAGAATTCGTGTAAAGCAGCTTGGACAGTAACCAGTGTAAGTTCATGTCATATGAGGTTAAGAGCACGCACTTACGCTGAAAAAAGAGGTAGACGTAGAAGTAGACTCATTTTTGTTTTATGTATTTTGTTTCACTTTCCTTCATGTAATTAATCTAAGAAAAGAATACTTGTAAAACCTGTGGCTATTCATGACCCTAATGTCTCTAATAATTACTTCATCCTTTTAGTCGAAGGCATACGTTCTAAATTTCAACTATCAAGTAGTATGGCTATTGGAAAGCTGACAAGCTTAAATTTCAAACTGATCAGATGTAACGTACATTTAAAATGGAGAATGGTTAAATCTGAAGAAGTGGAAAAAGTTGCTGGTAATATGAAACCTTCAAATGGCAAAGATCACTATGGTTTTACCAACATTTTAAAATCCCTCATTAGTTCCTCTGACAAAGATAATATATGAATGCCTTCAAACTGGTTAGTTTCGGTGTACAAAAGGAAAGTTGATAGACCATTATGCAGCAGCTAATCTATCGTTTAGTCTCTGTTGTTCCGATTCTCTAAAATATGAATATATGACTCTAGTACAAGTTTAGCAATACTTTGTGTCTCAAAACTTTTTGCCAAAATCTGAGAATGTCTTTATACCAGGAAATTCGACAATAAATTCACTGGATGATTATGGAAATTATGTTTAGATATTCCCTATGTGAATTTAGTAGAGCTTTTGACTGTGTCCCGAATATTCTGCTTATAAATGAGCATTTGTATTTGTATTTCTTGCAATGAACGTAAAAACTTTCGATAATACATGTATGGTCGAGCTCAGTATGTGGTTGAAAATAGGATGTCCTTCATAGCATCTGGCCTGAAATGTGGGGTGCATCATGGGTCTATCCTTGGTCCCTTTCTCTTTCTGGTCATGATAAATGACTTAGATGAGAACGTATAAATAAATACTGCCTTATATGCAGACGACACTACTTTTCTGAGCTCAAACAAAAATCTTGATGAACTACTTTTGTTGTCCGAATACACATTTGATTGATCTATCTGCTGAACAATACAGGCTTCCGCCCAAATATATGTTCCCATACAAACCAAATAAAAAATGTAAAATTGAAAATCTAGATCTACTATGTGGGCACTCACATGGGCGAGAGACCGAAACACATGTGAAAGCCACCCCTATACTATGTGGACACTCACATGGGCGGAAACCCGTGCCTTATGTAAACGCCACCTATAACTCTAAATATCTTAACTTAATCTTGTGACCCCTCACACATGCGGTAACCAATCCACATGTGAGGCGCCACACCTATAACTACTGACCGGCGTGCTGTCCCACCCTGGTGAGGAAAAAATGAACCACCCTCCCTGGAGCAACACGTCCGGCCCTCTACACTGTTGACAAAGTTAGATCCTCGCCATTCCGTTTGGCGGCAGGCCACACGAGTGCTGAAGTCCAGCTCTACATGTACCCTGCCTCCCTCTATCCTCTTTCGATCAATATCTATTAATATTTGCCAACCACAAAAGGGATAGGACCGCCTTATTCCTCCCTCTTACGACGTTCCCTCCCCCTACCCTTCTTACAAAACAACAATTACAAATTTAATAAATAAAAAATATAATAAGTCTACTGTGTGGTCACTCACATGGGCGGAAAAACCAAACCTTGTGTGAGTTCCATCCCTATGACTAACTTACTTTAAACTCCTAGCTTATTTAGTGACACCTCACATCGGCGGAGACCTGACCACATGTGAGGTGCGACCCCTAAAACTACCGGCCGTCCGGGCCGTCCCCTCTTGGTGAGGCACAACACGTCCGGCCCTTCATTATTGTAACACTACCCATTCATCTCTCTCATATACATCTACCTTAACTCTTACACACGCTTATTTCAACAGAAAACTGGTTTCCATATCAGCTGACTTAACATTTCGTCATCCTCAGCGCATGTGCCTACCTGATCACCTACTGACTTAGCAGTTCCTAATTTTATGTATGCACTGACCTATTTCCAGATAAATTCCAGTTCAATTGTGCGTAAACAGTTGCGGCACGACTTTCATTATCTAACTTGCTTACCACTACTATTTCAATTTTACGTCCATGTCTTGACATATCAATAATAACATGCCCTATCATTATCACTTAAACCTTCCAAAATTACAATATCTTACCACTTCCACATCTTAATTACACTTCACGCACCTACCAATTTTACAATGTATATTCTCACGGAACTGGAGTGTGTATCGTAGAGATAGGATAGGAATGGTAGGAGGGGGAGTATTCATTCTGGTGAAAGAAGAATTTGTAACCTACGAAAAAGTAAAGGATGAAAAACATGAAACAGTTATTCCGACCGTGTCCATCCAAAGTGTCGTTAACACCTCAGCGTCGCAGCCGTTTAAAGAGCTTCCTATCCCGCGGCCGGATGAGATTTCAACTACGCGCGACTGAAATACATTGATTCACTTAAAGCGTTACTACTAGTATAAGAGTGGCCCGATATTCACGAAATTTGGAATTCCTTATGGTAGAACTATGTACATGAAGATAATTACATAATTGTTTCACATTTCCTTAGTAATTTAGTTCCGTGTGATAGAGTTCGAAGCACTCTTCGAGACAGAGACCCAAGGCACACTCCTGGCAGCAGTACACCGATGTCTTCTTTTCACCGTGTTTTGAACACGCGATACAACGTCTCTGAGGTTTGGATTTCTCACTCTTGGGTGCTAATTTCCTGATAAAACGTATTTCCTGCAACCTTGGAACTGTATTATCTGATGCGCGCCGGCCTTGAATATTTCGTTTCCCGCCCGAGAAGCGTTTTTTGTACTACGTAAACAAACCTTCCATCAGCTGAAACTGATAAGATAACTGCTCAATGTTTGTCCTTGTGACTTGTCTAAATATTATTGGAGAATCTAGGAATCATAATTCACTGTTGAAAGCTTCCCTTTGACCTGTATGCGTATCTATAGCCTCCTACACGAAATTTCCAAGTACTGGTTCCTCCTCATCGTCACTCTCATCATTTACCACTGCTACATCATCTATTTCATTATCACTACTGCTAATACTGCCACTACTACTTCCGACTAAACTTTCATTTGAATTATACAATATTTCAAGCACCCTACACTCAGCAGGAGCTAGCCATTGAGCGCGGTGCGTCACACAAGCTGATGAAGCTGCAGCGGGACCGAAAGCGACAGGACGAAACTGAATGAGGGGAATAACATTTATGACGAATCAAAACAACTCGATACATATTTCAGATTAAAAGGTCGATACATCATCTTTCAAACGAGATATATACCATGCACAACTGCTTCTCGTGTCGTATGACAGAAAGCAGCACTAACAGATGCCTATACAGAGTACTCGTAGAGAGTTACGAAAAGACTACAAGTTGAGAAATAAAGACAAATATAATAAATAAACCGCACTCTTAATACAAAATTAGAGCAAAGAACATCACACGAAAAGACAAACTTCTCAGATCATCATTTCTTTATTTTATTCTGTGGGAAAGAATGAAGCAAACGGACTATTAAAAAAGCAGGGATTGGTGCTCAGACATAATTGACATATACTTATCCTTGCAAAAGCAGCTACACTTTAACGATTTTCAATACTTATTTAGAACACTGATAAACCCGAAAATGTCTTCTTGGAAACAAAACAATTTGCATATCCATAACACCAAAACTCTTCGCGCTATAGCCGTAAATGCGAAACCATGTATGGGTCTATACCACGTATAGAGGTCGGCGGCTACGGAAGAAAAGGGGGTCTAAACCACGTATAGAGGTCGGCGCTGATGGGTTAATGAATAATATAAATAATATCGGGGATAATTTGCAACCTTTTTTTAAACGCACCTTACACTCTTTTGGTCTACTTAACCTGTTTTACTCCAAATTAACACAGCACCTGACCTCCTTATATACTGCCTCCACTGCACGTATCATCTTCCCAGAAACTCCCAACTTACCCAATTTTTTCACTAACGCACTTCCGTTTACTGTATCAAACGCTTTTTCAAAATCAATAGCCGCTACATACATTTGCCTCTTTCCATACTCATGTATTTATCTGAAATCATCTTCGCTATCATTATATTGCCTATCGTGTTTTTCCTCTTCTAAATCCCCCTTGGAACTCTGACAGAACCGAATTCTCTTCAGCTCAACCTCTTAACCTGTTTGCCAAAACACCTGTATAAATTTTACTTAGAGAATCTAACAGCGTTATACCCCTACAATTGTTCGTGAGTTTTTATTACCTTTTTTCTTGTATATTGGACATACAATTCCTGTTTCCCATTACTTTTGAAACTTTCTCCCCTCATAAATCTTATCAAATAACTTCACTATGCCCTCTATCATCTGCCCAATTTTGATCAATTCTTTCCCAAACCTATGGCTGATACCACTGCATCCTCCCGCAGACCTACCCTTGAATTTACCTATCATTTCGATAACTTATTCTTTTGAAATTTCTTTGTCCAGTCCATATATCGCTACCACCTTACCTCTCCAAATAACTTCTTCCCCATTCTCTCTATAAAATTCCGCCCCCTCCGCAAAATAGTTCACTAAAATAATTCATCCACTGCTCATCCTCAATACTTGGTTTCTCAAATCTCCTTATACCTTTTTAATTCGGTTTATTCTCTCCCAATTTGTTTTCATTTTATTCGTCCTACATCTTTATTTGTCGCTTCCGTTTGTTGTTTCATCCATAACTGTTTTCTCTCACTCATTTCCCTTTTGTAGTCTTTCCTAAAATTACAGAAAACTTCTCTTTCTGTACTCCAACCTTTTTTCTATACTCTCTTAGTGCATTCATAACGCTAATTCGCAAATCCTCACTCTCCTTACTGTACCAGGCTCCCCCCCCCCCTCTGTCCTCTTTTTCCTCCTACCTCTGTCTCTCTGAGCCACCCTTCTGATTGGGTATATCATTAGTTGCAAAGATATATCTATCATGTTTTCCTCCAACGCAACCTCACACCCATACGTTACTAATTGTAACTCTTCCTTTATTATCGTATTAAAATCCCGTTTTACTTTCTCTGTCCATTTATATTTAATGTACGCTCTCTCCAGTTTATTCCTCTCCTTTAACTCTTTCTTTTTGTCCCTACCTACCTTCCTTTTTATCAACACCCACATTGGAAAATGATGTGCTTCGACCCAATTTCCTACCTCCAACCTTTCGATTTCTTCTAACATATCTTCTGAGCTTATTACTATGTCAATCACGCCTCCTCCCTGTTCTGTAACATACGTCAGCTTCTCCTTCCTGTCGCCCTATTTCCAACCAATTAGAATATATAAATTTCCTGCTGCACACATTTCTAAAAGTTTATCTCCATAACTGTTTATGACTGTATCTTCACTTCTTCCACTTTCCCTCATTTCCCTTCCGTCTGCTATACTATACACTGGGCTCTGCTCCCCTATTCTCGCATTCAAGTTCTCAAATAACAACATACCATCTTCTTCTTCAAAACTCCCTCTTTTCATAATAATTTCCAGCAATAACTCCTCAAAATTTTTATGTGTGTATAGCGAACTTCTAGGGTGACAATATGTAAATGCTAAACTTACCTTATTAGCCCTCCTTTCTTCCCTCCCCATATTACATCTGATCCAGATCACTTCTTACATCTCTGTCTCAATATCCTCTACTAATCCACTAATTTCTTCCTTTAATAGAAACACCTTCCTCCTGGTGTTCTTCCCTTATTCCGCTCCTTGCTCTTGTATTTATACTTTACCAAAAACCCTTCCCACGTTATCTCCTTTCCTATTTCAAGCCATGTCTCCAAGAGTGCCACAATATCGTAACTTCCCACAAATTCTTTAACATTATTATTACGTAATTTGCCTAACAGCCCCTCAATATTCACAAACCCGATTTCCCAATTTTGTTATAACTTACCGCCTCCTCCATCCAGGTTTCCTTCCCTAATCTTGCTACTTGTTACTATATCTCTCCCACTTTCTGGCTCCATTTCTCCCTTCCTTAACATTTTTTGTCGCTCTCCTTCTTTATCCTCGAAACTTTTATACCTTTTACCCCACAAGTCTTTTAGACTCATACTTCTTCCTTTGCTCATAGCTCCTTTTCCTTTCTGTTCGTCACGCCTATCACCACCTTTATTGTTCACTTGTCCACTGCACTCTGCTCCTGCCCATTCTTGAGACTCTCCCTCGCTCACCAATTCCCGACTCCCTTTTCCCATATCCGCCCTGCACTGCCAACTTCCTCCTGGGTTGCTCTCTTCACTTGCCTCCACACGTTCCATAACTCGCTGTGCGTCTTTCCTTCCATGTTGCCTTGCCATCACGACCTCTTCCGTTCTGTCATAATTATCCATCGCTTTCAGTTTTGACACCGGCCACACTCGAAACCATTTTCCATTTGACACCACCAGCCGCTGCCCCTTTATGTGTACCTTCATCCCTTGGTGTCTCACCCTCCATAGAAGTTGCTTCAGAGTTTCCATATTTTCACTTCCTTCTTTACCCGCATCTCTCTTTACACAGATTTTGTGTCCTTGTAAATTACTGGCATACCTTAATACTATTTCTGCCATTAAAGAAGATAGTAGCTATACTCTACTTGGTCTACGACCTTTAGCTTTACTCACGCTTTCCACATTGTCTATATCCACTTCAGTAAAATTTATTTTCATCTTATTCTGAATAACCTCCACCACTTTGAAAATTACGTCCACCTTGCCTTCCTTCTCACCTCCTGGACGCCATAAACAAATATGGATTTCTTCATCCTCTCCTAGTTGCAATCTTCTGCTTCTTTCTTCAAATTCAGCACCTCCCCTCCTAGATGTTTTACTTTTCCCATCAACAGCTCTACTTCTTTCTCGTTGCTACACGGTTTGTTCATCGTCTCGCCTGTCTTTGCTTGCGGCCATTTCGTCACATTCCCTATTTCCTTTGACTGCTCTTTCGTCATTTCCTTCATCTGTTCGCAAGGACAGGTTTCTTGTATAACTTCCCTCACTATCTCCTTGATTGCTGCCAAGTCTTCCCAGCTGAAATTGCCGCTGGCATTCGGGCCGGGGTTTATTTTCACCTCCCCCACCAATGAACAGAATCACAGCTATTACTGCTAACACCAGTATCGCTACACCCATCTTTCCCAACACTTCTTTCTCTCCACACCATTCTTAGATTTGTTCTCCTGCTTCCACTGCAACCTTCCGATGGCGGCCCGGTACTGTTCAACTCCCACCATACTTCACGGCACGCACTACGCAACACGTCCTCTCGAGCCGCTTGCTCAAGCTAGACTGGCGAATACACATTTGAGGTAGCTAAGTCATAAAACCAAACCAAACCCCATGGCACTACAGTCCTTGAAGGGCCTTGGCCTACCAAGTAGTAGCGGCGACAAAGGGGGGCGAGGAGGGCAGTCGCTCCCTCACTTTGTGCAGAAAATATTGTTCCATTTTAGCCGTCTGAAACTAGGAATATAGGCGTATTTTTTTATAAAAGAACTTTGTACAAGCCCTGTTTTCTTATCAGCTAATTGTTTACTTGATTTTCGTTAATTATTAGCGGAAATACGCACAAAATATCGCTCGTCGCGGCTAACTGATTGGCATAGCGCCACAGGAAGTAGTGGGGACTTTGCATATGTTGTGAGAAAGGGTACCAGGGGTATGATTTTTTGCCAAGATCATGGACACTGAGGTATGATTCACAGACTTGCCGCGCACATTCGTCCATCTAGCAGTCTCTTTACTGTCTATTAGTTTCTTAGTGTATAGGCCTAGTCAAATACTACATGATTTTTATTGCATAATCACGCCGTACTTCTATTTAATTGTAATAGATGTATATATTGTTTTGGCGAAATTTTTATTGTATAGTCTATTATTGAATCAGAATCTCAAATTATTGCCACACTTAAGTTGGTAAAACATTTGCCTCTCTATGAAAATTAGCTCAGAGAGCATAAATAATTCCCACTTTGCAGGTTTTTTCAGTTTACATGCATACACCACGCCGTCCTCCTCCCTCCCTCACATCCCCATCCCCCCGACCGCTATATCCCACTAACCCATGTACTTTTTGTTGTCTGTACATTCCCCCCACTTTTAATTCCCAATCGCCGCTCCTGCGTACCAAGCGACTGCTGCCCGATTGCCTGCAGATTGCGAGGTGTCGTGTGGTCAGCACGACGAATCCTCTCTGCCGTTATACTTGGCTTTCTAGACCGGAGCCGCTGTCTCGCCGTCAGATAGCTCCTCAATTTTAATCACGTAGGGTGAGTGGACCTCGAACCGGACCTCAGGTCCAGACAAAAATCCCTGACCTGGCCGGGAATCGAGCCCGGGGCCTCCGGGTAAGAGACACGCACGCTACCCCTACACCGCTAAATCATGGTTTAAAATAAATGGATTTCTCCTTAATGATGGGAAAACTCAAAAACTAATTTTAAACTCAAAAACCAAGGGAATGAATTAAATTACCGTATATTAATCTTATTGGATGGCATCTTAACACAGAACCGACATGGGAATACTACATTAACCATATTTGTATCAGGCTATCTCGAGTAGTATACTTACACCATCATCTGTAGCATTTAGTATCTAAGGCATATGTGCGTTCTGCATATTTTCATAGTATTTTAGGATAGGGTCTAATACTTTTTGGCAACAGAGCGCAAGTGCGTGACATTTTAAAGTTGCAAATGGAAGGTTTTAGCGCAATATCCAGATTTGCCCCTTACCCTCACTCTAAACCACTATTCATTGAATGTCTCTCTTAACACTAATCAATTTATACGTATATAATCTTCTGATATACTGATTTTTCAGGATGTCGGAACACCATACATATCTATGGGACAATGTCATCTTATCATCTTGATATGCCATGGAGTAGGTTAAAGAAAAACATAAATATGTCATATGGTATTACCCTACTCGTTGGCTGAATGGTCAGCGTACTGGCCTTCGGTTCAAAGGGTCCCGGGTTCGATTCCCGGCCGTGTCGGGGATTTTAACCTTCATTGGTTAATTCCAGTGGCCCGGGGGCTGGGTGTTTGTGCTGTCCCCAACATCCCTGCAACTCACACACCACACATAACACCACCTCCACCACAATAACACGCAGTTGCCTACACATGGCAGATGCGGCCCACCCTCGTTGGAGGGTCTGCCTTACAAGGGCTATACTCGGCTAGAAATAGCCACACGAAATTAAATTAAATATTACCCTATATAATAAAACCGGCGAGTTGGTCGTGCAGTTAGGGTCGTGCAGCTATGAGCTTGAATTCGGGAGATAGTGGGTTCGAACCCCACTGTCGGCAGCCCTGAAGAGGGTTTTCCGTGGTTTCCCATTTTCAGACCGGGCAAATGCTGGGGCTGTGCCTTAATTAAGGCCACGGCCGCTTTCTTCCAACTCCTAGGGCTTTCCTATACCATCGTCGCCATAAGACCTATCTGTGTCGGTGCGACGTAAAGCAAATAGTCTATATAAAAATTAGTTCAAGAATTCCGTCGGCTCCCATTGAACACTTTCAAACTTCGTCTTTATAAATGGTTATTGGTAAATCCATGATACTCCATTGCCGAGTGCATTGAAGAGGACTGGAGCTGTCTACACTAACTTTGTATGTTTATTCCTAAATTTCTATATCTTCGTAAGGGGTAACATCTTCCACCGTATTTCCTTAAATTGAATTCATATCTAGTTATTTAAATGCGCTGTGTATAACTGGATACATAGACGATATCCTTAACAAATTGCTGTTGTTATTTTGATCTCATTTGAATGGCCACTACACATTGAACTGGATAAGGGTCCCTGCAAAACGTTAATGGGGTTCAAAGCCGAGATGGACTAAATGAGAGCGTGGATGGACAACAGCATCACTGCACCGCAGATGGCCTTTTTGTTTTCTTACAATGTTATAATTAATTTATCGTTTTCGCATGTCTGTATATTTACTTGAATATAATTGTGTAGTTATGAGGTGTACATACTGTTTTCAGTGGCGAAGCTAGGGGGGAATCTAAGAGTCTCAGATTCCCAGATGAAATACGAATAATGAATTATCGACATAAGGCATGAAAATAGTGTCTAATAAACTTAATAGACTTCACGGCTCTCCGCTCAGCCGCGCTACTCACAGAGCATAGAGCCTAGCCTTTGAGTCTGGCTTTGTTTTTTTTTTCGGGGGGGGGGGGCCCGAAGCCCGCTCCCCCCGCGTGACCATCGACTCAATCTACATGGCCTCCGACATGCTATTAGTTCTAAGAAGAAAAAGATAGCAGGGAGGAGTGGAAGTGTTATACTACAGGAGTATCTGCCTGTCCCCATGCTCAGCATGCTACCAGGCCAGATGTGGTGGTGGGTATAAATAGTGGTGTAATCAGGTAGTAAGGGTCAGGACAAAACCACATAGGCGGAAATAGAAAGGTGCCTACATGTAAAACCTGGCATTTTGTAGATAGCACATGCAAGGATGTGGTTCTGGAGAGGTCCAGGTAATTGTGTTAGTTGGGAATAGGTATCATGCACAGTCATAAGCCTATTCCTCGCCATTCCAGTTATTCAGGGGATCAGTCCTTCTGGGCACTGCTGTGACTAGCGCGGGCCGTGCCGGTTGCCGAGCCATGCGGCAATAGCCACTAGTGCCTGCCGCACCGCCCGACCCCCTTGAGGTCCCTCGTACCCAGTCTCCAATCCCGGAGAATGAGGCCAAGCCCGCCGAGGCGGGGACCTGCTGGATGGTTGTGGGACATGGCGCCGGGCCACCTTCCTCTCTGCCCGCGCCATGGCCCGGTAGACAGGGCAACTGCGATGGGAGGCCGGGTGGCCCCCCGAGCAGTTGGCGCACACCGGCGCCTCCCTAAGTGCTGCGCAGGCCGTGTAGTGGTGATCACCACCACAGCGGTTGCACCTCACCTCGAGCCCACAGCTGACCTGACGGTGGCCCCACCTCAGACAGCGGAAACACTGCAAGAGCTGTTGAGGGGGACGTTCTGTTCTCACCTGACTGCCGCTACCTGCTGAGGTCCTCTCCTGGTTGGCTCCTCGGCTGACTGCTGTCCTGGGAGCAGTCTTGGGTTGCGGCTGGGCGGCCATCTCCTGATGGGCCGCGTCGCCTTCTGCTTCCTGGTCCGGCGTCGTCTTCTTCTTCTTCTTCCCGGGCGTGTCTTCTCGGCAGGGGAAGAGGCCGCGTCCTGGTGGCCCTCCTCCCGGCCTGGTGACCCCGGGGTAGCTGGTGGTTCCGCTGCGTCGCCGTCTTCTTCCTTCTCCAGGCTGGCGGCGGCGGCGTCGGTCGGTGCTAGCACTCGACTGCGTTCCCTGTCCTGTGGGGCGCACATCGAGGTCTGCAGCTCGACAGACATGCAGGCAGGCTGTGCCTGGGCAGCAGCATCAGAACACCAAGGGGCGTCCTTCTCCACTGCCGTGCTGCCATCCACCATCGCGGGCGCTCTCCTGGTTTGCGCCCGGGTTACAGGCCCCTCCTGGTAGGCCTGCGTATGCGACCACTTCGCCTTGGTAGGTTGGCGACGATCCTGGTTGGCGGCCTTGTTGGTCTGCGTGTACTTCGTAAGGTACAGCTTTCCAACTGGGGTCGCGCCGTCGCGGCGCTCGGGAGCGCCGCCGTCGTCCTCGTTCCTCGGCTCCGTCTGTGTGGCAGTCTCCTGGCTACCGTTGCCGGTAGTGTAGTTCCTCTTGCCTGGTATTCGGGTGACCTGAAAGTAAGCAGAGAAGCTCCTCTCGTAGCGGCTGATCTGGCCTGGGTCCGTTGGGCGAATAATTATCGCCCAGTTCTCGATGTTCTCGACGGCGTCGGGGGAGAGCTCCTTCCCTGTGGCCCCCTCGAGCCTCGTGAGGAGCTCAATGATGAGGTAGGCCTCCCTGTAGGTGTCCTCCCCAGGTCGGTACTGCACCAGCAGCGCAGGGGCGGCGTGGTTCAGCGGGACGTTCCTGTGGTCTACCCAGAGAACAATCTCCCCTACTGCGTCCTTGAAGTTCTCTGGTAGGTCTTCTCGAAATTCCATCATCCCTGTCGCTTCCTGAAATAAAATCCTGAAAGAGAATAGCACTAAAAAGTGCTTCCTGACAGTGCTCGTACTGTGTACTTAAAAGTACAGACAGTAGATAATGCTCTTTCGGAGATGTACTAACAAGTACAGCTGCCTGACTTGTACTGGGAAAGTACAGAGCGCCTGGCGAGGAGAGAGAGAGCGAGAGAGAGGAACACGTCCTTCCACTACGGCTGTCGAACTCGTCCTCCGTGATGAGTCTGGCTTCTTTTTTTTTCGGGGGGGGGGGCCGAAGCCCGCTCCCCCCGCGTGACCATCGACTCAATCTACATGGCCTCCGACATGCTATTAGTTCTAAGAAGAAAAAGATAGCAGGGAGGAGTGGAAGTGTTATACTACAGGAGTATCTGCCTGTCCCCATGCTCAGCATGCTACCAGGCCAGATGTGGTGGTGGGTATAAATAGTGGTGTAATCAGGTAGTAAGGGTCAGGACAAAACCACATAGGCGGAAATAGAAAGGTGCCTATATGTAAAACCTGGCATTTTGTAGATAGCACATGCAAGGATGTGGTTCTGGAGAGGTCCAGGTAATTGTGTTAGTTGGGAATAGGTATCATGCACAGTCATAAGCCTATTCCTCGCCATTCCAGTTATTCAGGGGATCAGTCCTTCTGGGCACTGCTGTGACTAGCGCGGGCCGTGCCGGTTGCCGAGCCATGCGGCAATAGCCACTAGTGCCTGCCGCACCGCCCGACCCCCTTGAGGTCCCTCGTACCCAGTCTCCAATCCCGGAGAATGAGGCCAAGCCCGCCGAGGCGGGGACCTGCTGGATGGTTGTGGGACATGGCGCCGGGCCACCTTCCTCTCTGCCCGCGCCATGGCCCGGTAGACAGGGCAACTGCGATGGGAGGCCGGGTGGCCCCCCGAGCAGTTGGCGCACACCGGCGCCTCCCTAAGTGCTGCGCAGGCCGTGTAGTGGTGATCACCACCACAGCGGTTGCACCTCACCTCGAGCCCACAGCTGACCTGACGGTGGCCCCACCTCAGACAGCGGAAACACTGCAAGAGCTGTTGAGGGGGACGTTCTGTTCTCACCTGACTGCCGCTACCTGCTGAGGTCCTCTCCTGGTTGGCTCCTCGGCTGACTGCTGTCCTGGGAGCAGTCTTGGGTTGCGGCTGGGCGGCCATCTCCTGATGGGCCGGCGTCGCCTTCTGCTTCCTGGTCCGGCGTCGTCTTCTTCTTCTTCTTCCCGGGCGTGTCTTCTCGGCAGGGGAAGAGGCCGCGTCCTGGTGGCCCTCCTCCCGGCCTGGTGACCCCGGGGTAGCTGGTGGTTCCGCTGCGTCGCCGTCTTCTTCCTTCTCCAGGCTGGCGGCGGCGGCGTCGGTCGGTGCTAGCACTCGACTGCGTTCCCTGTCCTGTGGGGCGCACATCGAGGTCTGCAGCTCGACAGACATGCAGGCAGGCTGTGCCTGGGCAGCAGCATCAGAACACCAAGGGGCGTCCTTCTCCACTGCCGTGCTGCCATCCACCATCGCGGGCGCTCTCCTGGTTTGCGCCCGGGTTACAGGCCCCTCCTGGTAGGCCTGCGTATGCGACCACTTCGCCTTGGTAGGTTGGCGACGATCCTGGTTGGCGGCCTTGTTGGTCTGCGTGTACTTCGTAAGGTACAGCTTTCCAACTGGGGTCGCGCCGTCGCGGCGCTCGGGAGCGCCGCCGTCGTCCTCGTTCCTCGGCTCCGTCTGTGTGGCAGTCTCCTGGCTACCGTTGCCGGTAGTGTAGTTCCTCTTGCCTGGTATTCGGGTGACCTGAAAGTAAGCAGAGAAGCTCCTCTCGTAGCGGCTGATCTGGCCTGGGTCCGTTGGGCGAATAATTATCGCCCAGTTCTCGATGTTCTCGACGGCGTCGGGGGAGAGCTCCTTCCCTGTGGCCCCCTCGAGCCTCGTGAGGAGCTCAATGATGAGGTAGGCCTCCCTGTAGGTGTCCTCCCCAGGTCGGTACTGCACCAGCAGCGCAGGGGCGGCGTGGTTCAGCGGGACGTTCCTGTGGTCTACCCAGAGAACAATCTCCCCTACTGCGTCCTTGAAGTTCTCTGGTAGGTCTTCTCGAAATTCCATCATCCCTGTCGCTTCCTGAAATAAAATCCTGAAAGAGAATAGCACTAAAAAGTGCTTCCTGACAGTGCTCGTACTGTGTACTTAAAAGTACAGACAGTAGATAATGCTCTTTCGGAGATGTACTAACAAGTACAGCTGCCTGACTAGTACTGGGAAAGTACAGAGCGCCTGGCGAGGAGAGAGAGAGCGAGCGAGAGGAACACGTCCTTCCACTACGGCTGTCGAACTCGTCCTCGAGTCTGGCTTCAGGCAGACTCTTACTTTTAAGCTAGCGGGCGGGGTTTGTGCTGGTTGCTATGACAACGTATGACGTCATGCAGCGGTAAGTGCTCGCTTTGAAACATAGCTGGGATTCTAATCTCCAAGTCACGAGTTACGAGTTAATGTTTACGTTCTGATCTGTTGATCTGTGAAATTTACGACTTATTATTAAATGTCTGTGTTTTGTGAGAAGAGTTGCCAGTATCCTTTAAATCCGTGTATAATGAATGAAAGTAATGATCTTATTACATACTTGTTTCGAACTCTATTTTCTTCTTCGTCTTTCGAAGAAAAATGTCCCCTGAAAGACAAGCGGCCACAGCCATTATTGAAAATTTTGCAAAAGGATGGAAACCAAATAAGAACTTTCCAGTCCCAATGGTATAAGGATTATACATGGCTTATAGCAAGTCTGACAGATTCAGATGTAGTCAGATTACTGTTACGACATTTTCCGGACAGGGTACGCGATGCAGCGTGTATGCGAAGTATTAAAACTATTCAGGAAATGGAGCAGTTATTAGGGAGTTTTGATGCACTAGGAAATATTGGGCATAGAACAGGAAGCTCTCACAATTTTGTTCCTCATATTGAACCAAGGGACAATAGGAGACAGCAAGACTACGAGAATCGTAATCAGTTTCAGCCAAGGAATAACGGAAGGGGTGGAGCACATGAAAATAGAACGGGAAATGCCCAACAAGTCAGAGGACAAGTTACTAACGAGCCAAGTGTAGGTACACGATCGCAACCTTTAAACTAAAAGCAGGCTGTAATGATGGGTCAGAATTCCAGCCTTACCAGGAAGTAGTTAGAAATTGTGTTATGAAACTATTGCCATACGACCTAGATGTTAAGGAAGATCTTAAAGGTGAACCAGATCATAATTATTTAGATTCGGGTGATGAAGTGGTTAATCCTGTGGTTCAATTAGAAGTATGGGGGGCGTATGTTAATGCGTTAATTGATACAGGATGTCAGAAATCATGTATTAGCTCAGAATGACTCTTTAGTTAAACAGGGTATAATGATGGAAGATATGCCTGTTAAGTGTACATTCATTATTACTGCTGTTGGTAAAAAGTCGAAACAAATCTGCAAGCAAGTCGCGGTGCCGATTTGTATAGAGGGTTTAATTTCAGCACAGGTATGTTTGGTTATTCCTCACCTGGTATTTGATCTCATCTTGGGATGTGACTGGTTGAATTTGAAATCGGCTCACTTAGATTAAAAAGATGCAATGGTAAATCTGAAGTGGGATAATAAGTATATCAAACTCGAAGTGAAAAATTAAATTCAGAGGAAAAGGAATGTTTGTGCTATGTGGAGTGTAATTGAGGTTTCTAGATATGAGGAGAAACCCAGTGAGGGGTTTAATTTATGCCAGTTGTGGTTGAAAGAGGATCAGAAGGATGCCTTATTGAAGCTGCGAGTAACAGTAAATTAGAAGAAGTCCAGAGGGACGAATTGTTGGCAATGTTATGTGAGCACGCTGAGATTTTTTCTAAGAGACCCGGTAAAACACATGTTCATGAACATACTTTTTCAGTGCTGGATGACAGTCCTTTAAGCGGGCCACGGTATGCTATCGCACACAAATAGGCCAAGGCAGTTGACGATCAAATACAAGCTATGTTAACCGAGTGGGTACGTCACAGGCTTAGTTCAAGTGGTGTGTTTTCTCGGAAAACAAGAACTTCCATTCCGTGGGCATGAGGAGAGTAGTGACTCCGTAAATAAAGGTAACTACCTCGAGACCCTGGAATTGCTAGTACAAGAAGAACAATTCAAGAGAGAGCATCTGGGAGCAGCTTCAGGATTTAAAGGAACTTAGAGTCACATTCAGAATGAACTTATTGACTGTGTAACTCAAGTGATGAATGAAGAGATTCAGAAAGAACTTTCTATTTGTGAATTTGTATCAGTTCAGGCGCATGAAACATTAGATATATCTTGTCAGAAATAGATGAACATTATATTTCGGTATTGTGTTGGCTATAAAGTTCACGAGGGATTTGTGGGTTTCTACGACGTATCAAAAGATAAAAGTGCCACTGGACTGTCAGCTGTAATATTGGATGTCTTAACAAAATGGGGCGTAGAAAAGAAATTAATATGTCAGACTTATGGCGGTGCTTCCGTAATGGCGGGTTCTACAGGGGGTGTTCAAACTATCGTAAAGCAAGTTTGCCCACATGCAATGTTTATACTATACGCGAACTTTTCCTTGAGCCCGATTTTTACGGGGTGTGGGGTAAGGAGGGAGCGTTGACGGTTCCGGTTATACTGCCAACTGGATGGTAATGAAATCTGAATTGAATCGATAATATGATCGATCGATATGAATTTTCTAAACATTTATTATCCTACGCCAACGACTCTGTCACACATACATTATTTAACATTATATAACATTTCTCGATGCGAATCTTGTTCCTAGCATGAATTATATAGTTTGGCTTTGCTGTGTAAACAACATCAGTACTAGTTCGTAAAGTGTACGACAGATGTCGCACAGCGATGCATAGTTTGTGTTTCAAAGGTTGCCAATATGGATGTCGTAGATAACCGAGGTCTACTGATTCAGCACTAGGGAGCTCAGGGCTCAAGAAATGGTTCGCGTATAGTACATTCCCCCGGCATGTACGACACGTTGGAACTTCCACTCCAGATCAATATTAACAATAGCATCCCATTTCAAGGACTTGAAAGAAGTTCTTACACGCATTGGTAATAAAGATGAAGAATGGAATGGCGAATCTGTTAATAGTGCTATGGAACTGGTTAAGAGATTAGATGACCGTAATTTCCTCTTCCTGTTGTGCGTCTTCAACAAGATATTTTGCTACATGTATCATTTATTCAAGGTGCTGCAAGCATAATGCACATCTAATGTAAATATCTGCAACCATGAGATAAAGCAAACCAGAAATAACTTAAGGATCAGTGAATGAATGCATAGACACCAGCAAAGCTCTCAATACCGCAATGACAACAGAATCATTTGTAGTCCCAACCCTCACAGAATTAGCATATGAAATAATAGATACCACCGTGGTACAGATGGAAATACGGTTCTGTGACTCTGAAAACTTCCATTTTGCTGAATTATTAGATGAGAATCTTTTTGAGGCTTACAACACAAGTTTTCCCTCAATGAAAATGAAACGAATCCTGTAGATGTACCCTTTCTTCGAAAGTGAATAACTGATAAATGAACTTGTGAATGTGTACTCTGATGTAGCTAAACATCTACCTCCACAAATACTTCTAAAAATATGTTGGATAATAGTCTGGACAAGGTTTACGAACAAACAACACGTTTGGTTCGTTTAGTTCTCACATTTCCAGTGACAACATGTTCGAGTGAAAGAAGTATGAGTGCGCTAAAACACATAAAAACATTCCTGAGGTATTCAGTGACAAACAGTAGACTATGTAATTTAAGTACACTTGCGATAGAGAAAACTCTATTACACGAACTGTCAAATAACCAGAGCATCAGGGACCACGTCATTAATGCATTTGCAGACAGAAAGGAGCACCGCATACACTTGCTTTATAAAATAATTTAAGGTAAGCTTGAACAAAATTCTTAGACGTCTTACTAAAAATTATCAACTATCCCAAAAACAATCTTAAATATGGCCTTTATTTAAAAAAATTTATATTTCAGATAATTTCAAAATTGTTACTAATCTTTATCAACTAAATCTATTTTAATTATAGCTAATTGTAGCTAATTATAGTAATATGGCTAGCTTCGCCACTGATTATTTTTTTGTTGGAGAAAGTTCGTTTAGCTTATATGAACATTATCTATATAAATGTATTTTGACAAGGGCTATTGCACTTGTTGTTTAGTCCCAAATAAATGAGTCAGAGATTCAAATGATTAATTGAATCAATCACTCACGTATCTTCTTTCTTTATCTTTATAAAATGTATTGGACATGATTATTTCTTGTTGTTCGCATAACTCTTATAACATTTCCCATCTGCAGTTTGTTTTTCTCAGTTCATAGTTTCCAATACAGCACGAGTGATTTCTGGACCCAATCTCTTATTGTTACATCATTGCCTTTTTTATGCAAACTCGCTAGTGATTCCTCAATTTGTTCGTAAATTTCCTCCACTTCGTCATATCCTCTTCAGACCTGGGGTACACATATGTGCACCTTCGGTTTTTACGTATTGACAGTGTAGGGATTTGATTTATCTGCATTCTGACCTCGCATACACATTTGTGTACCATTGGGTTCTTTAAATCTACACCAGATCGCAGCAGCGCGTAGAATAAGCTTCTGCTGCAGACGAAGAAAGAAAGCAGAGTTACCAAGATGGCGGCACGACCAACCTCGCTTACTGGTAAGTCCATTTTAATTAGTATATGCCTATTTTCAGCCAGGATAAAAATGTATAAACTTTACTACATGCCTAATTATCACATTCATGATATAATTTCACAGAATTTTTGTTGATGTTTGCACTATTTGAGCAAAAATTACCAGGTACACATATGTGCACCTCAGGTTCAAGTTAACAGAAAATGTCTACCTCCCTATTTATTGTTACAGATTCGGCTTAGGTGATGATGATATTAGTACCCTTCTGAACAATAGTGATGGAGAATTTTCAGATTCTAGTGATGAAGAATACATAAATGAGCCCCTGGAAGTGCCAAATAACGAAGAAGTTCCATCAGAACCAGAAATATATCATGATCCAGATAGAAATGACTCGGCTGATTCTGTAATGGAGTTTGAATTACTCCATTACCTTAGAACTATATATATTTGATTCCATTTATATTTTAATATTATGGTGTGCGTGTCCACGAATTAAGAGTTCGAGATACCATGGTCCCTTCTCGGATTTGCGCACGGGGAGCCATCTTGCGGTGGACTTGGTTATAGAAACACGAGGTGGCTAGTGTGTGCTGCGATCTGTCTGCGAAACGTGAAGTTTACCTGGCGGGGGACCGTGCTCGACAATGTCTGAGCGTTTTTGTTTTTTTAATTCTTGGGACTGAATTGAAGAGACGCTCTGAAGCTAAGCTCTTGGTTGTGGTTTAACGACAAGTTAATTGTTCAGGAAAAGAAGATGTTGGTGAATTTCGATCCGGGTTAATGGATTTCCACTTGAGCGTTAGGCTCGAAGTTTGGTTTGTTCCTTTTGAAAAGATTATTCACTTCTAACTAACCGACCTCGTAAGTAGATTCATTTGTACTTCTAAACTGGTTGATCTCGCCGAAGAAACTACTATTTATGACGTTTGAAGACATGGAGAAAATTTATGGCTATGATATCTGAGAAATGGAATATTTGATGTTTCGGACATTTGTTTTAAGCATTTAAAGTGAAGGACTTTTCCTACTGGTCTTGTTATGAGCTTGTAAGATTCAATCTAGGTTTGGGGTTTCAAGGTTCGATGGTAACTATGATATTAATTTTAACTTTTGGTTCTGTTACTTAAGGTTTCATGCGCATGAAACAAGATTTTATATTTGGGGAGCTCCTCACTATGGTAAATATGTATGTAGTATCGGTGCAACCTAATTCATTTTTCTTATTTCCCTTTAAATAATAATAATAATAATAATAATAATAATTTGATTACTAAATTTTTCAAACCTATTCGAGGGTGTTAGGTAATGTTGGAATATTGTTAAGATGAAAACCTTTCTGTGGTTAACTCGGTACTGGTGTAGCCATTTTGAATTATGGTGACTGTGTTTTGTTACTGTACGATGTAACAGAATGCACACGTGGGTGGGCGTTGTCCTGTTGCCTGTGACAGCCGAGGATCTGAGATGATTATTGACGGCTAGAACCGTGTGCTGTGATGGTCTTGATTTTGCCGCCTAGTGGTGGACCGGTTGCTGTTTGGTGATATTCAAGTGATTTAAGTTTCGGTCTCTGGTGTAATTTTCTCTTAGTTAATCCTTCTTGTGGATCATGTACCTTCATTTGGATTATTTCTTCAAGATTACTAAAGTAATATTGGGTTGGTAGGGTATGACCGAGATTGTCATTGGAGAAGTTTTCATCTTCAAGATTGTAACTGTGAATTTAAAGATTTTAATTGTCATTTGATTCTCTTTAATTAATGCATCGACCTTGATGGTTTAATTTTCAGTTAATTTTTCCTTTTAATTGATCCAGTTGCAACATTTAAATTTTAAATCAATTGTAGTTAGAAAGGTCGGTTATTTTTCTTTAGAAGATTTTGTTAATTAAAGTTTTCTTTTCTTTCAAATTTATTCAGTAGTTATTATTCCAGCCTTTAGCTAATTTAATTTGTTTTATTGATTCGCCTGGCCTCTTGGCCCTGTTGCTTCTACAAATTGCGACGACCTTCTATTGGGATTGCACGGTAAGTGATGTGGTACCTATTATTCTTGTTTTCTTGGTACAATCCCTGGTCGTGCTATACGCTCTACCTTCGTATTACATGTGGTGAGAGATTCCAGTGTTACAACGTCTCATAGAGAATTGCCATGGGTTTCTAAAGAGTAACTCTATTAAGTTTATTAATGTTTCTATAATATTGTTGCAGTATTGGAGTAAACTCATTAGGAAAATAGAAAAATTAGAAATTATAATTAGAAAAAAATCATTCTTCAATCATAAGTTCATTAACCTCACGGGTGTTACGCATTGTACTAAAATGACAATGTTATGCTGATTCATGTGCAGAATTTCCGAGTTATAATAGGAAATTAATTAATTTGTTAGGAAGCAATTGTTTTTGTAACAGTAACACAGCGAATTGTTGTTCCAGAATGACACCCCGTGGAGTGACTACTGATGTGGCGCTATCTCCAGATTCAGATTATTCAAAGGGAAAGCTGTATTCAATTTTTGAATATTTCAATTTACAGTTCTGGCAACTAGTAGCAGATCAGACTAATCTAAATTCCGTGCAAAAGCGCAATCATAGATCTGTGAGTACTACAGTGAAGGAGATTGTGAAATTCACTGGAATCCAAGTGCTAATAGGAACACTGAAGTTTCCCCAGAGTAGAATGTATTGGTCACAAGATCTGGCAGTTCCACTAATAAGTGAGGCTATTACAAGTGATCGATATTTTGAGCTGAGAAATTATCTCCATTTTGCAGACAACGAGGTGGACCGTTCTGAGTGTAAAGATAAACTGTGGAAAGTAATACCGATTTTAGACTATGTTTTAAGCAAGTGCCATTCCTTACCTCGAACAACCCACCTCTCCATTGATGAGCTGATGATTCCTTTCTCCGGAAGGTGCAAATTTAGACAGTTCGTGCCATCAAAACCAAACCCTATCGGGCTGAAGAACTTTGTTCTAACGGCAAGAGATGGTGCTGTATTTGACTTTCACTTGTATGTCGGGAAAGATACGGTCGAAGAAAAAGACTGAAAAAATTTGGCCTTGGTGCAAGCATTGTTAGGCTATTGTGTCGTACAGTTCCTAAGTTTAGTGGCAGTACTCTTTACACCGACAGATTTTTTACGAGCTTAAAGTTAGCTAATGTACTGCTTCAGGATGGAATTTACATCACAGGTACAGTTATGACAAACAGGATTGGTCCTGTAACGAAGAAACTGAAGGGCGACAAAGATATGAACAGGGGAGAATGGGATGAGAGAGTTCGACAGGACGAAAATATGTGTGTTCTAAAATGGAAAGACAATAAGTCCGTTGTGCTACTGTCGACTAGTGTAGGAAGTAGACCAGCAGACACGTGCCTACGGTGGTCAAAGAAAGATAACAAGAAGATTGATGTATCACGACCAGCGATTGTAAAAAAAAAAAAAAAAAAAAAAAAAAAAAAAAAATTATAACGTCTCAATGGGAGGAACAGACTTGTGTGATAGGCTCGTGGCCTATTACAGAACTGATATGCGGACCTGCAAATGGCCAGTAAGAGTATACAGCCACTTTATTGATCTAGTAATTGTAAACTGCTGGCTTATGTACAAGCGCTTTTGTGCACAAGAAGAAATTCCGAAGAAAGACGTACTTGGACTCCTTGCTTACCGTCTGGCTGTCGCAAGAGCTATGATTCAGTATGAAGGGGGAACTCCGCATCAATCTGGATCAGTACCTAAGCGAGTTCGACCAAGTCGAGAATCAGTATTGGAGATCAACACGAGTCAAGAGGCTGACCTAACACCAAGGAAGCAAAGAAGATTTGTGCCACAGCCCGATGTTGTTCGAACAGACGGTTTTGGACACCTACCCCACTACAATGACGACAATTTTGCCTCAAAATGCCGTTTTCCGGGATGCAAATCAAGATCACGAGTTATGTGCGTGAAATGCAAAGTGTATTTGTGCATAATGAAAAACAACTGTTTTGAGAACTATCACAGATGAAAGTTGAACTGTGACCTGAGGTACACATATGTGCACCTTCTGTATATTTTATGAATAAAATAAATATTTCTTTTTACCACCAAATATGACTTACTGAGGTCATTTTTAAGTGAAGAAAGCAAAGAAATAATTTTTATCCCAACTTCCTTGCTCTCGGGTCTGAAGAGGATATTAAATTCGGACGTTGGCATTTATGCTTGAATGGTCACTAGGTTCATAAGGTTTGCTGTAATTTTTTTTAATTATCAGTCTATCATTTTCACAAAATGTCTTAATCCCATTCTCCTACCCTTTTTCTAGGTAGAAAATGGCAAATCAATTTCTCCCTGACTATCCTAATCCACTGCGTATCACTCTATTTTTCAAAATGGCGCCCGGTAATGACGACGTAGTGTTTTATCCTCCGAGTAAATTAACCGTAAAATGTGACGAAAAGTGCGGAAATGTCGAAGATTAGTGAAAAATGGAATGTTGTGTGATTCATGTGATCGATGGTGGCATTATAAGTGCGGAAATTGCCCTAGAGACGTAAAAACTAATGAAAATGTTGACTGGATTTGTGAGCAGTGTGTTCGGAATGTTATTGTTGGCGACGTCGTTGGCGAAGGACCGAAATCAATCGATGAGGAATATAAAAGTGCATTAGAAATTATAAACATTCTAAAAAAGGACAATGAGACTCTTTAAGTTGAAAATCAAGAATTAAAAGAAAGACTGCGATCGCTAGAATTTGGGACTGACCATTCTTCGAGTGATATACCGGTACCAGTAACAAACTCGAGCACGTGGTGTCAAGTAGTTCGTGGATGGCTGGCTAAGAAGAAATCTACAACTGAATTTCCGGAAATAAACATCAGAAATAGGTTTTCTGCCCTAAATAATTTAATTCTGGAAGAAAGTGATCGCGCGCGTCAAACCAAATCATCGCGATCCGCTGCCGTTGCCGTGCCGAGTTTAGAATTTAGGCCTAGAATTCAGATTCAAGACCCAGTTAGGCGTAAATCAGCGAAGGTAGCTGTGTTTGGTGATAGCCAAGGAAGGGGAATTGCGGGAGGGATTAACGACGAGAATATAGCAGCAACCGGAGAAATCTATCCAGGAGCTTCTCTCAGCAGTGTTCTGGAAAACGTAGAAGCAGCAACTAGGAACTTCGGGAGCAGCGATGCAGTGCTTATCATCGGTGGGGCGAACGACGTAGCCCACGACGACGCCAAGAATGTAAGATCTCAACTTAAACATACACTGGGGAAGCTGACCCACACTAACGTCTTTGTAGTGAATGTGCCCCACAGGCATGATTTGAGTAGAGACTCGTGTGTGAACATTGAATTGGACAAGGTCAATACAGTTATTGTTAAAATTTGTAAACATTTTCGGAATACTCAGGTTATTGAATGCAGCAGTTTTGAGAGATACTGTTATACAAAACATGGACTCCAAATCAGGTAAAGGAAAGATAGCAAATATTGTTCTAGATATTATTAATCTTAAGATATGTACTGTAAAACAGGCAACTCCCTTGAGTTATAATACTGACCAGGAAAACTAGTAGAAAGAGCCAGCTGTACTTCAAGCTGGCTCAGTCAACTAGAAAAAGAAACTCAGGATATTAAGGAATTTCAAGTTGCCCAATTGCAACAGTCAAGTTTTAGGGAGGAAGGGGGTCTGAGATTGCTCTTGGTAAACTGTCAAAGTGTAGTAAATAAACAATTAAAATTCGATACATTAATTGGATCTTATGAGACCGATGTGGTGATAGGAGTGGAATCGTGGTTGAAAGAAGGGGTGGGTAATAGAGAAGTATTTCCAGAAGGGTACACAGTCTATCGTAGAGACCGAGGAGATAAAAAGGGAGAGGGTGTGTTTATTCTGGTGAAGGAAACTTACTGTTCACATGAATGGTTTACCGATGAAAGGGATGAAATATTAGGGATAAAATTAGTTTGTGATAATATGAAGGAGGTGGGAATTATAGGAACATACAGGCCTGGAAGAGAGGAAACAGAGATGGAAATCTTTGAGAAAATAATAGATTATACTCATAAAAACAATAATAATGATATGGTAATAATTGGGGGGATCTAAATTTGCCTGAAGTTGAATGGAATGGAGCTGCAAGTGAAGCCCATGAACAGAAATTGGCAAATAAGTCAATTATAGAGGGAGGATTTACAAAAGTAGTACAAGAACCGACTCGTCTCAATAACTTACTAGATGTATTCTTGGTTAAACCATGGGAAATTGTTGATAAAACTGAGGTAATTGAAGGAATAGGAGACCATAAGGCTGTAATAACGGATGTAGGACTCGTACCAAAAAGGCTTAATGAGAGGGTTACACAAAACAAGAAATTGCACAGAAAAACTAAAGTTGATGATGAATTTGGGACTTACCTTAAATCACAATTCAGTTGTTGGATAAGTGAAAGGAGTAACGTGGATACACTTTGGGCTAAATTTAAAGGAATCATTTGGGAAGGAGAGAAGAGTTTGTACCTGTTAAGAAGGGTAAAATGACCTCAGACCCTGTTTATTATACAAGGGAAATAAGAAAATTAAAAAGAAAATGTAGAATAGTAAACAGGGAAATCAAAGAGGGTAGGGAGAGTAGAAAAACTAGAAAACAGCTAATGAGGGAACTGAATAGAGTGAAAAAGGAAGCAAAAGAGAATTATATGAATGACATACTTCAAGAGGGTAATGACCACGAAGGGAAATGAAAAAAGCTGTATTCATATATCAGAAATCAAAAAAGAAAAGGAATCCAAATTCCTACAATGGTGGGAGAAGGGGGTGAACACTATTTAACAGATACTGAGAAAGCAAACCTATTTAGTAGGGAATTCAGAGATTCAGTAGATGATTGTCAAGAGTTGGAAACCGAAACAGAAGATAGAGAGGGAGAGACATAGAGGGAAACAAGAAGCTTCTCATTCACAAATGAAGATGTTTTCAGAGAAATCCAACTGCTTCAGCAAGGAAAAACAGCAGGAAGTGATCAAATTACTGGGGAGGTATTAAAGACAATGGGGTGGTACATAGTGCCTTATTTAAAATTTCTCTTTGACTATGTCATAAATAATAGTGTAATACCAAAGGAATGGAAGGAATCTATAATAATACCAATTTATAAAGGAAAGGGTGATAAAAGGAAACCAGAGAACTACAGACCAATCAGCCTGACCAGTATAGTTTGTAAAATACTGGAGAGTTTAATATCGAAGTACATCAGAGGGATATGTGATGATAAAAATTGGTTCAGGAGGAGCCAGTATGGATTTAAAAAGAAATTTTCTTGTGAATCACAACTGGTGGGATTTCAGCAGGACATATCAGATCAATTGGATTCAGGAGGTCAGTTAGTTTGCATAGCCATAGATCTTTCCAAAGCCTTTGATAGAGTGAAACATGGAATATTATTAAAGAAATTGGAGGGAATAGGATTGGACGTAAGGGTTACACGTTGGATAAAAACATTTCTAAATTCAAGGGTTCAGAAAGTCAAAGTAGGATATAATGTATCTCAGGAAGAGAAAGTCTGGAAGGGAGTTGCACAGGGTAGTATAATCGGGCCGTTACTTTTCTTAATATACGTAAATGATTTAGGGAACAATATAACATTAACAATAAGATTGTATGCAGATGACATAATTGTTTATAGGGAAATAAACAACATTGAAGATTGTTCAGAATTACAAAGGGATCTTGAGAGTATCCAACAATGAGTTGAAGAAAATAATATGAAGGTTAATGGAGGCAAATCAACTGTTACAACTTTTACAAACAGGAGCTTTAAAACTGAATTTGAATATACCTTGGATGAGGTAGTTATCACAAAAGATGGCAAGTGCAAATACTTAGGTGTGAGATTTGAAAGTAATTTGCACTGGAAGGGTCATGTTGATGACATTGTTGGGAAAGCATACAGATCGTTACATGTCATAATGTGGCTACTTAAAGGATGCAACAAAGAATTAAAAGAAAAAAGTTACTTGAGTATGGTTGGTCCATTATTGGAATATGCAAACAGTGTTTGGGATCCTCACCAAGAATACCAAATAAAAGAAGTAGATAGTGTGCAGAGGAAAGCAGCAAGATTTGTAACAGGGGATTTCAGGAGAAAGAGTAGTGTATCAGAAATGTTAAAGGAACTTGGCTGGGAAACTTTAAGTAAGAGAAGGGAGAAAACTGGACTTATAGGATTATATCGAGCCTATACAAGAGAAGAAGCATGGGGAGATATCCGTGAGAGGCTTCAGTTGGAAAATAATTATATCGGCAGGACTAACCACAAATATAAAATTAGGAGGAATTTTAGCAGAAGTGATTGGGGTAAATTTTCATTCTTTGGGAAGGGTGTGAAGGAGTGGAACAGTTTACCAGGGGTAGTGTTTGATCCTTTTCCAAAATCTGTACAGATATTCAAGAAGGGAATAAACAGCAACAGAGAAAATAAATGAAGTGTTAGAGGGCATTCGACCAGTGCAGGTTATTGTAAATAAAAAAAATGTGTGTGAATAAATTAATTCCATCCCCTGGTCTAACGAGTTTGGACAGCCAAAGTAGAGGACTGCCTGTAGGGGTGAAGTACAGTGGGGACTTCGAGGGCCCTGGGACCGCTACGGTAGCTGTGAAGGCCCTTCAGGAACTCTGAAAAGTGGTGGCAAAAGGGGCTCTGCTTAAGACGCAGCAGGTCGTTATGCTACTTAGGTTCCAGAACGGGTAAAAAAAAAATAGTAAATAAATAAATGCAATGTACCTATTAATCTTATACCAGTTGTTTAGTATCATTTGAAGTAATTCCACATACTGTATATCAGTTGACTATATTTGTAAGTAGTACAGGCGATATTATAAGTAGAATTTTGTAAACAATATAAATTTATTAATGATGAGCTGTGTGTTTAATAGAAAACATTGTTAGCGTAAATTGTATAATATTGTGTTATAGGAAAATTTTCTTCTCTTGTTAATTTAATATTTAGTGCTTGACAATAATGTATTTTAGTGTACCATTTGCCACCGATGTAGACACCTCATTTGCAAATAAAGTGATTTTGATTTGATTTGATTGTTTTCTGATACCAAATGTCTGTTACTCTCCCTATCTTGTCTCACATATACAGAAAATATCCAGACCTGAGTTCTTCATGGCATTTTCCCTCTAATTTTCCTGGCTTCAACAATTATTTTTACATTCGAGGTTCCAGTATTAAATGCTTCGTTGAGCTCGTAATTCCAGGGATTTCTCTGGATAACGACCTGAGAGGACTGGCCATCCTTCCCTCTCCTGCCGGATCTTGGCTTCCGAATACCTAGATCAGCAACTTTTGTTATTATGCTGGGCTGAGTGGTCCAGGCGGTTGAGGCGCTGGCCTTCTGACCGCAACTTGGCAGGTTCGAGCCTGGCTCTGTCCGGTTGTATTTGAAAGTGTTCAAATACGTCAGTATCGTGTCAGATTTTCTGGCGCGTAAAAGAACTCCTGCGGGTCTAAATTCTGGCACCTCGGCGTCTCCAAAAGCCGCAAGAGTAGTTAGTGAGACGTAAAGTAGATAACATTATTAGCTTATTTTTGTTTTGGCTACCGCTTCCATGTTTGCATTCTTTGGGATGTAGCAGCTATAGGCCTATGTTTTAGTAACTGCCAGTCTAACTTGGGAATAGACGCTGCCCACAAGCCGCTCGCTGTGCGTCAGACGCTTGTAGTTGTTGACTTCAGCAGCATTTCCCCTTGTGAGGGCCGACCAATCTCTCAGAAAGGTTCTACAACCAAAAGCCGTTCACCTCCAATAAGTTGCTAGGATTCTGAAACGCCACCTGACGTTCGACGGTGAATCGCTAGCTGCATGGTCTACCCTATCCCATGGCAATATTACTCCTGGCCAGGTTAGGCCAATAAATATTGTTTAATATTTTCTTTGTAGCTTGTATTAAAATGCATTGCACATATGTCCTTAGTTCCATAATTGAAGAGGACCGGTGATCACCCTACGAAGGTGACGTGAAGGAAGTTAAATTCTAGCCAGAAGAGGTAGAAGTGGGGATAACAACCTCGCGTTTGTTTCAAAAAGCATTGCAGTACAAAGAGAACAAGCGTTGTTTAAATGTTGTAGAACAATGATCATCAGATGCAGAAAACGCTGCAGGATTCAGCTTGAAGAACTATAATTACCTCCCATTTGCGGAAAGTATATCTGGTCACTTCTTAGGCATTCGATGGAAATTTCTTGGAAGAAATACTTGCTCTGCGGATTCGGAGATAATTATTTTAGTAATAATAGAAAGACTGAAGTATCATTCTGGATGCCAAGATTACTGACTTTCGAAAGGAAGGCGTTATTAAAGCCGGAAAATTGATAATGGAATATATAACAGTTGTACAGTATATAACAAACTAAGTGTCAGTCGTGTAGTAGGGTTTGAATTTGCATGCGAAAGATTTCAACTCTCCTCTTTTACGTAGCTGTTAATCTATGACCATGTGACCTTGCCACGGTGGGGAGGCTTGCGTGTCCCAGTGAAGGAGATAGCCGAGCCGCAGGTGGAACCATATCGGATGGGTATCTGTTGAGACACCACACTAAGGAATGGTTCATCGAAAGGGGGGTAGCAGCCTTTCGGACGTTGCACGGGCGGCAGTCTGGATGATTGGCCGATATGGCCTTGTAATAATACTCAACAAGGCTTAGCTGTGTTGATACTGCTACACGGCTAAAAGCAACGGGAAACTACAGCCATAACTAACTCCCGAGGACATGCAGCTCTCTCTGTATGAATGATGTACTGATGATGGCTTCCTCTCGGGTAAAATATTCCGGAGGTAAACTAGTCCCCCATTCGGATCTCCGGGTGGGGACTACACGAGAGGGGGCGAACATCAGGAAGATGGATACAGCCATTCTGCGAGTCGGAGCGTGGAATGTTAGAAGTTTGAATCGTTGTAGTAGATTAGAGAATCTGAAAAGGGGATGGATAGACTAAAGTTAGATGTAGTTGGTATAAGTGAAGAACGTTGGCAGGAAGAACAGGATGTTTGGTCAGGCGACTACCGAATTATCAACACAAAATCAAACAGAGGAAATGCAGGAGTTGGTTTAATAATGAATAAGAAAATAGCTCAGCGGGTAAGCTACTATGACCAGCAAAGTGAAAGAATTATTGTCGTTAAGATAGACACCAAACCAATGCCCACCACGATAGTGTAGGTTTATATGCCTACTAGCTCAGCAGATAACGAGGAAATCGAAAGAACATATGAAGAAATAGAAGATTTAATACAATATGTAAATGGTGACGAGAATCTAATTGTGATGGGAGACTGGAATGCAGTGGTTGGCCAAGGAAGAGAAGGTAATACAGTAGGAGAACTTGGATTGGGACAAAGGAACGAAAGAGGAAGTCGGGTGGTTGAATTCTGCACTGATCATAATTTAGTCCTTGCCAATACTTGGTTCAAACACCACAAACGACGTATTTAATTTAATTTCCGGGTTGAACTGTGTTGTACCTGCAGGCACATCACGTACAGTTTGCCGACGTTTCGAATACATTGCAGTATTCTTTGTCAAGGCGACTGAAATACCCCTACTCGATCCGAGGTAATCAGTCTCCCAGTCAGAAATTACACTACTAGAGTGGCCTAGATCTTGGACTTTTATATCCTAGCCTTTCTGGCTGACGTAAGCCCTGGCTGTCTCTCGAGGATTCTGGAAAATATGCGTCATAGCCTGGTAGTGGGGACTTGCCCGCGCGGTTATGTAATGGGTTTGCGGCCCGTGTGTTTATGTTGTCGTCTGTATGTCTTAAACTATGAATGATAGGCATCCAAGAATTACTGATTTTAATTCCTTCTTCTAAATTTATGTTGTTCGGATGTTTCTTGATTTCGATAGCCTCGCGGATTTTCCTTTCCAGATTCCAAGGGATAGCTGCTAGGATCTGGGTCTTGTCAAATGATATTCCGTGCCTAGTTTCGTATGAATGCTTGGCTACTGCTGAAATATCTGTGTTTTGGTTCTTGGTGTGACTGATATGTTCTTTTAGGCGGGCGGAGATCAGACGTTTTGTCTCACCTACATAACAAGCTCCGCAGCTACATTCATTGTGATACACTCCTGGGGCCTGTAATTCTATTGTGTCTTTTACTGGTGGTAGATAACGGGCTAGCTTACGGTGAGGTTTATAGATAGTTTTTATGTTGTATTTGTCCAGCATCTTGCCGATCCTGTCTGTAGTGTTCTAAGACCACGAACGACGGCTTTATACGTGGACGAGACCTGGAGACACTGGAAGGTATCAAATAGACTTCATTATTATTAGGCAGAGATTCAGAAACCAGGTGCTGGATTGCAAAACTTTCCCAGGAGCAGACGTGGACTCTGACCACAACTTGTTGGTCATGAAATGCCATCTGAAGTTGAAGAAATTGAAGGAAGGAAAGAATGCAAAAAGATGGGATCTAGACAAGTTCAAAGAAAAGAGTGTGAGGGATTGTTTCAAGGAACATGTTGCAAAAGGACTAAATGAAAAGGCTGAAGGAAACGCAATAGAGGAAGAGTGGATAGTCATGAAAAATTAAGTCAGCAGAGCTGCTGAAGAAATGTTAGGAAGGAAGAAAAGATCAACTAAGAATCCGTGGATAACTCAGGAGATACTAGACCTGATTGATGAACGACGAAAATACAAGAATGCTAGAAATTAAGAGGGCAGAAAAGAATACAAGCGATTAAAGAATTAACTGGACAGAAAGTGCAAGGTAGCTAAGGAAGACTGGCTGAAGGAGAAGTGCAAGGATGTTGAAGGTTGTATGGTTGTAGGCAAGGTAGATGCTGCATACAGGAAAATTGAGGAAACCTTTGGAGAAAGGATATCTAGGTGTATGAATATTAAGAGCTCAGATGGAAAGCCACTTCTAGGGAAGGAAGACAAAGCAGAAAGATGGCAGGAACATATCCACAGTTGTACTAAGGTGAAAATATGGATAATTTGGTTCTGGAACAAGAAGAGGCTGTTGATGCTGATGAAATGGGAGACCCGATTTTGAGGTCCGAGTTTGACAGAGCTGTGAGCGACCTGAATAGGAACAAGGCACCTGGAATTGATGACATTCCCTCTGAATTACTGACTGTCTTAGGAGAAACCAGCTTGGCAATGTTATTCCATTTAGTGTGTAAGATGTATGGGACAGGAGAAGTGCCATCCGATTTTCGGCAGAATGTTGTTATACCTACTCCCAAGAAAGCCAGTGCTGAGAGGTATGAAAACTATCGCCCCATTAGTTTAGTATCACATGCCTGCAAAATATTATTACGTATTGTTTACAGAAGAATGGGAAAACAAGTTGAAGCTGAGTTGGGAGAAGATCAGTTTGGCTTCAGAAGAAATGTAGGAACACGTGAAGCAATCCTCACTTTACGTCTGACCTTAGAGGATCGAATCAAGAAGGACAAGCCCACGTACATGGCATTTGTAGATCTAGAAAAGGCAGTCGATAATGTTGATTGGACCAAGCTATTTAAGATTTTGATGGTGATTGGGATCAGATACCGAGAACGAAGAATTATCTACAAACTGTATAAAAATCAGTCTGCAGTGATAAGAATCGTGGGCTTTGAAAACGAAGCAGCAATCCAGAAAGGAGTGAGGCGAGGCTGCAGTTTGTGCCCCCTCCTTTTCAATGAAATGAAATGGCGTATGGCTTTTAGTGCCGGGAGTGTCCGAGGACATGTTCGGCTCGCCAGGTGCAGGTCTTTCGATTTGACACCCGTAGGTGACCTGCGCGTCGTGATGAGGATGAAATGATGATGAAGACGACACATACACCCAGCCCCAGTGCCAGTGGAATTAACCAATGATGGTTAAAATTCCCGACCCTGCCGGGAATCGAACCCGGGACCCCTGTGACCAAAGGCCAGCACGCTAACCATTTAGCCATGGAGCCGGACTCCTTTTCAATGTTTACATAGAACAGGCAGTAAAGGAAATCAAAGAGAAATCTGGAAAGGGAATCACAATCCAAGGAGAGGAAATCAAAACCTTGAGATTTGCTGATGATATTGTTATTTTATCTGAGACTGCAGAAGATCTGGAGAAGCTGCTAAATGGTATGGATGAAGTCTTGGGTGAGGAGTATAAGATGAAGATAAATAAGTCCAAAACAAAAGTAATGGAGTGCAGTCGAACGAAGGCAGGTGATGCAGGAAATATTAAATTGGGAGATGAAGTCTTACAGGAAGTAGATGAATATTGTTACTTGTGTAGTAAAATAACTAACGATGGTAGAATTAAGGAGGACATAAAATGCAGATTAGCAAAAGGAAGGAAGAGCTTTCTTAAGAAAAGAAATTTGCTCACTTCAAACATTGATATAGGAATTAGAAGGATGTTTTTTAAGACTTTAGTTTGGAGCGTGGCATTGTATGGAAGTGAAAGATGGACGATAACTAGCTCAGAAAGAAAGAGAATAGAAGCTTTTGAAATGTGGTGTTACAGAACAATGCTGAAGGTGAGATGGATAAATCGAATCACAAATGAAGAGACACTGAATCGAATTGGCTAAATTTGACGAGAAGAAGAGATAGAATGATAGGACACATCTTATGACACCCAGGACTTGTTCAGTTGGATTTTGAAGGAAGTGTTGGCAGGCTCCGATTTACAAATGGGCAAACTGGGCATTTGCACAGGGCGCCAGGTTTTGAGGGGCGGCGGCCGGCGGATCGAGTCATTATGGCCTGCGTGAATTACGTCTTAAATTTATTCCACTCAAATTACTTTTACATTCCACAAATTATTCCAATTATTTTAGTAGCCTATATAAAAGCTTTAAACTATTCTAACTTTAAAACCTGAATTTAATCTATATATTTAAATTTTATGAAGAAAATGTGTCTTATTTCCAAAGTAATTTATTTACATACAAACTATCAAACTTAACCAACGGTTTTTTAAATAAAAATAAAATTAGCTTGATTCTTATTTGGCTGTTACCTGTATTTGGCTTGATGTTTAATTATGAGAATTAACTGTATTTGCATAATGTGCTGTTTTAAAACTCATAATCTTGAAAATTATAATATTTAATTTGTAAACAATTATTTGTTAGAGGAACAGGAAAACGGGCAGTGTGGGGTTGGGGGGCTAAATATTGTTTGCCCAGGGCGTTAACTACTTGAAACCGGGGCCTGAGTGTAGGTGGTAAGAACGGTAGGGGTAGACCAAGGTATGAATATGACAAGCAGATTAGAGCAGATGTAGGATGCAGTAGTTACGCAGAAATGAAAAGGTTAGCACAGGATAGGGTGGCATGGAGGGTTGCATCAAACCAGTCTATGGACTGATGACTCAAACAACAATCTATGACCAAAGACAGTGCACAAATGAGTTAAGTTTTAAGTTGAACGCTGTCGCGATTCTCGCAGAAACGGGAAATTTTCTGTCATGGCGTCCAGCGTTATCTGTGTAATGTAGGTGGTGGACGTGAATTTCCTAAAGTGAACGTTGATGCAACATTTTCAATTAAAATACAATGAATTCGAATTTATAACATGTTTGTTCCTGTTATAGCATTTCTTTCAACGCTCTGCACATCCTGCCATAGTATATTCTTTGGTTTTAAATTTCCCCACCCCCTGTAGTTAGCATTGCTCAATATTTATCGTAGGAAATAATGTAATGTCAAACTCGACTTGCGCATCGTTGGGTGATTCTTGGTACATTTATGAGGATGGTTGTTCTGGTAAGTGAATATATGTTCGTATGTCAACATTTCTCTGGAGGATTTATGTTTTATATCGAATTATGAAGGCCCTGGCGGGGATAGGGTTTTTGATTTGAAATTCAAAAACTATTTTGAATGGCGAGTCTGTTTTTTACTTCTTACGCCTTATTCACGTTTTATTCTTTATGCTGCATCCAAATCAATTCTTACGTACTCTTTTCTGTTTTTGTGTGTGTATGTAACATATGAGCCTCTTGACAGGTAACCTCTTCTGTCATTTTTTTGTATTGGAGTGTTACCATTTTTCGTTAAGTATATACTTCTAGTAGAATGTGATGTTTTACTCTAAATTACCTTGTTACGTTATGTCAGTACCATTCCGTCTACGCGAGTTGTGAATAAGTAAGGTTAGAATTGCGATAGTTAGTAACACCTGCCGTGTTTCGTCTGATTGCGATTGCCGTGCCACGATATCTTCAGAATATTACTTGGTGTGCTATATACAAGTTTGTTTTAGAATTAGGTATGTAATTTATAGAGTATATAGGCCTATGCATTTATGGGTATTTTGTTATCAGTAATTGTTGCCAGTAGTGATAGACCTGCATGTGCACTGTAGCACTAATGCAGAAGATAATTTGAACTGGAAATTGTGAAATAATTTTAAAGAATTTGATTCACAGTTGATCTTGGTGATGGTCAACCTGCAATGAATTTGAGCTGGCCTAGCCTATATATTATTTTTTCTGGTTGTGTTGCATTATGGATGGTACCATTTTTTGGACGTAATGTACTTTTGGAATCCCTATGATTTTTATATAAATCGTTGCAGAAGTCATGTTTTTTGATAACTATTTAGACTCATTCTGAATGCCACAGAAAGCAAAGCTTTTAATGTTTTTGAAGAAAAATAGCCTAACTTGATCAACAAGCAGTATTGTAGGAAGGAGAGGTAATAGATAAGTTACAGCTATGTATGAAATATTGGTGCAGCCTAACTAAGCGAGCATGTCCTTGCATTTTCTCAAGTTAATAAAAAAGAAAGTTAGGATTAGTACTTTTGCATCATTCTAGCCCTAGATGAAGAATCTTGCAGTTGAGACTTTGGTAGAGACCTTTTCTTTTGTGAGTAACTTACATTTTATAATTCTGAGTACTATTCAGCACTTACAGGCACTTAACAGTGATTTAAAAAATGCAAATACTCGGGAAGCCTAATTAGTTACTGTGTTCATTCAACGTCATCCTCTGCATCACTGAATTTAAAACTTAACTTCATATTTATGTTGAAATTTCTGAATTAGGCTACAGAGAATAGATGTTAATTTGCCGAGTGAGGAACATGCTATATAGGCTACATTTTGCAGGGTTAAGTTTAATGTATGAAAGCTAATTATGCTGGCTTAATATAGGCTTACCTTTGAAATAAAATGGAAAATACATATTTTGTGTTCGCCTGAGGTTTCCTGCATATTAGATGAAGTGTACTTGGGCATGTGATTCTATTAAAACTTTAAATGGATAAAGTTAGTTGTGTCTTAAAAAAATATTATAACATTACAGTGTCTGCTGTTGATTGTAGCGTGGAACAGATACCTTAGATTTTGTGCATTGAATTCCTTTGTACCCTTACAATTACATGACAAATTACTCACTGATATTTTATTATAGATCGTAGGTGTTACTTATACGCAGATCTGTCTTGGTTGTAAATAATCTGAACTGCTTTAATTCAGTTATGTCCGCATCCCGCGTCAGTTACAGAGGAGTCTTTGTGTGGATAAGTTTAAGTTTCAGCACAGGCGTAGGTATTGTAATAGTAAAGTTTTCCTCGACTCTATGAGGTGTCATGACGAGGGATGAATCTCTGTGGTAGTAATAAAAATAAGAGAAAGGATCTGTAAACCCTGAATGTGTAATCTTAAAGGGTAGCATTGCTGGAGTAAGATTTTTTTTTTTACACTTCACTTTACGTCGCAGATAGGTCTTATGGCGACGACGACAGAATAGGAAAGGGTTAGGAGTAGGAAGGAAGCAGCTGTGGCCTTAATTATGGTACAGCCCTAGTATTTGCCTGCTGTGAAAATGGAAAACCATCTTCAGGGCTGCAGTTAGTGGGGTTCGAACTCACTATCTCCCGAATGCAAGCTCACAGTTGTGCGCCCCTAACTGCACAGCCAACTCGCTCGGTTGCTGGAGAAGTTACCAAAGACTGAAGTTAATTTAAATGTTAATTTACATTAAAGTCAAGAAGTTGCTCTGTTCAGTTTTGGTTATGGGATCATCATAAACATTTATAAAGGTGAAAGAAGGCACTTCAGGGCTGGAGAAGTCAGAAAAGAATCTAGGCATGAGCAAAATTTCTTAGGAGCGAGACATGAAAAATAAAATTCACCTGCTTACCTCGGTTGCATTAACCAATGTATTGAATTATAATGAATTAGTACATGTTCTGCCATCAGTGATGGCCAAATTTCTTCTGATTATTACTTTTGAAACCTGGCATGTCTGGAATGGAATCATTGGAAAGGTTTGCCTGTGCAGACAGTTTAGGTAATACCACATGAACAGGAACTGTTATAGTACTTTGATACTAAAAGTGGTTGATTTCTTGACAAACATGGAAATTTTGATTTTGCAACTGAAAATTTGATAGACTACAGTTTTCCATATTTAATAATTTTTGCTAGTGGCTTTACGTCGCACTGACACAGATAGGTCTTATGTCGACGATGGGATAGAAAAGGCATACCGGTAGGAGTCGGAAGGAAGCGGCCATGGCGTTAATTAAGGTATAGCCCCAGCATTTGCCTGGTGTGAAAATGGGAACCACGGAAAACCAACTTCAGGGCTGTCAACAGTGGGATTCGAGCCCACTATCTCCCAGGTGCAAGCTCATAGCCACGCACCTCTAACCGCAATGCCAACTCTCCCGATCCATATTTCCTTGCCAGTGTTGTTAATTATAATACTATTAACAACAACAACAACAACAACTATTGCATGCATTTTAATTTCGTGCCATTTGGCTGCTTGCTTGTCAGTTTCATCATTCTGTTTTTTTACTCGTGGCCTACTAGATGGCAGAGTAAGTCAAATCTCTCTTGGGCATCTATGGCTGAGTTTTTAATGAATTTTGTCTCTTAGAGAACCTTCACATGCCGGCATCATACAACATGAAGTGTGAAATGGACATTTCTTCCACCCTTCAACAGTCAGACTTCCTCTGCGGGTATGAACTCGCTATCTTAGGATCCGGAGGCAGACACTACCACTGATCCACAGAGGGAGCGGAATTATATTAATGCAGGCATTGGTGGAATGAAGAATGCAGCCCACATCTACTCTTGAAGGTTCACTTCCATCCTCACAGTTGTTGAATGCCACAGTATAAGCCGTATGAAACACATTAGCAATAACTTCTTATTGCACGGGACTGAGCTTTCCAACATAATTTTCCTGAAGCATCTTGTTTAGCCAGTCTTCGCTCTTCACAGGAAGGACGGATTCTGATGGCACCAGTTCATGCCCAGCAATCAATCAGCGTAACACACCAGCACCAGCCAGACTTCGCGCTCATGATGGATTTGAGTGGAAAAAACAGAATAAAGGCGGTACTGTACGTAGTAGATTCAGCGTACAAAACATCGTGAAGGAGAGTAAAGGACCTACTCCATATTCAGGATTTCTTCACATGTTCCTACATATCATCTGAAGCCAAATTGATCTTCTCCCAACTCAGCTTCAACTTGTATTCTTATTGTTCTGTAAATAATAGTGTTAAAATTTTGCAGGCATGAGATACTAAACTAATAGTGCGGTAGTTTTCACACTCGTCAGCACTGGCTTTCTTGGGAATAGGTATAACAACATTCTGCCGAAAATCGGATGGCACTTCTCCTGTCTCATACATCTTACACACTACATGGAATAACCTTGCCATGTTGGTTTCTCCTAAGGCAGTCAGTAATTCAGAGATAATGTCATCAATTCCAGCTTCTATTCTCTTTCTTTTTGAGCTAGTTATCATCCATCTTTCACTTCCATACAATGCCACGCTCCAGAAGTAAGCCTTCAGAAACATCTTTCTAATTCCTATATCAGTGTTACAAGTGAGCAAATTTCTTTTCTTAAGAAAAGTCTTCCTTGCTTGTGCTAGTCTACAATTTTTGTCCTCCTTACTTCTGCCATCGTTAGTTATTTTACTACGCTAGTAAAAATATTCATCTACTTCCTTTAAGTCTTCGCTTCCTAATCTAATATTTTCTGCATCACCTGCCTTCGTTCGACTGCACTCCATTACTTTTGTTTTGGACTAGTTAATTTCATCTTGTACTCCTTACCCAAGACTTTGTCTATACCATTCAGCAACTTCTTGAGATCTTCTGTAGTCTCAGATAAAATAACAATATCATCGGCAAATCTCAAGGTTTTGATTTCCTCTCCTGGATTGTGATTCCCTTTCCATATTCTTCTCTGATTTCCTTTACTGCCTGTTCTATATAAACATTGAAAAGGAGAGGGGACAAACTGCAGCCTTGCCTCACTCCTTTCTGGGTTGCTGCTTCTTTTACACAGCCCTTGATTCCTATGACAGCAGGCTGAATTTTATACAGATTGTAGATAATTCTTTGTTCTCGGTATCTGATCCCAATCACCTTAAGAATCTCATAGCTTGGTCCAATCAAAATTATCGAATGCCTTTTCTAGGTCTACAAACGCTATGTGTGTGGACTTGTCCTTCTTAATTTGATCCTCTAAGATCAGACGTAAAGTCAGGATTGCTTTACATGTTCCTACATATCTTCTGAAGCCAAATTGATCTTCTCCCAACTCGGCTTCAACTTCTCTTTCTATTCTTCTGTAAATAATACGTGTTAAAATTTTGCAGGCATGAGATACTTAACTAATAGTGCGGTAGTTTTCGCACTCTTCAGCACCGGCTTTCTTGGGAATAAGTATAACAACATTGTGCCGAAAATCGAATGGCACTTCTCCTGTCTCATACATCTTACACACTAGATGGAATAACCTTGCCATGCTGGTTTCTCCTAAGGCAGTCAGTAATTCAGAGAGAATGTTGCCATTCCAGGTGCCTTGTTCCTATTTAGGTTTCTCACAGCTCTGTCAAATTCTGATCTCAAAATTGGGTCTCCCATTTCATCAGCATCAACAGCCTCTTGTTTCAGAACCAAATCATCTACGTCTTAACCTTGATACAACTGTTGGATATGTTCCTGCCATCTTTCTGCTTTTTCTTCTTTGCCTGGAAGTGGCTTTCCATCTGAGCTCTTTAATTCATACACCTAGTTTTCATTTTTTTTTTTATAGGTTTCCTTGATTTTCCTGTATGCATCATCTACCTTTCCTAGGACCATACAACCTTCAATATCCTTGCGCTTCTCCTTCAGCCACTCTTCCTTAGCTATCTTGCAATCACTCTCTACTGATCTGCATTTAGGGCAGTTGCCCAGGTGGCAGATTCCCTATCTGTTGTTTTCCTAGCCTTTTCTTAAAGATGGCAAAGAAATTGGAAATTTATTGAACATCTCCCTTGGTAAGTTATTCCAATCCCTAACTCCTCTTCCTATAGACAAATATTTACCCCAATTTGACCTCTTAAATTCCAACTTTATCTTCATATTGCGATCTTTCCTACCTTTAAGGACACCACTCAAACTTATTCGTCTACTGATGTCCTCCCACGCCATCTCTCCACTGACAGCTCAGAACATACCACTTATGAAATGTTAAACAGTTAATTTATTAAAACCACCTATTCAATACTAGTAAAGTCTTTAGGACTGTAACATTGTCATTATATTAAGTTTAAACTATAAACTTATAAAAATTTGTTCCTCAGACAAAGAATTGGATCTTCTTAACAAGGGCATGAAATTCAACTGACCAAATCCCAACAAAGCGGACGACCTTATCACCACAGCTGCCGAAATCAAATCTAACATTAATAAACTTGGTACCGACAAATGTAACGACGTTAGATTTGAAATTAAAAAGAAACTTCCCTCTTTAGTCAATGAACTGAAAAATAATCCACAACCAGGTCTCATAAAACAAATAATCAACTTAAACAACAAGATAGGAACGATATAATCATTACGAAAGCTGATAAAGGATCCACCACTGTTTTATTAAACAAGGCCGATTACGTCAATAAAACAGAACTTTTCTTTTCCGATAATACCTACACTATAGTAAACAAAGACCCCACACCAAAAATTCAATGTGACTAAAAGGTTTTGTTGAAAAATTTATCCTTCCTTTTACAAGAGTAAGAACATCAAAAATTTACTATCATGAATCCAAAACTGCCAACTGCAAGAACATTACCCAAAATCCATAAAAAAGAAATTCCTGTGCAGCCTATTATAAAGAGCAGAAACAATCGCACATATAAAGTCTCAAGATTTTTACACTGTTTTCTTAACAAACACTTCAAATTCAACAATGAAGCATAAGTAAAAAATTCCATTGACTTCTGTGAAAAATTAACACAATTTAAACTACAACCTAACCATGTAATGGTCTCATATGACATCACCAATATATACTCAAGCATTCCTATATATGATACTATAAATATTATCAAAAAGAACCTTTCCAAACGCAGCAATTTAAGCAAATTTGAAATAAATGACTTTATTAAATTACTGAGTTTTGTATTGAACAACTACTACTTCACTTTTAACAACAAAATCTACCATCAAAAAGGACTAGCAATGGGAGATCCCGCCTTGGGCATTCTAGCTAACATTTTCATTGATAATCTAGAAGCGAACAAAATATTAAACAAAATCAACTAGTCTCCACCTTGGATAAGATTCGTAGATGACACGTTTGCCATCATTGATAAACGCCATAACAGCAACAACATTTTAGGATTTCTTAATGGACTCAATAACATTACCTTCACAAAGGAAGATGAAACAAACAACTCTTTAAATTTCCTAGATGTAACCATAAATAGAGCCAATAAAATTCAAATCTATAGAAAACCCACTTTTGCCCCTCTGACTATAAGAAATGAATCTATGCACCCACATTCTCACAAATTAGCAACTTTCTACAGCTTAATCCATAGTGTGTTAAAAATTCCCCTTTCCAGTGACACCCGAAAAAAAAAAGAGCTACAATATATTAAAGAACTGGCTAAACTTAACGGTTACAAACCAAACACGGTTAATAAAATTATAAACAAAATCAAATTAAAATCTGCTACTAACCTAACCACTGAAAGACTTAAAAAATACAGTTTTCCTGCGTTTACCTTCACGAATCCGGCTATATATCAGATCACCAACCCAATCGAGAAACAGGACATCTATATTCCATTCAAAACCCGTAATACTAACAGAAATATATTCTTTAACTCCCATACAGTAAATTCAACACACGACCGATACTCCAATTCAGGAATTTATAGACTCAAATGCACCCAATGTGAATTTCCTTATGTCGGACAAACTGGACGCAGTTTTCATACAAGATATTTAGAGCATTACAACGCATCTAAGCACAACAAACACTCCACTATGGGTATTCATATGAAAGAAACGGGACATAACTTCACTACCATAGACCAGGACCTTCAAATATTAAAGATCATTAATAAAGTTAGTCTAATGACTGAATTTGAAAATACCTACATCTTTTTTAGACCAACACTGCAATAAAAATCAAAATCTAAATGACATCGTAGAAACAAAGAGCCCGGTCACGGAACAAATTCCTAACTTATTGTCATCTCTTAACATAAACAGTAATATTTTTTTTAAAATCTTAAACTAAAAATCCAACACTAATATCCATAAATCAACAGCAGCCATTGCCCCTTCGCCCAGCCACACCCCTTCCCCCACTTGCACACATTACCGACCAACAATGACACACCCCTACAATACAAGAAGCAGAGATAAAGCGACCGTTCAGACAACCTCACACAAGCTACACAACCGGACTTACTCCTAACATCTAAAGGGTAAGTGTCAAGCATATTAAATCCACTAATAAACCATCCTAATAATGCACTCGCACACTTTTTCATTTTATTCCACAGATTTCAACACGCTCACTAGACGCACACTTACATCCAGAATACAGTTTAACTCCTCATCTTCAGGCTTACACAGAATAACTTCAAAAGCTTCACAACATAAACAATATACAGCTTGTTTATATGGAGATGAAATAATCCATTATTTAATGAAACTCAATGAAGCTCTCTACCAGCATTCTTGCCATCCAACCGGCAATCCACTTTAATAGTGATTCTCATTCTTCAAGGAAGTGATGTTACTATAGAATATTTAAGCCATCCCAAAACCATATAAGCTAAATGTGTGTGATCTCCCACTAATGTAAAAAGAAATGTTTAAATATTATGATCCAATAGACTACAATTGCCATTCCAGCATTGGCATTGTGTGTGTTGATATTTTATATTATCCCCATACAACGTGGGCATGAGTAGGACGTCCCAAATGAAGCTTTATAAAGGGATCGGCAAGTTCATTTCCAAATTGTACCATATGTTTTATATATTAGTGTAAATTGTGTAAAAAAATTTTTAAGAATAGTTCTAGTACAAGTTAATCTCCTAATAGACTGTAAAAATGTACAGATGTTTTAAATTCCACTCGTATCATGCCATTCTCATTACCGGCACGTGGGAGTTGACAGTTAATATTATTTCCATTGGATGTGAACTTATGTTGGAAGTCACATTTGAACTTTAAAAAAAGAACAGCTTGTTCACTCCAATAAGACCTAATGTTCTTGTACTCCAGTGCAAATTGTTATGAAAAATATGGTTTTAGAATAATCCTAGTAAGCATCCACTCAGAGCTCTGACTTGGAGTTAGAATTCATGGCTGACGATGCCTGCAATGACAGGCGAAACATGTACCATACTCAAATTTAATATAATGACAGTGTTATAGTCCTAAAGACTTTACTGGTATTGAATAGGTGGTTTCAATAAATTAATTGTTTAACATTTAATAATTGAATTTCAATAGGGTCAAAATGAAAATAATCACATACCACTTAGTCAAGCAGCTCGTCTCCTTTCTCCCAAGTCTTCCCAGCCCAAACTTTGCAACATTTTTTTAATGCTACTCTTTTGTCGGAAATCGCCCAGAACAAATCGAGCTGCATTTCTTTGGATTTATTCCAGTTCTTGAATCAAGTAATCCTGTTGAGGATCCCATACCCCAATGAAGATTTTTCCTTATATTAAGACCCAGATATTTACAATGATCCCTAAAGGGAACTTTCACCCCATCAATGCAGTAATTAAAACTCAGAGGACTTTTCCTATTTGTGAAACTCACAACCTGACTTTTAACCCCGTTTATCAACATACCATTGCCTGCTGTCCATCTCACAACATTTTCGAGGTCACGTTGCAGTTGCTCACAATCTTGTAACTTATTTATCACTCTATAGAGAATAACATCATCCGCAAAAAGCCTTACCTCCGATTCCACTCCTTTACTCATATCATTTATATAATTAGTGAATCTATCCCAAACCCAAACTGCCCTCTATCAAACCAGTTATTAATTTCCCAAACATGTCTTGTATAATCAGAAAGAATGCTTTCCCAAAGCTTACATGCAATGCATGTCAAACTGACTGGCCTGTAATTTTCATCTTTATGTCTATCACCCTTTCCTTTATACGCAGGGGCTACTATAGCAACTCTCCATTCATTTGGTATAGCTCCTTCATGCAAACAATAATCAAATAAGTACTTCAGATATGGTACTATATCCCAACACATTGTCTTTATTATATCCCCTGAAACCTTATCAATTCCAGCTGCTTTTCTAGTTTTCAACTTTTGTATCTTACTGTAAATGTCATTGTTGTCACAGGTAAATTTTAATACTTCTTTAGGATTAGTCATCTCCTCTATCTGGACATTATCCTTGTAACCCCTCCTCTGCGAACCATGTGACCTTGCCGCGGTGGGGAGGCTTGCGTGTATCAATGATGCAGATAGCCGAGCCGCAGGTGCAACCATATTGGATGGGTATCTGTTGAGAGACCAGACTAACGAATGGTTCATCGAAAGGGGAGTACCAGCCGTTCGGTAGTTGCAAGGGCAGCAGTCTAGATGATTGACTGATACGGCCTTGTAATAATACTCAACATGGCTTAGCTGTGTTGATATTGCTACACGGCTGAAAGCAACGGGAAACTACAGCCGTAACTACCTCCCGAGGACATGCAGCTCTCTCTGTATGAATGATGTACTGATGATGGCTTCCTCCCGGGTAAAATATTCCGGAGGTAAACTAGTCCCCCATTCGAATCCCCGGGTGAGGACTACACGAGAGGGGGCGATCATCAGGAAGATGTATACTGACATTCTGCGAGTCGGAGCGTGGAATGTTAGAAGTTTGAATCGTTGTAGTAGGTTCGAGAATCTGAAAGGTGAGATGGATAGACCAAAGTTAGATGTAGTTGGTATAAGTGAGGTACGTTGGCAGGAAGAACAGGATTTTTGGTCAGGCGACTACCGAATTATCAGCACGGAATCAGACAGGGGCAATGCAGGAGTTGGTTTAATAATGAATAAGAAAATAGGGCAGCGGGTAAGCTACTATGACCAGCATAGTGAAAGAATTATTGTCGTCAAGATAGACACCAAACCAATGCCCACCACAATAGTGCAGGTCTATATGCCTACTAGTTCAGCGGATGATGAAGAAATTGAAAGAATATATGAGGAGATAGAAGATTTAATACAATACGTGAAAGGTGACGAGAATCTAATTGTGATGGGAGACTGGAATGCAGTGGTAGGCCAAGGAAGAGAAGGTAGTAAAAGTAGGAGAATTGGGATTGGGACAAAGGAATGAAAGAGGAAGTCGGGTGGTTGAATTCTGCACTGATCATAATTTAGTCCTTGCCAATACTTGGTTCAAACACCACAAATGACGGCTGTATACGTGGACGAGACCTGGAGACACTGGAAGGTATCAAATAGACTTCATTATGATTAGGCAGAGATTCAGAAACCAGGTGTTGGATTGCAAAACTTTCCCAGGAGCAGACGTGGACTCTGACCACAACTTGTTGGTCATGAAATGCCATCTGAGGTTGAAGAAATTGAAGAAAGGAAAGAATGCAAAAAGATGGGATCTAGACAATTTGAAAGAAAAGAGTGTGAGGGATTGTTTCAAGGGACATGTTGCACAAGGACTAAATGAAGGAAACACTACAGAGGAAGAGTGGAGAGTCATAAAAAATGAAGTCAGTAGGGCTGCTGAAGAAATGTTAGGAAGGAAGAGATCAACTAAGAATCAGTGGATAACTCAGGAGATACTAGACCTGATTGATGAACGACGAAAATACAAGAATGCTAGAAACGAAGAGGGCAGAAAAGAATACAGGCGATTAAAGAATGAAGTGGATAGAAAGTGCAAGGTAGCTAAGGAAGAATGGCTGAAGGAGAAGTGCAAGGATGTCGAAGGCTGTATGGTCCTGGGAAAGGTAGATGCTGCATACAGGAAAATCAAGGAAACCTTTGGAGAAAGGAAATCTAGGTGCATGAATATTAAGAGCTCAGATGGAAAGCCATTTCTAGGGAAAGAAGACAAAGCGGAAAGATGGCGGGAGCATATCCAACAGTTGTATCAAGGTAACGATGTAGTTAATTTGGTTCTGGAACATGAAGAGGCTGTTGATGCTTATGAAATGGGAGACCCAATTTTGAGGTCAGAGTTTGACAGAGCTGTGAGTGACTTAAATAGGAACAAGGCACCTGGAATTGATGATATTCCCTCTGAATTACTGACTGCCTTAGGAGAAACCAGCATAGCAAGGTTATTTCATTTAATGTGCAGGATGTATGAGACAGGAGAAGTCCCATCCGATTTTCGGCAGAATGTTGGTATACCTATTCCCAAGAAAGCCGGTGCCGAGAGGTGTGAAAACTACCACACCATTAGTTTAGTATCTCATGCCTGAAAAATTTTAACACATATTATTTACAGAAGAATGGAAAAACAAGTTGAAGCCGAGTTGGGAGAAGATAAATTTGGCTTCAGAAGAAATGTAGGAACACGTGAAGCAATCCTGACTTTACGTCTGATCTTAGAGGATCGAATAAAGGACAAGCCCACGTACATGGCATTCGTAGATCTAGAAAAGGCAGTCGATAATGTTGATTGGACCAAGTTATTTATGATTCTGAAGATGATATCGATCAGATACCGAGAACGAAGAATTATCTACAATATGTATAAAAATCAGTCTGCGGTGATAAGAATCGAGGGCTTTGAAAGAGAAGCAGCAATCCAGAAAGGAGTGAGCCAAGGTTGCAGTTTGTCCCCTCTCCTTTTCAATGTTTATATAGAACAGGCAGTAAAGGAAATCAAAGAGACATTTGGAAAGGGAATCACAGTTCAAGGAGAGGAAATCAAAACCTTGAGATTTGCCGATGATATTGTTATTTTCTGAGACTGCAGAAGATCTCGAAGTTGCTGAATGGTATGGATGAAGTCTTGGGTAAGGAGTACAAGATGAAAATAAATAAGTCCAAAACAAAAGTAATGAAGTGCAGTCGAACGAAGGCAGGTGATGTAGGAAATATTAGATTAGGAAACAGTCTTAAAGGATGTAGATGAGTATTGTTACTTGGGTAGTAAAATAACTAACGATGGCAGAAGTGAGGAAGACAAAAAATGCAGGCTAGCACAAGCAAGGAACATCTTTCTTAAGAAAAGGATATGCTCACTTCGGACATTGATATAGGAATTAGAAAAGTGTTTTTGAAGACTTTAGTTTGGAGCGTGGCATTGTATGGAAGTGAAACATGGATGATAACTTAGTCAGAAAGAAAGAGAATAGAAGCTTTTGAAATGTGGTGTTACAGAAGAATGCTAAAAGTGAGATGGATAGATCGAATCACGAATGAAGAGATACTGAATCAAATTGGTGAGAGGAGATCGATTTGGCTAAATTTGACGAGAAGAAGAGATAGAATGATAGGACACATCTTAAGACACCCAGGACTTGGTCAGTTGGTTTTTGAAGGAAGTGTAGGTGGTAAGAACGGTAGGGGTAAACCAAGGTATGAATATGACATGCAGATTAGAGCAGATGTAGGATGCAATAGTTACATAGAAATGAAAAGGTTAGCACATGATAGGGTGGCATGGAGAGCTGCATCAAACCAGTCTATGGACTGATGACTCAAACAACAACACATCCTTGTAACCAACAATCTTTACATACTGCTGATTGAATACTTCTGCCTTTTGAAGATCCTCGCATACACACTCCCTTGTTCATTAACGATTCCTGGAATATCCTTCTTGGAACCTGTTTCTGCCTTAAAGTACCTATACATACTCTTCCATTTTTCACTAAAATTTGTATGGCCGCCAATTATGCTTGCCGTCTTGTTATCCTTAGCTGACTTCTTTGCAAGAGTCAATTTCCTAGTAAGTTCCTTCAATTTCTCCTTACTTCTGTTGTATACAAGAACAGGTATACAGGAACACAACTATATTTTATTGCTTCAGATAGTCTTTTAACTACATATATACATACATTCAAATAAAACTTTCCTCGAAGCAGTATGAAAATTATAAACAGTTAACGTTGCTTGTAGACTGAAGTTCAAAAAGAATGTACACTTTATATACATATATACATGAATCTATCTTGATGCAAAAGTCCATTGAAAAGCTTGAGTTCTTGATAGTTGAAAACTATCTGTTCTATATCGTCACAAGTGTAATCAGTAGCGAAAGCTTGCACTAATAGAATATTAGTTGTTTCTGTAACTTGTCAGGAACTGACATTGAAATGCATAATTAGTAGAATACTAATTGATGTGATTGAGCCTAGGTGGGACTGAGGGAATACTGTCATCGGGCTTGACGTGGCTGTGGGAAACGGGAGCGGAGGCAGTAACCCGAGGTGAAACCTCAAACACTCACAATCAGTCCACCTATTCGAGACACCTTTTTAAGAGGGATAGCCTCCGTGTTCGACATTCGGCGTAATCTGGTGCTGGGCACTGGCAAGTCCTCGCCTGTGGTTGGAAGGCAACGCCTTTATATAGCTGGCTGATGTAACAGGCAAGCGCAGTGCAGACGTCTCGTAGAGTCGAGAACAATCCAGGCTGTTGTGTGCGCGGAGCAGAGCGAGGAGCGCGCAGACACACGACAACTTCCACAGCCATTTCTAACTCTATTTCTTTCCAACCTGCATCTTCTTAGTCTCCTTACTTCTGTGTTATAATATAGTGGATCTCCACCATTTCTTACCACCTTTAAAGGTACAAACCTATTTTAACATTCCTATACAATTGGTTTAAACCCATCCCAGTGTCTGTTTACATTTTTATTTACCGTTTTCCACCGATCATAGTTACTTTTAAAAAACTCCCTCATGCCTGTTTTATCAGCCATACGATACTGCCTAATAGTCCTAATTTTAATATCTTCCTTTCGTTCACATTTATTTTTAACTACCATAAAAACAGCTTCGTGATCACTATTACCATCTATTACTTCGGTTTCTCTATAGAACTCATCTGGTTTTGCCAACACCATATCCAGAATATTCTCCCCTCTAGTTGGTTCCATCACTTTCTGAATCTGATGCCCTTCCCATATTAACTTATTTGCCATTTGTTGGCCATGCTTCCTGTCATTTTCATCACCTTCCCAATTGACATTTGGTAAATTGAGATCAGCCGCTACAATCACGTTCCTTTCCTTATTTCCCACATAGCTGATAATCTTGTCAAATAATTCTGAATCAGCGTCTGCGCTACCCTTTCCCGGTCTGTACACTCCAAAGACATCAAGTTGCCCGTTATCTTTAGAAATGAGCCTTACACCTAGAATTTCATGTTTCTCATCTTGAACTTTTACGTAGCTTACAAATTATTCTTTCACCAGAATAAATACTCCCCCTCCTACCATTCCTATCCTATCTCTACGATACACCCTCCAGTGATATACTAACAATTTGTTGGTATATCATAGCATAGTTCAATACGGGTCTAATAATGAGATTAGTTACATGTAAAATAACACCCTCCATTTGCGTGAGAAAATTTCTGCATCCATTATATCATTTCTCAGCCATGATTCAACTCCTATTACAATATCAGGTAAGTATATATCTATTAAATTACTTAATTCTATTCCTTTCTTTACAATACTTGTACAGTTGAGCACTAACATTTTTATATCATCCCTACTTGATTTCCAGTTCCTGTTCCCTTATCGCCGCTCCCTACGCCACCTCATTTCCATGAATGTACGTCCCTATAACCCTTCTAAACAAATTTCCTAACTTTCTATCCACTTCATTCTTTAATACCCTGTATTCTTTTCTGCCCTCTTCATTTCTAGCATTCTTATATGTTCGTCTTTCATCAATCAGGTGTAGTATCTCCTGAGTTATCCACTGATTCTTAGTTGATCTTTTCTTACTTTCTTCAGCAGCCCTACTGACTTTTAATTTGCATGACTATCCACTCTTCCTCTATTGTGTTTCCTTCAGCCATTTCACATAGTCCTTGTGCAACACGTTCCTTAAAACAATTCCTCATACTATTTTCTTTCAACTTGTCTAGATCCCATCTCCTTACACTCTTTCCTTTCTTCAATTTCTTCAACTTCATATGGCATTTCATGACCAACAAGTTATGGTCAGAGTCCACGTCTGCTCCTGGGAAAGTTTGGCAATCCAAGACCTGGTTTCTGAATCTCTGCCTAATCATAATGTCTATTTGATACCTTTCAGTGTCTCCAGGTCTCGTCCACGTATACAGCCACCATTTGTGGTGTTTGAACCAAGTATTAGTGAGGACTGAATTATGATCAGTGCAGAATTCAATCGGCCGACTTCCTCTTTCCTTCCTTTGTCCCAATCCGAATTCTCCTACTGTATTGCCTTCTCTTCATTGACCTACCATTGCATTCCAGTCTCCCATCTCAATTAGATTCTCGTCACCTTTTACATATTGTATTAAATCTTCTATCTCTTCATACATCCTTTCGATTTCTTCATCCGCTGAACTAGCATACAGACCTGCACTATTGTGGTGGGCATTGGTTTGGTGTCTGTCTTGACGACAATAATTCTGTCACTATCCTGGTCATAGTAGCTTGCCCGCTGCCTTATTTTCTTATTCATTTTTAAACCAACTCCTGCATTTCGCCTGTTTGATTTTGTGTTGATAATTGTGAAATTGCCTAACCAAAAATCCTGTTCCTCCTGCCAACGTACTTCACTTATACCAAGTTAATCAGACTTTACCCATCTCCCTTTTCAGATTCTCTAACCTACCACAATGATTCAAACTTCTAACATTCCATGCTCCGACTCGCAGAATGTCATTATCCATCTTCCTGATGATCGCCCTCTCTCGTATAGTCCCCGTCCGGAGATCCGAATGGGGGACTATTTTACCTCCGGAATATCTTACCTGGGAGGAAGCCATCTTCGGTACATCTTTCATACTGAGAAAGCTGCATGTCCTCAGGAGTTAGTTACGGCTGTAGTTTCACGTTGCTTTCAGCCGTGTAGCAGTATCAACACAGCTAAGCCATGTTGAGTATTATTACATGTCCATATCTGTCAATCATCTAGACTTCTGCCCTTGCAAGCTCCGAACGGCTGGTACTCACCTTTCAATGAACCATTCATTAGTCTGGTCTTTCAACAGATATCCATCCGATATGGTTGCACCTGCGGCTCGGCTATCTGCTTCATTGGGACGCGCAAGCCTCCCCACCAAGGCAAGGTCACATGGTATACATACCCTTCCATTTTTTTACTAAAATTTGTATGACTGCCAATTATGCTTGCCATCATGTTATCTTTAGCTGACTTTGCTAGATTCAATTTCCTAGTAAGTTCCTTTAATTTCTCCTTACTTCCACAGCCATTTCTAATTCTTTATTTCTTTCCAAACCTGCACCTCCTTAGTCTCTCTTTACTTCTGTTATATTATAGTGGATGTTTACCATTTGTTACCACCTTGAAGGGTACAAACTTCTTTTCACATTCCTCAACATTTGCTTTAAATCCATCCCAGAGTATGTTTACATTTTTATTTGCCATTTTCCACTGATAAGAGTTACTTTTTAAAAACTCCCTCATGCCTGTTTTATCAGCCATATGGTACTGCCTAACTGTCCTACTACCAAGACCTTCCTTTCACATTTATTTTTAACTACAACAAAATCAGCTTCATGATCACTGATACCATCTATTCGGTTTCTCTATAGAGCTCATCTAGTTTTATCAGGCACACATCCAGAATATTCTTCCCTCTAGTTGGTTCCATCACTTTCTGAATTGGCTATCCTTCCCATATTAAGTTATTAGCCATTTCTTGGTTATGCTTCCTGTCGTTTTCGCATTTCCTTCCCAGTTGACATTGGTAAATTTAAATCGCCCAGTACAATCACGTTCCTTTCAATATCGTTTCCCACACAGCTGATTATCTTATCAAATAATTCTGAATCGGTGTCCGCGGTACTCTTTCGCGGTTTGTACACTCAGACATCAATTTGCTTATTATATTTAGAGATGAGCCTTACACCTAGAATTTCATGTTTGTCATCTTTTCTTTTTCGTAGCTTACAAATTCTTCTTTCACCAGAATGAATACTCCCCCTGCTATCATTGCTATCCTATCTCTATGATGTATACTCCAGTTCCTAGATGAAATTTCTGCATCCGTTACATTATTTCTCCGCCATGACTCAACTCCTATTACAATATCTGGTAAATATTTAACTAATTCTATTCCTTTCTTTACAATACTTCTACAGTTCAGCACTGACATTTTTATGTTATTCTACTTGACTTCCAGATCCCTGTACCCTTATCATGCTTCCTAGGCCACACCATTTCCCAGAATGTACATCCCTATAACCCTTCTCAACAAATTTCCTAACTTATACGTGCCACTGCGGTGTAAGTGAAGGCTATCTGAGCACAGATCCCTATCTCCTACCTAAACATCAGGATCTAGAAATCTCACTCCCTGTTTCCCACATACCCACTCCATAGTCTAATTTAAATCCCCAATCACCTTTCAGTCAGTATCCGTCCTACAGAATATTCCACTGATAAAAATCTCTGCTTCCTTAAACTTTACCCGTGCTGTGTTTACCAGATCCCACACATCCCCAACTATGTTGGTTCTTATACCTGCTCTCCTCATGTTGTTGGTACCTCCTCTTCTACTTTCCTCAACATCTGACTTAACCTAATTCCTGGATAACACGCTGTCCTTGTTCCTTTTCCTCCACACACTTTCCCCACATGTCTAACAGTGGAATCCCTCATGACCAGAGCCTCAACCCTACCCACCTCATTTGATCCCCTCCGCTCCTGGTCAGCTGTATCTTTCCTGATGGCTGCAGAAACTACTTCCTTCTCCCTTTTCTCCCTCCCATGACCCTGTTCCACCTGTCTTTTTTTATCCTCCACTCTACATTTCCCTTTCCTCCCTTGGCCTTTCCTCCTACTTCCACACTTCTCAGCAACAGTTCCCTGTAGCTCCTCTTCACTCTGTCGTTCTACCTAAAGTAACTCGTACTGATTTCCCACAGACAGCTGTCCTGAATTTTGATCCTGAATAGTGCCCTTAGCCTGCAATGTCCTCCCTCTTAAAACATTAGACCATCTGTCTTCTACATTTCCCTCCTTTCCTTCCCATCCTCTTTTCCACTACTGTATCCTGTACATTGTTTGAGGGAAGCCTCCTTTCCTTCCTGTCCTCTGAGAGAATCCTAATTATCTCTCTCAAACTCTCCAACTCCTCCCTCATACTCCTTAATGCCTGGCCCCACCTACATTTCCTACACTTGTACTCCTTTGCCATTCTTTACGGAATAATTAAAAGAAATGGTCAGTACACAAAGATCACGCGACAGTAAGGTAATTAATATACTACTCTACAGTAGCATAGAATCATACTATATTTTTATCCTACATTGCCCTAACAGGATGAAAACTGCTGTTAATTACAGAGATTAAGCACGCCAATTTCTAATAAGATACCACAATACACTACAATAATTTTTAAACTCGCTCAGACGTATCCTAATTACAATAAGAGAATAAGCACGCTAATTTATAATAAGATGCTACAGTACACTACAATAATTTTTTAACACGTTGGCGACTATGAGACCCGCCGGCGGGTTACGCCAACTCGTTACTTCTGGACGGTGAGACCCGCCGGCGGTCTCGTGAGACAATATATGTACTGGAGCCGTATCGCGCGCCGTTCACAGATTATGCTTTCATCCTTTCTGGTTCGTCTCTACATAAGGCAAACTAACTTCGTATACAGTGGGACATGCAGGGAGTACATAGGAGCTGGGATAATTAATTGTATGTATGTATGTATGTTGGGTAATCAGCCCGAAGGCTGGTTTGATCCTCTGCAGCTTCGCCAACAGCTGTCATAAATAGCCTAGGCGTCACTGAAGAGGCGTACTAGGGAAACGAGGAGTGAGGTAGTTTCCCGTTGCTTTCCTCACCGAGCCAGCAGTTGCTCTTACATATCAGTCTGCCAAGCCCACTGAAATGTATGCACCAACTGACCCTATGAGCGATATTTTCACACCATTCATAACAGGGACTGGCTGCATAAGGAATGGTATTACTAGCATCACTCATACCTCAGTCACTTTCATATTGTCAAAGCCAAGGATGAGACTGTGACAGGTCAATGAAAGTAACAAATTTGATATAGCCCATACCAGAAGACATAGTGCACTGTAAACACTACATCTCGCCAGCAAAGGCATGATAATTAAGAATTTTTTTTTTTTTTTTTGTTCCATTACTTAAATCATTTTCTATGAAGAAAATATCTACAAATAAAAGAATAGAGACCTTCAGGTTAACACTGTTCAGAAAATCATAACTATCGGTTGTATTGGAGTTGCATATTTAACAGCATCGTGATTATTAATAATAATAAACATATAAAGAAAATTATATCGTACACATGGATTATTAAAACAGTCAATATTTTGTTAAACTAATACACTGATGGTAAAAAAAAGGGAATGAATGTAACAGTGTGATGTACCACTTCAGTGTTGCTTATGGAAACAAAGCAGGCACAATGGCTTCTTGGGACTGTCCTCACAGTACGTGGACACTTTCTTGCAGTACTTCTGAGCATAAGTTCCGTCACGGATATTCACTAGTTCTGCGTAACAACTGATGCAACGTTTACATACTTTTCTGTTTCGGCCATCCTTTTTCTTCTGTTCTTCTGTTTCCTTCAAAATATGACGGCGTTTGGGAGAAGTGGAGAGAGTAGCTGCTGTTCTCATACTGTTCCCCAAAATTCCAACGACCAATTCCTCTCTAAATTTTCCAATTTGCAATTTCTTCCCGATTACTTCATGATGTAAAATGAGCGCATTCACAATAGCCGTTCCAAGCAGAAGTTCCAGCGCAACTTTATGATACCACCTAATTGTTCTGCATATAAAGACCGCCAATTTCAGTGAGGTCGCCGGCAGGTTACAGAGTGCGTGCGAACCCCGTGCATTACTTGTGGACAATGAGACCTGCCGGGTGGTCTCAGCACACACTGGACACAGTGCACCCTAATGTCTATAGGCCGTACTTCAGATATGTAATAGTATGTAATATATCCATTCGAGCCCACGTATCTCTGATTTTTCACTTCGTTCCTAATGAATAAACTCGGAAAACAATACGCCGTCGTCAAAGTGTTAAACTACGTTCAGACATATCGTAATTACAATAGGTTATTACTAAGCACAAACAGAAATTATAATTGTGATTGAAGTTGAAATTCGCAAGAACTACTCAAGGATTACCAACAAAGTTAAATGCGTAGAGATTAATATGGTACTATTTTATCCTATAATACTCTAATAGAAATGAAAAGTATCGAAAGGGTTACCGTACACAAAGATCACACGAATATAACAGGCAAGATACTATCTGATATACACTACAATTCTCAACTGAAATGTGGTTATGTGATTAGTACAGCTGGTGTATTACTATTATTTTCCGTACTCCACAGGATGGATAATAAAAGTGTCCTTAAAAGCCGAAAAATAAAGAGGTTATCTACAATAATTTCTCAAAAAAAACCCCTTCTGTCAAAACTACACCAGGGACTTGAATTGCAATTATTTGCATATAGCAATTTGATTATTAGCTAAGCACTCGTAAATACTGAAAGACTGAGGATGTGAAGTATAAATTACGGACACTTGAACTACCTACCCGGAACTACAAATGATCAGAATACAGGGATCTGCTGATTTTTATAAGGAATGCTGTAGGGAATGAGGTTTCTTTTCTTTTTTTTTTTTTTGCTAGGGGCTTTACGTCGCACCGACACAGATAGGTTTCATCGTGGCAGCTGTTGTTTTCAGAGTCCATACTGAAGCATGTTCAAAAGTATACCATTGAAGCAGCTCACAGACTATTGGAGTCAGATTAATGGGGTGTTTCTTTAAATCTCTTATCATTTTTGTGTATGCAAGGGGAGCCATGCATTGTTCTTCGTTAGATGAACGACATATAGTCGTTGGAATGGAAAGCTCCAGTATTTGCTGAAACCATGTTGTATGACTGCTTCAAGGAAGTTTTTAGGTTCTTCCGGTTGGACAGAAAAATAACACATTCATCTCAGCTTATTGACAGGTTTGCCCTTGCTTCTGAGCTATGGTCTCCTTTGTTGAGAACTCTCAGTTGTGCTTTACGGATGATAAATTCATCACAATTCACGAGCAATTGTTACCCTGTAAAGTGTGTGTCAAGTTGTTCCAGAACATGGTGAATAAGCCTGTTAAGTTCAGATTGAAATTATGTTTGGCTGTAGATCTTGAAAGCAAATACTTCTTGCTCATGGTTCTATTCCTTTATAAGGGAAGAAATGTCACCACCGACAAATTTTTATGTTACAAGTTATAAATCTCATCGTTGGGTCCGTATTGAACCAGTGTATCTTTCTAAAAAATAGGTGAAACATGTCCTGCTTAAGGCATAACAATAATGTAAAAATATGTAAATCAATTTAAAAACATAATGTATTGAAAAGGTGGACTCTCAAAAAAATATTCTTTATGTTTTTATGTCACAAAAGCTTGCAGATTTCCTGCTGAGTAAATGTACATCTAGCTTTGGTACCATGTGACCAAGCCACCGAGAACTTCTGCCATTTTGCAAAGATGTAAGTGGAGAATGCTTTTCATGAAAGATAGTCCACAAAGTATGGAGTGGATGCTGTTTACCAAATGAGCCGCTTGTACAAGACTCGGTCAGCATCAAGACGATGGCCTGTTTATATCTTCTGCAACGTACTAGATTTTGCAGCTATGAATGCATGGATTTTATTTCATGCATGTAATTCTTCAAAAATTTCTTGCGAATGAACCAAGATCGTACCACACTGTTTGACCAAGAGGTGACCAGCAATCCTTCCTTGCAGTACAGAGACCACTGGTAAGAAACTTTGCTAGTGCTCATTCTGACATAACAAAACACAAGATATTTGTTTGTCGTGAGACAAGTCCACCTGTGGAAAATGCGAAGAATGCTACATCAAGAAGTTTGATTGCAAGAAATGTGTCTGATAAATGAAACAGTAACTGATGGCAAAAACTGGTTGATAAATGGCAGGCAATGACTGATGACACAAATAATGTTCTTACTCTGAAACACAAGCATATGTGTTATGTCATTACAAATTATGTAGCTGTAAAGTGTTCTAAAATGTTGTGTATATTGTAAAATGCAACTGGTAAAATATAATAAAGGAACTTAAATAACACTCAAAATATGAAACCTAATAAATACTGTAAACATGATGTTCGGGTCCTGTACACCGTGTATTGTACATTTTCTTACTTGACCGCTGCTGTCATTCTTGTTAATTGGAAATATCTGTTGTAGTGTTAAAGCTGCAGGAATAGATGAAATTAAACTGAAATGGTGAAATGTAGTGGGAAGGCAAGGATGAAATTGCTCCATAGAGTTATAGGATTAGCATGGAATGTGAGAAAGATGCCTTCTGATTGATTGAAAGCAGTAATAGCATCTATCTATGCGCAAGGGAACAGGGAGGATTGTAGTGACTGTTGAGTTTTTTATTTTTTTTTATTTTTTTATGAGTGTACTGGGCAAGGGGTTTACTGACATTTTAGAAAAGACAGTGTGATCTATCAATATGTTGGATGAAATCATGCAGTTTCAGATCAGGATCAGATTTTCAGTATGTGTCCAGAAAAAAATGTTCTGAGAGGAAAAGAAAAATGTGTTTAGCAGCCTAAAGAAAATGAATGATAAACTACCAAGGGGGGAAAAAAAAAATTTGTCTGTACTAAGGGATTATGCATTGAGGGGAAGGTTTTTACAGGCAGTCGAATGCATTTCTGTTGACAATCGTGTAGTTGTGAGAATTGAGGGTAGATTGAGTATTTGACTTAATAATTATTGAAGTTAGACACGGCTGTAATATTTCTCATTGTTTGGTCTTTACGTGGATCATCTACTGTCACATATGGTAGCATAGTGGACCTGACCTGGCATGAAACTTGTGATTATTGCTATAAATATATTCTACAAAAGCAGAATATTTGTTATAATTGCTTTAAATTATTCTGGGTAATGCTGAGCAAATGTTCGGCCAGTCTGTCCTATAAAACATCTTACAATCTGTGCAAGTTAACCAGTATACTCCCGAACTAGTGTAGGGATAATTTTTGTGAACTCTGTTCGAGTTATAATTTTTTTGTGAAATTTTGTTTCAAGCCTGGTAAGCTATTTTTAGATCACATTTCTTTAAAATATTCACTATTTTAAAGATTTATTTTCCAAGATGTGTGAATGTTACATATTGTTTATTAGTTAATTTTTCTGTTTTCTTTGACCCTTTCTTTTTTACACATGATTTCATAAACCATTTCTGGACTGTCTCAAATTACATTTGCATTTCGTTTTATTGTTCTGACTTATTTGTTTTTTGTTTTTTCGAATTGAGCCTCTATGGATTGTGTGTTAACAACCAGTCTCATTTTCAGTGTCCATGTCTTGTTTGTCTGCCGGCTTTGACATCCTGCCAGTACCTCTGTAGCCCGTCGATCAGCGCTTTCTTTTGCTCCTCTGGGAAAGGGCCTCTCCATCTTCTGGATTCTGTCTCCACCATAAAATCCTGATAGCTTTTCACCATCCTTCTGAAACTAACCCTGTCGTTTTCATCCTCCATTTTATTTTCTTCTTTCATTATTTTCAGCATTCTATTAATGTAATTGTTGTATGCTGCTAATTTGTGGAGAGTTGGGTGATTATATTTGTTATTGATTGTGGAGATTTTGTTGGCTTCCTGAAAATCTTGAATTCTATTTTATTTTCATTTTTGTTTAAGATCCAGAAAATTTGATTTGTTATATTTGTCTTTTTCCATTGTGACTTAAATATAATTATCAAGCAAATTTATCGATCTAGAAAGCCAAGAATAATGGCTGAGAGGATCCGTTGTGCTGACCACATGAGACCTCGTAATCTGCAGGCCTTCGGGCTGACCAGCGGTCGCTTGGCAGGCCATGGCCCTTCGGGGCTGTTGCACCATGGGGATGGATGGATGATCAAACAAATTTATATAGTCCAGTAATGTTCTGGGAGTAATGAGATCACTGTTTAAAACACTACTGCATTATCAACATAACGGATCAACATTCTTATTTCATCCTGATAATTGCTTAATATAGATTTTTCAAGGTTCTTAAAATACATTTTTGCTAGGAAACTTGATAAAGGTCCTCCCATTGGCAAACCTCTTTTTGTTGTTAAAATTTACCATTGAATGTAAAAAAATTATTTTGTAGTATAAGATTTACTATGTTAATAGTTCCATTAATTTCTGTTTTACTTGATTTACTTTATTTTGTCAAGTTTTGCTCTAATTGGTCTATTGTTTGTTACATCCTAGGACACCGTTGTAATTTCATTATTGATTTCCGTTGTTTGTATCTCGTCAATAGCTTCTAATGAATTTGAAATAGTTATTATTTTGTATTTTAACGTGTTTTTGCAAGTGTTTGAGTAAAAATGTAGAAAGTTGAAATGTGGGGCTGTTTCTACAGCTTAGAATTGGTCAGATAGGACAATTCTCTTCGTGAATTTTGGAAAAAGCCTTTAGTGTTGAGCATCTAGGATTATTTAAATCAAAGAATTTCATTTTTGTCCGTATTGAACTGTCTCTCATGTGTTTTTTGCATTTATCGAATCCAAACTCACGCTTGTGCAATTCTTGTCTCGCCCTTTACAGCTGTTTTTTGAACTGGCGCTTATTGAATAAGTGATTTCAATCCCTAACTGCCAAATTTCACCTCAACCCAAATATTTTTTATAATGTTATGTACATTTTTGAGAAGATTGTGTTTATTGAAATATAACCTATGTTTTGTACTACACTCGCGGCAGGCAACATTCAATGGAAGAGTGTCTGAAATAATTTAAATCTCCAATGCCAGTCATCTCGTACTTCTGCACGGTTTTGTTACAGTTTATATGTTTATATGTTTTATTGTTTAAGTGATTATGTTATCTCATGTTTATACAATTTTGACTCGCCCTTCATGACCACTTTGAAACTGACATTGTACTTCGCGTCTTGTAATATAAATGTCTACATGCTAGCCTATTTCCCACATTTTGGCTGAAGATGACGCCAAACAGCGTCGAAACTAGTTCCAAGTGTAAATATATGTTGTAAATAAACTATAACATTTATTTGTATTGAAAAGGTGGACCCTTTTAAGTTTCCTATCTTCCATCTAGGATTAAACAGAACTACATTTTTCCTTTTCCGTTCATTATAAATTGTGTTTTCTCCAGAATACTGTTTATTTTTTTTATGCAAGTTTTTCAGTTGGATTATTTTGCATCTCCTCTATATTATTTGCTTCCATAAGTTTGCTTTTTTTTTTTTTTTTTTTTTTTGATGTAGTACTCTTTTTCTTTTTTTAATATAACAGTACGTGTTTCCCTTGTCTACTTCAGTTACTATTAAATTTTTGTCTAACTTTAGATTTAAGTTTAGCTATTGTGTTTTGTTGTGTGTCCATATTCCCTTTAATCATTTTATTTTAAATTTTCAATTGCATTTGGGACTAGGTGTCATATGGTATCTTTTTTTTTTTTCTCGGGTATCTTCCGAATTACCGTTTTGGTTTCTGTTATTGTTTTAACTTAGGTTCATAAAGTTTTTGTTCAGAATTGTGCTTTGGGCCTAATTCTGAAGGTTTAATTTCGTTATTGGTTAATGGTTTTTGAGTTAAGTTCAATTTTAGGCATTTCTGGTTGATTTTATATCCTCGTTAATTATTAGAAATTTGAGGTGTATATCTATATTTAGAGGGTTTTGTTGTGTCACAACGTATGTAGGCTGAGTCATAAAGCTCATAAAAAATGAGTCATTGTAACAGTCCTGATGGCTTGCCAGTAGGTTTACAGAATGTATGTTCTGCTATGTCCTCGAAACTGTTACAATTTTGATAATTTATTTTGGTTTGTCCTTTGCAACTGTTTTGGATTAAATTTTTAATGTGTGCTGATATAGACTGAAGTTAATGCAGTTGATGATCATGCAGTAAGTAGTGTAGACAGGCCAAGTACTGATCCATGGTAGAAATGTGCTCCATACAATGTCAGCTTGTGCTTGCAGGCTGCTACTTGCATCCTGAAATTGTGATCCCACGAACATACTTCAATGCAATCAGTAGTTAGTAGTCTTCTTGGGTTAAAATTATAACTGTAAATACAAGAAATTATACTAATACACAAGCATGCACAACAATAAACCATTCTAGACATGAAATTATAAACCACAAGTATTCTTTTTACTTTTTACTTAGGCCTACCTTGTCAGAAATCCTGAATTTTATATTTACCGAAGTGTAACTCAACTGTTTCATTTAGAGAAAGAAGTGGTAATTTTCTTTTGCAATGAACATTTTACAGTGGATTCTTCTAGGTAGTAATGATAAGACCTGCACACTTTATCTCATTATCGGGAATCAATCATTCATTAGAAACACAGCCTTGGTGAGAGACAGGTTTTTCCTTTCACGTTCACCAGCACAAGTATCACTGTCATTTTTATTTTCACTTTCATGCCTGTCTTCCTTATCTTGCATTGTACTGTGAATTATGTCCTCTTCTGTAATCATGTTCTTCAATCTCATTTTCCTCTATCACTTCAATATCAATAAAATCATCTGCGATTACATTTGTAGAGATGGGGTTTTTCTCTTATGTTCTGGGTACAGTTCTTCTGCGACATCAGCAGGTTCGTTGTTTCCTTTATCCTGGATCACAGATGAAATCCTGCACGTCCACCAGCAAATCATTGTCAAAGGCAAGCTTCTCTATCCCACCGTGAACATTTCCGTGGCTGATACAACGGTTGTGTTTGTACTCCCTTCAACAGAGAGTCTTGTGAGCATTTGCTGAAAAAATTATGACCAGTAACGCACTTTGGTTGGTCATATTATCCCGCTATTTAGAGGCTGCAGTATAAACATTCAGTTAGGTGGTAACATAATCATTATCACAAATTCCATCTACCTTTGAAATTGTTATGGGAGGAGCAATTGTGTGCTAGAAGTAGAAATTTTCATTTAGAAGCTTTTACTTTTCTTTCCAGTCCAAGTAGCCATGAGTGAAAAATTTCACCAGTCATTTATGCTTTTTGATTATGGCTGTACTCATACAATAGAGAATTTACTCCTTTAAAACACCTTGAACCTTCGTGTTTTCCAATAATCAAGGCAGTGTGGCGGCACTTTTTCTGTGCCTTTGGACTTAACGCACAGCGTTGTTAATCTCTTTGATTTCCCACCAATACAAATTCCGCCTTTCAACACCAACATATGATTTTACGTCATTTTATAAAATACGGCTGTTTTATAAGCATTAGATACATCGTATGGAGCATACACAGATTTCCTAAACTGTCCCAACTCTGTTGGTGCGTGTTTTAGCTTCCCGGCTCACACTATGTTGGATGATTCCACAACTTTCTCTAAAACAATGTAACCATCCAGTGGTGCCTTTTAAGTAAGTGACATTTAAAGATGATGCGAAAGATGCGACTTGAGCACACAGCATTGACCCATCAACATCCACATTGGTAACTATAAACCAAACATAAACAGCTTTGTTGATTTCCTCACAGTCTCTGGCTCTCATCTTCTTTCATTGTGAGCAGACTGCATCGTATTCAACATTTACTTTTTCAATGATCCATATTGAAGACAAATGAACATCTCAACTCTTTCCCATCAACATTATTCTGTTCACACTTTTTTCAGCTGAACTGAATTCAGGAAGATTCTTTAAGTGCTAGTATTTTAAGTGTTTGACCTGCATTCTTCAAATTGGAAGAAAACTTTGAGAACTTACACATGACGTGTGATCGTGATGAGTGTTTATCATTCAGCTGTGACCATTTTGAGAACTGATTGGTGCTGTATGTTCACAATAGGTGTAATATAAACTTATAACAAGGAGAATAGAATATCTTTAACTATATTTATATTTTAATTTAAGAACCATGTACCAGTTTTTATGACAACACTAGGTATGACTGATGTCACAAGCGCACAGCACCGATTAAACACTCTGAATTCCCTATACAGTTCAATAAAATTCACTATGAAAGCAGTAACTAATAATAATTTTTTGACAGTCTGAAGAAATAATGACAATTTTTTTCGTACAAAATGTACAGGAAATCCACTTAGACTTCACACATACAGTAGACAATGCATCAGATTGCCCAAATGCACACAAAGTAGCAGGACTGAATACAAGGATATACAGAGCAATATTCATACCATTGAGCACATCAGTTTTCAAAATCTGAATACAAACAATAAAACAAATTGCAAAAGAAAACTACCACTCCTCAGAGACAGTAGATCAAATATGTAGTCCTCAATTACGTCAACAAGAACATGTATAAAGTAGCTAACATTTTCGAAAAGCAAGGACTTCAGGAGAGCACATATACGACAGCTCACGTCACAGACATCAGAACAGATCTGAAAATTTTACACATCGAAAATAAAAGCAAATCATTGAATATTAACAAGCATTAGAAATTCACATTGCAAAAATGATCGACTAAACCAACCTCATCAATCACACACATTTAAAAAATTTCTCCCCCTCTTTGCACTACTAAATTAATCCGAACATAAGTAAAACAACAGTCCATGCTGTTTTTCATTGGGTCTAAGAAATCCCATTGGAGAGTACTTTGATGCAACATATGTCTAGAATGTGGGTCAAGTTAGATTTATCTGTACTAAATTGAATGGTTACTTGAGTCTGAGAAGCTGTAACATTTCATTATTCTGCATACCTTCACCTTTGTCGTAAATTTACAAACATTCTGGTTGGGCAAAGTCTTAGTTTTATGTTATACATCTAATGGAAACAAGAGAGGTCCACCTAATGTTATAAGATAAATTATAACATTTTATTATTCTTAGTACCGGTTTCGATGCTGGTGTGCATGATCATCATCAGCCAAAAATAAGAAAAAAATATACAATGACTAGGTTACAAAAAGCAGTGCATAAAGTATACACAAATTTTACAAAACTAGCAAGACCTAATTAAAAAACAAGATCCGTAAACATTAACTTATGACCTAAACCTAAAAAAAACCACTAACTGTGTTAAAACTTTGAATATACGTTCTCTTGACAAAAGTCCTCTGAATTTAAAAACATTAAACCATGTGCGGGCAGATTAAATTGAGCCGAGGACAAAAAACCAATGTTTCACTATTATAAAAGTCTAAGCATTTTTTCGTATTTTGTAAGAACATATGTATAAAAGGTTTTCTTGGCCTTTGCTGGCGGGACCTAGTGTTCACAGTGCACTGTGTCTTCTCTGGTATGGGCTAGAGCAATCTTGTTACTTTCATTGATCTGTCTCAGCTTTATCCTTGGCTTTGACAAAATGAAAGTGACTGAGGTATGAGTGATGCTAGTAATGCCATTCCTTCTGCAGCCAGTCCCTGCTATGAATGGTGTGAAAATATTGCTCATAGGGTCGGTTGGTGCATGCATTTCAGTAGGCTTGGCAGACTGATATGTTATAGCAACTTCTGGCCCTGCGAGGAAAGCAACGGGAAACTACCTCACTCCTCATTTCCCTAGTACGCCTCTTCAGTGATGCCTAGGCCATCTACGACAGCTGATGGCGGAGCTGGGGATCCAACCAGCCTTCGGGCTGAGGACTAAACATACATCCACTGACTGAGTATTGGAGTAACAGGTGCAAAAATTAAGAAACCATTTTTCTATTGGTTAAAAATGAATGTCATTAAAATAACGTAACCATTCAAAAGACGTAACAACTTCTAGTACTAAAAAAGAACATGAGAGAACTTCAGACAGTGTTTTGCGTAATAAAACATAGGTCTTCTCTAACTTAAAGAACGTGGCTGGATTCAGTCTGCTAAGTATTAAATAACAAGGTATTTTTAAAATGAAAAATGGCGGACACCGTGTTTCCAGGGTAGTGAACGATGTTCTCGGTTCAAATTGGGACCTGAAACAAATAAGAAGAAAGAAAAGAATGTCAAGAAAGGCGTTTTAAAAGATCTTGTCGTAAGAATTGACGTGAATAAGAGACTCACCTCTGGCAGTGTATATTATGTGTGTTTTTAGATGTTAGAGAAGACGCTGAGAGCCGCAGGACACTGTGACCAATGCACCCGCGTTGTAAGGGAAGGGAGGGGGAAGCAGAACAAGGGAGGTACTGAGAAGGAGTAGGACGGGCCCAGAACCAATGGCAATGATGGAAGGAAGGAAGAGGTCGGAAAATTATGCAGGGCGAGAGGGTGTGGCATGAGAACGTTTTCTGTATACTTTGAAAAACTGATTTGCTATTGAAAGCTTTTCTGTGTCTGAAAAACGCGGTCAAAAAATCGAACAACACTCTTGGTTTCTCAGAAATATCATTGAGATTCAAACCAGCATTAAAGTATTATTTAGGAACAACTCTTGTATTTACAGGCTGCCTCTAAGTACAAGGTAAAACATATCAAATTTTCTGTACAGATCTATTAATTGAAGAAAACTCTAAATTATAACGGAACAGTATAATTAGTGCAGCATTTCAGAGCTGTAGCTGTAGAGGTGGTGTCTCAGTATCTTGATGGAGCCTCGGAGGACGAGGGTCACAATTTCGGGGATGAGCTTCATTGGGAGTTGGAAGCAAGGTACGGTACCGCGAGCTCCAACCATTATCCCTATTACTTCGATTTCCTGAAGGTGGTATTTAGATTTGTAGTAAGGGATAGTGGGTTTATATTTGTTAATCTTTTCTAGATTAATCTCCTTTGGCTGACCGCTATGGTGCTCGAACATGACTGTCGGATCTAATATGAATCCTTGAGAGCTGTTGACTTTAAACGCTATAATGTCAATTCTCTCTGAACTACCGTTTCTGGCCAGTCCGTGCACCTCCTCATGTACATTGAAATACAGTTTACCGGCATTTTGTATTACCCGTTATCAGTGGCAGCTCATGACAAAATTTTCAGGGGGTTCGCAGCAACATTTTTGTTCACGTCTCAAACCAAAAAAAAAAAAATGCAAATTAGTACAAAATACATACATACATACATTATCATTATAGACTGTTATGCCTTTCAGCGTTCAGTCTGCAAGCCTCTGAGAATTTACTAAACGTCGCCACAATCCTCGATTTGCAATTAGTGTTGTGGCCTCATTTAGTTCTATACCTCTTATCTTCAAATCGTTAGAAACCGAGTCTAACCATCGTCGTCTTGGTCTCCCTCTACTTCTCTTACCCTCCATAACAGAGTCCATTATTCTCTTAGGTAACCTATCCTCCTCCATTCGCCTCACATGACCCCACCACCGAAGCCGGTTTATGCGTACAGCTTCATCCATCGAGTTCATTCCTAAATTAGCCTTTATCTCCTCATTCCGAGTACCCTCCTGCCATTGTTCCCACCTGTTTGTACCAGCAATCATTCTTGCTACTTTCATGTCTGTTACTTCTAACTTATGAATAAGATATCCTGAGTCCACCCAGCTTTCGCTCCCGTAAAGCAAAGTTGGTCTGAAAACAGACCGATGTAAAGATAGTTTCGTCTGGGAGCTGACTTCCTTCTTACAGAATACTGCTGATCGCAACTGCGAGCTTACTGCATTAGCTTTACTACACCTTGATTCGATCTCACTTACTATATTACCATCCTGGGAGAACACACAACCTAAATACTTGAAATTATCGACCTGTTCTAGCTTTGTATCACCAATCTGACATTCAATTCTGTTGAATTTCTTACCTACTGACATCAATTTAGTCTTCGAGAGGCTAATTTTCATACCATACTCATTGCACCTATTTTCAAGCTCCAAGATATTAGACTGTAGGCTTTCGGCACAGTCTGCCATTAAGACCAAGTCGTCAGCATAGGCCAAACTGCTTACTACATTTCCACCTAACTGAATCCCTCCCTGCCATTTTATACCTTTCAACAGATGATCCATGTAAACTACGAACAGCAAAGGTGAAAGATTACAGCCATGTCTAACTCCTGTAAGTACCCTGAACCAAGAACTCATTCTACCATCAATTCTCACTGAAGCCCAATTGTCAACATAAATGCCTTTGATTGATTTTAATAATCTACCTTTAATTCCATAGTCCCCCAGTATGGCGAACATCTTTTCCCTCGGTACCCTGTCATATGCTTTCTCTAGATCTACGAAAAATAAACACAACTGCCTATTCCTCTCGTAGCATTTTTCAATTACCTGGCGCATACTGAAAATCTGATACTGACAGCCTCTCTGTGGTCTGAAACCACACTGGTTTTCATCCAACTTCCTCTCAACGACTGATCGCACCCTCCCTTCCAAGATGCCAGTGAATACTTTGCCTGGTATACTAATCAGTGAGATACCTCGATAGTTGTTGCAATCCTTCCTGTTTCCTTGCTTATAGATAGGTTCGATTACTGCTTTTGTCCAATCTGAAGGTACCTTACCAACACTCCACACTAATTTTACTACTCTATGAAGCCATTTCATCCCAGCCTTCCCACTATACTTCACCATTTCAGGTCTAATTTCATCTATTCCTGCTGCCTTATGACAATGGAGTTTATTTACTATCCTTTCCACTTCCTCAAGCATAATTTCACCAACATCATTTTCCTCCTCCCCATGAGCTTGGCTGTTTGCAACACCACCATGATGATTTCCTTTTACATTGAGAAGATGTTCAAAATATTCCCACCACCTCTCCAGTGATTCCCTGGGGTCTATTATGAGTTCACCTGAATTACTCAAAACACTGTTCATTTCCTTTTTCCCTCCCTTCCTAAGATTTTTTATTACTGTCCAGAAAGGTTTCCCTGCTGCTTGACCTAGCCTTTCCAGGTTATTACCAAAATCTTCCCATGACTTCTTTTTGGATTCAACAACTATTTGTTTCGCTCTGTTTCTTTCATCTACGTACAAATCCCTGTCTGCCTCGGCCCTTGTTTGGAGCCATTTCTGATAAGCCTTCTTTTAACGTTTACAGGCTGCTCTCACTTCATCATTCCACCAAGATGTTCGCCTTTTCCCATCTTTTACACACAGTTGTTCCTAGGCATTCCTTTGCTGTTTCTACTACAGCATCCCTGTATGCCACCCATTCACTTTCTATATCCTGAACCTGCTTACTGTCTACTGTTCAAAACTTCTCACTAATCATATCCATGTACTTCTGTCTAATTTCCTCGTCCTGGAGATTTTCTACCCTTATTCGCTTGCAGACAGATTTCACTTTACCTTAGGCCTAGAGATACTTAGTTCACTACAGATCAGATAGTGGTCTGTATCATCGAAAAATCCCCGAAAAACTCTTACATTCCTAACAGATTTCCTGAATTCGAAGTCTGTTAAGATATAGTCTATTATGGATCTGGTACCCCTAGCCTCCCATGTGTAGCGGTGAATAGCCTTATGCTTGAAGAATGTATTCGTAACTGCTAAACACATACTAGCACAGAAGTCCAGCAAACGCTTCCCATTCCCATTAGCTTCCATATCTTCCCCACATTTACCAATCACCCTTTCGTATCCTTCAGTTCTATTCCCAACTCTCGCATTGAAATCGCCCATTAGCACTATTCTATCCTTGCTGTTGACCCTGACCACGATGTCACTCAATGCTTCGTAAAACTTGTCAACTTCATCCTCATCTGCACCCTCACATGGTGAATACACGGACACAATTCTTGTCCTAATTCCTCCCACTGACAAATCTACCCACATCATTCGCTCATTTACATGCCTAACAGAAACTATGTTGCGTGCAATGGTATTCCTGATAAAGAGCCCTACCCCAGACTACCCTTTCTAGCACCCGTCAAGTACACCTTATAATCTCCTATCTCTTCCTCATTATCTCCCCTTACCCGAATATCATTTACACCTAGCACATCCAGATGCATCCTCTTTGCTGACTCAGCCAGTTCTACCTTCTTTCTTCCATAAGCTCCATTAATATTGATAGCTCCCCATCGAATTCCATTTCGTTCGCCAAGTTGTTTCCAAGGAGTCCCTCGCCTGTCAAATGGGAGTGGGACTCCATTACCCCCATAGGTCCGAGGCTTGCTTAAAGTGTTCTGAGCTCGGTAAATTCATGAAGCAGGATGCTGCCCTACTTGCACATAGTCCAAGTGAGGATCTCTCCTCTAACGGGTTATGGACCACCGGTGAATTGTATAGTCCTGGCCGCCTGAGCACAAGGAGGGCCACGACTCAGAATATGTCTGAGATGCCCACTCCCATTCCATAGCAACTGGTATCCCGACTCTCAGGACCACTTACTAGGCCACTCAGCCGTTGCCCATGGTTCACGAACTAGGACGTGACTACAGTAACCCACAAACATGAACCATTCAGTACAAAATAACTTACTTAAATCATTTCACTACAAGTTCTATGTACGGTTCCTTTTTACTCATAACATGGTAGAACCCCTACAACCGAGGATGCATTTTTCCAAGACTAATCAGTGAGTGTACAACAAAACTATAAATTACGACTGCCGGAGTGAGTGGCTCAAACGGTTGAAGCGCTGGCCTTCTGACCCCAACTTGGCAGGTTCGATACTGGCTCAATCCGGTGTTGTTTAAGGATGCTGAAATACATCTGCCTCGTTTGGTAGATTGACTGGCACCGAGTGAATGTGCCGTGCGGTTAGGGGCACGCAGCCACGAGCTCGCGTCCAGGAGATAGTGGGTTCGAACTCCACTGTCGGCAGCCCTGAAGATGGTTTTCCGTGGTTTCCAATTTTCACACCAGGCAAATGCTGGGGCTGTACCTTAATTAAGGCCGCATCTGCTTCCTTCCCATTCCGAGGCCTTTCATGTCCCATCGTCGCAATAAGACCTATCTGTGTCAGTGCGACGTACAGCAAATAGAAAAAAAAAGAAAAAAAAAAGATTGACTGGCACGTAAAAGAACTCCTGTGGGTCTAATTTCTGACACCTCCGAAAACCGTAAAAGTAGTTAATGGGACGTAAAAACAATAACCTTAATATTATTATTATTATTATTATTATTAAACTTACGGCTACTACTAAAATGTTTTCATTCTGTACCCTGATGGTGGGCTTTCTCTAGGAGATGGGTTGCGGTGATTTGAGGTGAGAAGAATGTGCTAGAGGAGCGATCGTGGCCTATAAAAGGAACAGTTGATGTATTTCATCATTCGCTTTAGTGAGGAGAATGGACAACCATGGAAAACCATTTTCATGACAGTGGATAGGAGACCAACACCACCACCACCACCACCACCAGAATGCAGATCTGAAAAGCCACAGTAAAGCTGTTGCCTCCGTTAGCCAAAGCTATTCATCTGGGTGGAAGTAAAATTCACAGCAACTTTGCTACAATGCTGTATTTTAGTGAATATTAAAAGGTGCGAACACCATTCTTGGTTTTACATAGCACGAAGTTCACCTAGGTATAACAAGCACAAAAATAATTCATACTGGTACTACATTTACCATTACTCTAATTTCACTGGAACATTCTTCACCCACAACGTAAAACAAACTTCTTCCCGCAATTACGAACACCTGTTGAGAATTACCTACTGGCGAAATCTTCCGGCGATGTAATACAATAGTAACTTCTGTGAGCTCTGGTCAGCACTAACTGGGGAAGTGGCAGACCGTCGTGGTCAACTGTAATACAATACTATCTCTGGTTTGAGGGTGGTTGTAGACGGAAAGGCACACGTATCTTACCGTGCTCCTTGCTCGTGGGGTTAGCTGTGCATAAACCATGACGTCATCTGCATGTGTATAGTCTTCAAGCTCATAGCACAACCTCCAGTGTGCTCCCTGCATTGTGACACGAAACGAACAACTGTCGGTATAACGGAGCTTCGATATAAGTCGAATGCTTGTGATCAATTGATGAAATCAGGTTGAAACAAAGGAAATTTTTTTGCATTATCCGTGAATGCATGAATATGCATTAGAATTGGGTGCTCATATGTTCTTGAGAGCCCACTGCCACTGCACGTTATCAAGCCAGCTCAGCGTATTTTGACAATTACACATGATAAATTTCATATTTGAGCCCGTATTGTCAAAAAGTATTAACTTGTGAAAATCTTTACAACAAATGTTCCACTTTTACAATACCATAAATCGTCTTTATTGATAAGACTACATTAAAATACATTAGCGATGCGTGTTTCATATGGTGCATATGGTATGGACACGAAAAAACTGTTAGATAAAAAGTCTATGGATCTTAAGATGCAATGTATTGGCGTCTTGTCAAGTCTTGTTATAAAATGAACACAAACGTGAATCTGATGTGAATCACCAAGTCCACATGTTACACGGGTTAAAATATTGCTACATCCATGAATTGCACAGATGTAATACAACATGAGTGGCTTTATAAAATGAATTAATCATGTAGATAACCCAACACCGTAAAAATATTGCACATATTGCTGAAATGTATACATAGACTGTGCAAGATTAATGCCACTTTTAAATTAGCATTATATGATGCGTCACATCAAGGCAGACGTTCTCAAGTGTTACTCAAGCGTTCCTCTATTTATGACCCCCTGTGGGTGGGGGACGCACATGTAGAATACACTCGCGGTATCCCCTGCCTGTCGTAAGAGGCAACTAAAAGGGGCAACGTAGGCGTGGATATGGATTGCAGTTGGATATCATGTGTTGGACCTCCTGTGGATGGGAGGGGTTGAATGCATTCACTGGTAATCCCTGCCTGTCGTGGAAGGCGACTGAAAGGGTCATGTGGCCATGGTCCCCTCTTTATTTTGTATTGTTTTTTGAGGGTTGGTTGTAGACCTATTCAAAATTTTTGATGCGCGTGCTGCTCGGAGATGGGCCTCCTACGTGTGCGACTATGCTAGAAAGCCTGTGTTAGTAACCACCCAGGAAGCGGTGGGTGGGAGTGTCGTGTACCCTTGCAGTAGTATCCGCCTGACAACACAGGTCCCCGCACAGCCGAATGCCAGAAGGACATATTCTTATTGTTTTTATGTATATTTTCTCTATATTTAGTGCTCTGTACACGGTATGGGATACATGCTATTGCGGGTTACTGGAGGAAGGGAGTCTTAGTGCTCATTTCCTCAGTCCTCCTGTATTAGGCATCGTCCAAAATCGTCGAAACCACTTCTGCCTGCCTCCTCGGGTAGTTCGCTACCCAAGTCTAACATTTGATTCCCTAAGGGAGGGGGGGGGGGCAACCCCTTAGGAACAAGCACAGCATATTAGTCTGGGTTCCAGCTTCCCTAGGTTCCTGGTGGCTACCAGAACCGAACGGAAAGATTTCAAGGTGGTCAACTTGATTCTTTTCAGTCGAGACATCGAAGGTGTATACGGTGAACTTGAGGTTCTGAAGAAAATGCGCAATGGTGGTTCGCTTCTGAAGATGAGCACTGCGCTCCAAGCAGATCGGTTGCGTAAGTGCGACTACTTTGGCGAAATCCCCGTTAAAGTGGAAGAGCACAAACCCTTGAATCTGGTTCGTGGAGTTATTTTCCACCGTGATCTTGTTCTGAACACTGATGATGAATTGATGGAAGACATGAAGCACCGTGGCATGACACAAGTCCGGCGCATCACGCGCAAAGTCAACGGTGAAGATGTTGCCACTGGTGCGTTCATAGTCTCCTTCAAATTGTCAGTGTTGCCAGAGAAAGTCAAGGTAACAACCTATCGTTGCGATGTAAGGCCATACATCCTGCCTCCTATGCATTGCTACAATGCCAGAGATTCAGACACATGGTATATCGTTCGAATCCCTCTATGTGTGGTGCGCGTGGAAGAGAAGCTCATGGTGCGGAAGAGTGCACAACTCCATATAGGTGCGCTAACTGTCCTGGTCTTCATTCTCCTCGAGATCGGAACTGTCCGGTATACCTGAGTGAGAAGAAGATCCAGGAGATTAAGACCTTGGATGGTCTTTCCTACCAGGAAGCGCACCGGAAGTTTAATTCTCTGAATGCACCGGCCAAGACACTAGACTTCTGCATGATAGCACAGTCTCTCCCAGGTTCGTCATTTTCAACTGGAACACCTTCTCAGAAGATCGCTGCGCCGAAGACTGCAGTTGCTCTTGTGAGCAACACTGCAAAGAGAAAGAGCTCGAAGGCTGGTCCATCCCGGCCTTCGACCACCAATAAGCCTGTGCCGGCTAAGAAACCCACGCTGGCACAGCGGGGGAAGAAGACAACGTCTCCTTTCCTCACGAGGTTGGCGAAAGCCGCGCCTAAGCCGGCGGAGGTGGCATCGTCGACCAGGGCTGGGAAATCACCTTCCATCAATTAATCATCCCTGTTCAGAACAAGATCATGGTGGAAAATAACTCCACGAACCGGATTCAAGGTTTTGTGCTCTTCCACTTTAACGACGATTTCGCCAAAGCGGTCGCACTTAAGCAACCGATCTGCTTGGAGCGGGGGTCTCATTCCATCCACCCAGAGGGTCTGAGTCTGCGCCAGCAAGTTTTCCTCCTGGAAAACCAGCACGCTCCCCTCGTATGAAGAAACCCCACCCCCAGACTACGTGGAAGAAATTCAAGGCATGCATCACCTTGTCTGGTGATGAGGTGATGCACATCGAGCATTTATCTCCATCTCCGGATGGGGATGCGAGTGCTGGTTAGGTAGCATTACTCTGCTTCTAAACCTCAGAAGTCCACACCCACACTATGGCACTGTTACAATGGAATTGTAACGGTTATGATAGGCATCTTGCTGAGCTGCTCCAGCTCATTAGCGAGTATTCGGTGAGTATACTCTGTATCCAGGAAACAAATTTCAGACCAGGTCATCATATGGTCTTAAAATTTTTTTGTCTATATTAGACAGAACGACATTATGCTCACTGGGCTTCTGGTGGCATTGGCATTTTTGTCCATTCTGATACCTACAGCGAAGAGATTCCACTAAGAACGCCGCTGGAGGCTGTAGCAGTTCGCATTCTTCTGTCTGTCATAGCAACAATGTGTAATGTTAATTTTCCACCAGGCCATCCTCTTAGCATAAATGATGTCACAGATCTTATAGATCAGCTTTCCCCTCCCTTCCTCTTATTGGGTGATTTTAACGCCCATCACCTCATGTGGGGCTCTGAAGCATCTTGCCCCAGGGGAAGGGAGTTGGAAACATTAGTAACAGAGCTAGATTTATGTCTTTTGAACACAGGTGAAAGAACTCATTTTGGTGTATGTTACGGCACATACTCTCGCATACACTTAAGTCTATGCAGCCAAACTTTGGTTCTGCTGTTTTGGTGGAATACACACAGCGATCTGTGTGACAGTGACCATTTTCCCATTATTCTTACTTTGTTAAAACAAAAATCCGTCGAGGCTCCTCCTCGATGGATTCTTGAACATGCTGACTGGCCAAAGTTCACATCCCTAGCTGTCTTTAACGACGATACCAAGCGGACCATAGATGCCGAAATAACTTACTTAACACAAGTTATGCTTGCTGCTGCTGCTGAGGAGTCCATTCCCTCCCTCTCAGGGACTCCTCGCTGAAAATTCGTTCCTTGGTGGAACGAAGAAATTACAGCAGCTATCAAAGAACGCCGTCGCGCTCATAAACGTTTTCGTAGGCAGCCTACTGTGGCCAACTTGGTAACATTTAAAAAACTCCGCACTAAGGCGCAATTTCTTCTTCGCCAAAGTAAGAAAGCTTCGTGGGAGAGATGTGTCATCGGTGACATCACATACTCCATCTCGAAAGTGGATTAAACTTCGACATATTTCGGGTATCCAAGGATCATCTTCTGTACCGGGAATTTCCATTGCAGGCAGTATTGTCACTGAACCACGCTCGATTGCTAACCTTCTTGCAAGTCATTTCGTGGATGTGTCTGGCTCTGGGAATTACCATCGTGATTTCCTCACTCTGAAGCGGGAGGCAGAACGTCATCACCTTAGTTTTGCCACTCAAGCTTCAGAGGACTATAACGTGCCCTTTACGGAGTGGGAACTCTGCAGCGCCTTGGCGCTTTGCAAGGACACATCTCCTGGGCCAGACAATGTCCATAACCAGATGTTGAAACATCTTAGTGAGGATAGTCTATTCTATCTCCTTAGTGTGTTCAGCCGATTCTGGATAGAGGGTGAGTTTCCGTCTCAGTGGCAAGAGGGCATAGTCATTCCTGTCCTCAAGCCTGACAAAAATCCTAAGTATGCAGGAAGCTATAGACCTATTTGTCTAACTGTTTGTGTAAGCTATTTGAGAGGATGGTAAATTGCCGACTTGTGTGGTGTCTGGAGAAAGAAGGACTTTTGTCTGAGTACCAGTTTGGTTTACGAGCCGCTCGCTCGACCACTAACCACCTGGTACGCCTGGAGAGTTCTATCCAGGATGCATTTCTCCGCAAACAGCATTTGGTGGCTGTTTTCTTCGACTTAGAAAATGCCTATGACACCACATGGCGATACGGTATCCTTTTAGTCCTGCATCCATGGAGATTCCGAGGTAACTTGCTGGTATTTATTGCAAATTTTTTGTTCCTCTGTCTATTCCCTGTCCGAGTTGGGAGGGCATATCAGCAATACCACGTTAAAAAAAATGGAGTCCCACAGGGATCGGTTCTTAGTGTCACTCTGTTTGCAATTGCCATAAACGGTATTGTCGCTGCTGCTGGTTCAGCAGTAATACCGTTGCTATATGTGGGCGATTTTGCTCTGCATTATAGCTTGCTTAATATGGCAGTTGCAGAACAGCAATTACAGCAAACTATTAGGAGAGTGGAACGGTGCACTTTCAAACATGGCTTTCGGTTTTCAAGCGAGAAGACCACTGTTGTCCACTATTGCTGGACGCGAACTCTTCATGAGGATCCTGAGCTTTTCTTAGGGAATGTTGCTTTTCCTGTAGTTGACACTTACCGATTTCTTGGGCTCCTTTTCGATAGCAAATTATCGTGGGAGCCAAATGTACGGCATTTGAAATTACAATGCACCAAGAAGTTGAATATCATGAAGTTTCTTAGCAGCACTAATTGGGGTGCAGACCGCATGGTGCTCCTACGATTTTATAGGGCACATATATTATCCATATTAGACTATGGCAGTGCAGCATATGGATCAAGAAGGCAAAGCGTCCTTGTGCACGTGAATAGCATCCACCACAGCGGGGTTAAGTTGGAAACAGGGGCTTTTCGTACAAGCTCCATTGCTAGCCTGCTCGCTGAATCTGGTGTGCCACCTTTACACCTGATGCGCCAGCAAATGCTTCTGTCCTATGCTGAAAATTTGCGACAGATGCCACTTCACTCAAGCTATCCTTGTGTATTTCACAATGGAAACCGTCCGCTGTACGATGCTCATCCTCGAGCAACACGGCCGGTTGGAATACGCTTGGATAGCAGTCACAGAATGTTTGATGTACCTTCGGTTACCTGCCTTGTCAGACAACCCAAGTGTTATACCTCCGTGGATAATACGACGACCTGAAATAATCCTGGATCTACACACTGGCCCGAAGGAAAACATGGATACTTCGATTTATCGGAGGCTCTTTCTGTCCATTATTGGTCAGTATCCAGGTTCATTTGTCGTCTACATGAATTGTTCAAGGACAGAAACGAAGGTGGGCTGTGCGTTCATTGTCGACAATGATAGGTTTCTTTTTGCTCTCCCGGAAACCTGTAATGTGTACACAGCAGAGGTCTATGCTATCTGTGAAGCTCTGCGTTACGCACTGTCCGATGAGCGCAGGCACTTTCTTCTGTGTACTGACTCCTTGAGCTCGCTACAGTTTATTGATACCTGTTTCCTTCGGCACTCTCTGGTGCAGCGGATCCATGACTTGCTGGCCGGGTGTTTGGATGCCGGCACGAGAATCACGTTCATGTGGCTCCCAGGCCACATGGGTGTAGAGGGAAACGAGTTAGCAGATAAGGCTGCCAAGGAGACAGTTACTGAGACATCTGGTTATGTCTCATTGGGAGATGGAGTGGCAGGCCATTCCACTTCCATATAAGCTGAGAGCGATAAAAGGAACAACGAAGGTATGGAGGACTTCCCTTCGGGCTTCTCGGAGGGAAGTAGTGGTATTATGTCGTCTTTGGATCGGCCACGGTATACAAACGCACTCCTATTTACTGAAGGGAGAACCCCCTCTAGTGTGTACTTGCGGTGATCATCTTACTGTGCTACACATCCTTACGGAGGCTTAACCTCTCGAATACAATCTTCCTCATCCTGCGAGATGATGAGCAGTCAGCAGACCTCGTTATCCGTTTTAGAGGGATAGTGGTCTCTTTTATCATGTGTAATGATGTAGTTTGTCCTAGTGGATTTGTGTTAACTGTGCTTTTATCCAATTGACTTTATTTTAGTTCGTTAGGGGCATCAGATCCATAATAGACTTTATTACTCACTTTAAATTTAGAAAATATGTTACAAATGCGTGGGTATTCTGGAGATTTTTTGATTCAGACCACAGTCTATTTTGAATTATCTATCTCTAGGCTATGGATAGAGAAAGTGAAATCTGTCTGTAGATGAATAAGGGTAGAAAATCTCCAGGACGAGGAAATTAGAACTATATGGACACGATTAGTGAAAAATTCCAAGCAGCGGGCAGTAAGGAGGTTTAGAATATAGAAAGAGAACGGGTGGCATTCAGGGATGCTGTAGTAGAAACAGCAAGGGAATGTGTAGGAAAAACTGTGTGTAAAGATGGAAAAAAGCAAACACCTTGGTGGAATGATGAAGTGAAACCAGTTTGTAAATGTAAAGACGACTTATCAGAAATGGCACCAAACAAGGACTGATTCAGACAGGGAATTGTATATACAATAGATGAAAGAAATAGAGTAAAACAGCTACTTGTTGAATCCAAGTAGTCGTCTTGATAAGATTTAGGTAGTAACCTGGAAAGGCTAGGTCAAGCAGCAGGGGAAACCTTTCTGGATAGTAAACAAGAATCTTAGAAAGGGAGGGAAAAAGTAAATGAATAATGTTTTGTGTAAATCAGGTGAACTCATAATAGATCTCAGGGAATCACTGGAGAGGTTGAAGGAATATTTGGAAAATATTCTCAACATAAAGGAAAATCTTTCTGGGGACTCCATAAACAACCAAGCTTATGGTGAGGAGGACAATGATGTTGGTGACATGCTTCAGGAAGTGGAAAGGATGGTAAATAAACTCTGTTGTCACAAAACAGCAGGAATAGATTTCAAGACCTGAAATAGTGAAATATGGTGGGAAGGCAGGGATGAAATGGCTTAATAGAGTAATAATATTTGCATGGAATGTTATTATGGTATCTTCTGATAGAACAAAAGCAGTAATTGCACCTATCTAGGGAACAGGAAGGATTGCAACATTTATCTCTATAATTATCTGTATAATTATTTCATTGATCACTATATCAGGGAAGGTGTTCACTGTCATTTTGGAAGAGAGGATGTGATCAGTAGTTGAGAGTAAGTTGGATGAAAACCAGTGTGGTTTCAGATCAGAGAGGGGCTGTCAGGATCAGATTTTTCCATATATGCCAGGTAATTGAAAAAGGCTAGAAGAGGAATAGACAGTTATGTTTCATGATTTGTAGATTTAGAGAAGGCATATAACAGAGTACCCTGGGAAAAGATATTCGCCGTACTGGGGGACTATGGGATTAAGGGTAGATTATTAAAAGCAATCAAAGGAATTTATGTTGATAATTGGGCTGCTGTGAGAATTGGCGATAAGAGTTAGTTCGAGGTTCAAGGTGCTTACAGGGGTTAGAAAAGGCTGTAATCCTTCACCTTTATCGTTCATAGTTTACATGGACCGTGGAGGGAGGGATTCAGTTTGATGGAAATGTAATAAGCAGTTTGGCCTATGCCAACAACTTGTTCCTAATGGCAGATTGTGCTGAAAGCCTGCCTTCTAATATCTTGGAACTTCAAAGTAGGTGCAATGACTTTGATATGAAAATTAGCCTTTCTAAGCTTAAAGTGATGTCAGTAGGTTATGAACCTCAGAGAATTGAATGTCAGTTTGGGAAAACAAAGCTGGAAGAGGTATATAATTTCAAGTATTTAGGATCAGTATTCTCTCAGGATGATAGTATAGTGAGAGAGATTGAATCAAGGTGCATCAGAGCTAATGCAGCAAGTTCACAGTTTTGATCAACACTATTCTGTAAGAAGGAAGTCAGCTCCAAGACAAAACTATCTTTACACTGGTCTATTTTCAGACCAACTTTTCTTTCCTGGAGTGAAAGCTGGGTGGACAAGTTAGATGCAGCAGTTTTGAAAGTAGCGAGAATGATCGCCTGTACAAATAGTTGGGAACTTTGGCAGGAGAATACTTGGAATGAGGAGATAAAGTTAGGAATGGATTAGACTGATGAAGCTGTATGCATAAACCTGCTTCAGTGGTGTGGTCATATGAGGGGATAGATTAACCAGGAGAACAATGGACTCAGTCATAGAGGGTAAGAAAAGTAGAGGGAGACCAAGACAACTTTGGATAGACTCTGTTTCTAATGATTTATAGATATATAGAACTAAATGAGGCCATGCAGCCAGTTAAAATAGAGAGTTGGGGTAGCATTTAGTACATTCACAGAGGCTTGCAGACTGAATGCTGAAACGCATAACTGTCTATAATCAAGATGTATCTATGTATGTACGTGGTGCATTGGCATTCTTTGTGGTATACTCCTGGATTTTTGAGACTTAGTGTTTTTTGGCTCATTCTGTATTTATTTTTGTTGTTTATGTGGTAATTTGCTGAAAGACTTAAAATGGCTGTATGAGATTCAGGTTGGTAATCAAATTGACAGTTAAGCTTTTGAGGAGTGTTTGTAATGGCAGATGTTAGGCTCCTTAAAGGAACAATTATCTATTATAACTTTTCAAGTGGTTTCTCTAAAAGAAATCCCAACAAAGCCTCACCTCCTTGTCCTTTCTGTCCATTGTCTTCTTACCTTTTTTCTTACTTTTTCATTGTTTATTCTGTCTTATAACACTTTATAAATAAATATTTCCTTTATGACAAATTTGAGGCATTTACCCCTTGACCTGCCATTGCAGTAACAATTATAAAGAAATAATACTGTATTTCAGATTGTAGTTTCAATGCTTATGATAGTGGCTATGATTGTAATATGATATTGTATAATATGCACATTATTACATTAGTATTCTATTTTTTTTAAACTTCCAGGTACACCCAGGATTGCATGGAGTTCAGGGAAGACTTCGAGCCTGGCCACATATTTTGAAGCTGAGAAAATGTGATAAATACCATGGAAATAAGAAATAATCTGGGGGGGGACTATCCAGAATACTCCTTATGAAGTAAAATCTGTCCTGTTAAATTCAAAGTTTTTAAATTTTAAAAGTGAATGTGCTGCATACTTCATAAACTTTAGAAATCAGCTAATGAGGCAGTTACTTTTCATCTTGTTTTATATAAACCTACAGTTTTAGAAAGGTATGTAGGCAAGTATTAAGGACTACTTCTACTATCAATAGTCACTTTGTTTAAAAGAAATTTGTGTATGTTTCTTCATTATCTTTTCTTTTCATCCTTGCAGGATGGTCCATTGGAATTTCTTCTTTAGATAATACATCATTACCTGCCCAATGGGAATTCCTGGTCCTTTGGTCTGCCTAGTGTAGGACAGAGAAGCATGGCCAGAAAGAGTGAGGCCATGCGTGTGTTTAATGTGGCTGTGGTTGGACTATCAGGAACAGAGAAGGATAAAGGCCAAGTGGGTGTAGGCAAATCTTGCCTGTGTAACAGATTCATGCGTTCCCTGGCAGATGATTATAGTGTAGACCACATTTCAGTCCTTAGTCAGGTAATGTAAAATCTTATTTGGATACTGTTATTACTAGTCTCTGAGATTGTTAAATTATCTTGTTTTATTCCCAATAGACTCGTCCATTGCCCTAGTTTCTTCAAAAACTCTTGCCAACCCATTAAAAAATTTTTTTTTCTGGACCATCTGTGAGGTAGCGTTACAAAAATCAAGAAAATCCAGTTTAGTGCAAGCTGTATGTAGTTCTATGCAGGAATGTACCTTGCTTCAATAGGGGAAGTAAAGAGCAATCATCAGAGGCTAGTTTTTATATATTTTTTACCATGTGCAGTACACTTCATTAGTTGGTCAAAGGTGTCAAACATTTTGTACTTATCTTTTAAAAATTGTCATACTGTATATCTTTCTTTTTCTTGCATCATGAAACTAGTTATGCACCTGCAGAAATTGAAATCACTATCAAGGGACTTTTATTATCTTCCATTTTACTATGGTTACAGGGTCATCTAGAAATATATCTTCCATTCATTCACCACTGATCTGCATTTAGGGCAGTCGCCCAGGTGGCATATTCCCTGTTTCTTTTCTTAAATAATTACAAAGAATTTGGAAATTTATTGAACATCTCCCTTGGTAAATTATTCCAATCCCTAACTCCTCTTCCTACAAAATATTTGCCCCAATTTGTCCTCTTGAATTCCAACTTTATCTTAATTTTGTGATCTTTCCTACTGTTTAAAAACACCACTCAAACTTATTCATGTACTAATGTCATTTCACGCCATGTCGGAACTTACAGCTCGGAACGTACCACTTAATTGAAATAATAACATTAAGTTATTACATGTAACGTACCACTTAGTCGACCAGCTCATCTCCTTTCTCCCAGATCTTCCCAGCCCAAACTTGGCAACATTTCTGTAATGCTACTCTTTGTTCGACATCGTCCAGAACAAATTGAGCTGCTTTTCTTTGGATTTTTTCCAGTTCTTGACTCGAGTGATCCTGGTGAGTGTCCCATACAGTAGAACTATATTCTAAATGGGGTCTTACCAGAGACTTGCATGCCCTCTTCTTTACATCCTTAATCATCATCATTTTCATTTCCCCTTGTCCAGCTTCTGCCAGGTCAGGATGTTGATGGCACTTCTCCACCGTTGCCTCTCCTTCCACCACTCCTCTTCAGTAATTGTATTCCAGTAGTCTTCTCTTTCTTATATTATTTTTGACACGGTCCATCCATCTTGCTCTGGGCCTCCCTCTTACCCTCTTTCCTTCTATTTTAGCCTCCAACACTTGTTTTGGTATCCTTCTCTCTTCCATCCTCATAACACGCCCAAACCATCTCAGTTCATTCTTGTCCATTCTATTATTCAGTTTTTCTACTCCCATCTCTTAGCTGACCTCAACATTTCCTTATTCTGTCTCTCCTTGTCTTCCTTACCATACTACTCAGGAACTTCATCTCACTGGCCTGAATTTGGCTCTCATTCCTTGATGTCAAAAGTCCAAGTCTCTGATGCATAAGTTAATATAGGTGTATAGTACATCTTGCACATTACCTCTTCACATTTCATAGGAACTTCTGTGTTCCACAACAGGTTCCTTACATTCAGGTGGAACGTATTTTCTGCTTTTATCCTTCTGGTACAACCCCTAAATACCCTCATAACCATGTGCAGAGATCACTCTTTATTTACAATCCAGTTTACGTGATTACCCCAATTATGATCTTATTTTATAGTAACACGTAGGTACTTACAGTTATTCCCATAAGGAACATTCACCCCATTGATGCAGTAATTTAAACTAAGAGGTCATTTCCTATTAGTGAAACTTTCAACCTGACTTTTGGCCCCCATTTATCATCATACCGTAGCCTGCCCTCAATCTCACAAAATTGTTGTCTTTTTGCAGTTGCTCACAATCTTTTAACTTATTTATTACTTTATACACTATAACATCATTCGCTAAAAGCCTTATCTCTGATACCAGTTCTTTACTCATATCATTTATGTTTATAAGAAAATGTGGAGGTCCAATAATGCTGTCTTGAGGAATTTCTCTCTTAATGATTACAGGATCAGATAAAGCTTCACATATTCTAATTCATTGAGTTCTGTTTTCTAGAAATTTAGCCACCCATTGTCATTCTTTTGTCTAGTCCAGTTGTACTCATTTTTGCCAGTAGTCTGCTATGATCTACCCTATCAAATGCCTCAGATAGGTCTATCGTGATACAGTCCATTAGACCACCTGTATCTAAGATATCTGCTATATCTTGCTGGAATCCAACAAGTAGAGCTTCAGTCGAATAATCTTTCCTGAACCTGAACTATCGTCTATCGAACCATTTATTCATGTTGCAAAAATGTCTACTATAATCAGAAAGAATGCTTTCCTAAAGCTGAGAAGCAACACGTCAAACTGACAGGTCTGTACTTCGGCTTTATTTTATCATCCTTTTCATTATACAAGCCAAAAGGCCGTAGCCGCGTTGACACACCGGATTCCGTGAGATCTCCGAAGTTAAGCGACATTGGGCGTGGTCAAGATGTGGATGCGTTGCCATGCGCTGTCGGTGGTGGGTAAGGGAATGGAGGAGCGGAAAGGAACTGACCACCCTACCATACATAAACTCTGGCTCGGGCACACCTCTGCGGAGGTTCAGACCTGCCTTCAGGCAGAATATACCCTTACCTTACCTCATTATACATAGGGGCTACTATAGCAACTCTCCATTCATTTGGTACATGCAAACAATAATCAAACAAATGCTTCAGATATGGTACTATATCCCAACCCATTGTCTTTAGTATATCGCCAAAAATCGTATCAATTCCAACTGTTTTTCATGTTTTCAGCATTTGTTTCTTATTGTAAATGTCTTTGTTATTGTAGATAAATTTCAATTCCTTTCGCGGATTTTTCGATGATACAGACCACTATCTGATCTGTAGTGAACTAAGTATCTCTAGGCCTAGGGTAGAGAAAGTGAAATCTGTCTGCAAACGAATAAGGGTAGAAAATCTCCAGGACGAGGAAATTAGACAGAAGTACATGGATATGATTAGCGAGAAGTTTCGAACAGTAGACAGTAAGCAGGTTCGGGATATAAAAGAGAATGGGTGGCATACAGGGATGCTGTAGTAGAAACAGCAAGGGAATGCCTAGGAACAACTGTGTGTAAAGATGGGAAAAGGCGAACATCTTGGTGGAATGATGAAGTTAGAGCAGCCTGTAAACGTAAAAAGAAGGCTTATCGGAAATGGCTCAAAACAAGGGCCAAGGCAGACAGGGATTTGTATGGAAAATTCTAAATTCCCATGGAGGGAATTAGATATTTTTCACCAATAGAGCATGTCAAAAACATATCAGATGTAAGGCTTTTCAGGCGTTTGCTCTATTAACCAGCGTTTCTTCTTAGGTCTGACACTAGACTCGTCAGAGTGGGATGTGTCAGACCCTTGTCTCCCGTATGCAGTTATCAGACTGTGCCTCATAAATAAGCTTCTGATAAGCTCACCTGCATACACCCAGCGTCAGTGGGTAGGGTCTGACACATCCCACTCTGACGAGTCTAGTGTCAGACCTAAGAAGAAACGTTGGTTAATAGAGCAAACGCCTGAAAAGCCTTACGTCTGATATGTTTTAGGGATTTGTATGTAGATGAAAGAAATAGAACACCGGGCGAGTTGGCCGTGCGCGTAGCGATGCGCGGCTGTGAGCTTGCGTCCGGGAGATAGTAGGTTCGAATCCCACTATCGGCAGCCCTGAAAATGGTTTTCCGTGGTTTCCCATTTTCACACCAGGCAAATGCTGGGGCTGTACCTTAATTAAGGCCACGGCCGCTTCCTTCCAACTCCTAGGCCTTTCCTATCCCATCGTCGCCATAAGACCTATCTGTGTCGGTGCGACGTAAAGCCCCTAGCAAAAGAAAAAAGGAAACAGAACGAAACAAATAGTTGAATCCAAAAAGAAGTCATGGGAAGATTTTGGTAATAACCTGGAAAGGCTAGGTCAAGCAGCAGGGAAACCTTTCTGGACAGTAACAAAGAATCTTAGGAAGGGAGGGAAAAAGGAAATTAAGTGTTTTGAGTAATTCAGGTGAACTCATAATAGATCCCAGGAAATCACTGGAGATGTGGAGGGAATATTTTGAACATCTTCTCAATGTAAAAGGAAATCATCCTGGTGGTGTTGCAAACAGCCAAGCTCATGGGGAGGAGGTAAATGATGTTGGTGAAATTATGCTTGAGGAAGTGGAAAGGATGGTAAATAAACTCCTCTGTCATAAGGCAGCAGGAATAGATGAAATTAGACCAGAAATGGTGAAGTATAATGGGAAGGCAGGGATGAAATGGCTTCATAGAGTAGTAAAATTAGCGTGGTGTGTTGGTAAGGTACCTTCAGATTGGACAAAGCAGTAATTGCACCTATCTATAAGCAAGGGAACAGGAAGGATTGCAACAACTATCGAGGTATCTCATTGATTAGTATACCAGGCAAAGTATTCACTGGCATCTTGGAAGGAAGGGTGTGATCAGTTGTTGAGAGGAAGTTGGATGAAAACCAGTGTGGTTTCAGACCACAGAGAGGCTGTCAGGATCAGATTTTCAGTATGCGCCAGGTAATTGAAAAATGCTACGAGAGGAATAGGCAGTTGTGTTTATTTTTCGTAGATCTAGAGAAAGCATATGACAGGGTACTGAGGGAAAAGATGTTCACTATACTGGGGAACTATGGAATTAAACGTAGATTATTAAAATCAATCAAAGGCATTTATGTTGACAATTGGGCTTCAGTGAGAATTGATGGTAGAATGAGTTCTTGATTCAGGGTACTTACAGGGGTTAGACAAGGCTGTAATCTTTCACCTTTGCTGTTTGTAGTTTACATGGATCATCTGCTGAAAGGTATAAAATGGCAGGGAGGGATTCAGTTAGGTGGAAATGTAGTAAGCAGTTTGGCCTATGCTGACGACTTGGTCTTAATGGCAAACTGTGCCGAAAGCTTGCAGTCTAATATCTTGGAACTTGAAAATAGGTGTAATGAATATGGTATGAAAATTAGCCTCTCGAAGACTAAATTGATGTCAGTAGGTAAGAAATTCAACAGAATTGAATGTCAGATTGGTGATACAAAGCTAGAACAGGTCGATAATTTCAAGTGTTTAGGTTGTGTGTTCTCCCAGGGTGGTAATATAGTGAGATTGAATCAAGGTGTAGTAGTGCTAATGCAGTGAGCTCGCAGCTGCGATCAGCAGTATTCTGTAAGAAGGAAGTCGGCTCCCAGACGAAACTATCTTTTCATCGGTCTGTTTTCAGACCAACTTTGCTTTACGGGAGCGAAGCTGGGTGGACTTAGGATATCTTATTCATAAGTTAGAAGTAACATACATGAAAGTAGCAAGAATGATTGCTGGTACAAGCGGGTGGGAACAATGGCAGGAGGTTACTTGGAATTAGGAGATAAAGGCTAATTTAGGAATGAACTCGATGGACGAAGCTGTACACATAAACCGGCTTGGGTGGTGGGGTCATGTGAGGCGAATGGAGGAGGATAGGTTACCTAGGAGAATAATTGATTCTGCTATGGAGGGTAAGAGAAGTAGAGGGAGACCAAGACGACGATGGTTAGACTCGGTTTCTAACGATTTAAAGATAAGATGTATAGAACTAAATGAGGCCACAACACTAGTTTCAAATCGAGGATTGTTGCGACGTTTAGTAAATTCTCAGAGGCTTGCAGACTGAACACTGAAAGACATAACAGTCTATAATGATGATGTATGTATTTATGATAGTAATAGTAACCACTGCTATCTGGGCATTATCATTGTAATCAACAATCTTTACATACAATTTCATGTCCTTGAAGATGTAACTTTTGAATCCAGTAATTTGCAGAAGCCCTGTTCATTCTTATTCTCCTCTTTTAATTTTGTTGTGAGTGGCAAGGTTGAGAATTATTTGTCAAAGTACACGCATCTTTCGTTTAGCAGTGTTGTTATGTAGATTAAGACTGCTGATGGGTTGAGACTCAAACGGTAGCTTTGGTGGTTTCTTGGTAAATCTCAAAATATATGAGATCCCGTGGAGGTAAAGAATTGATATTCTCTTTCAGTGAAAATCAAATAATAGTTTCCTCTTTGAAGCTTAATTTTTGAATCTGAGATTTTCAATTACTTTTTTCAAGATCAATGTATATAATCAGCACCAGACAACTGTCATGAAATGTATAAAACTCTGTCTGCAAACACAACTTTGGAACAACTTAAATACTTATTGGTTAAAACAGGTTGTTGTAGAAAAACGTACATTGCTACCACCTTGAATAACGTACATTGCTACTACCTTTAAAAATGTATACTTTATAAGGAAACCATTTTTATCATTTAAATGTGATTTATGAACCCAAAACAGAAGATTTTACTCTTTTTTTTCTTTTTTACTCATTAAATAGTGTTAATTAGCCTTTATCCTTTCTTTTCTTTTTCTAGACTGACTTCAGTGGTCGAGTAGTTAATAATGATCATTTCTTATATTGGGGAGAAGTAACAAAAACTTCAGAGGAAGGCGTCGAATTTCTCTTCCAAGTAATAGAACAGACTGAATTTATTGATGACGCATCATTTCAGCCTTTTAAAGGTAAGACCATCCTTTCTGAGGGTGTTAGATTTTAATATTATTTTTTATCATCATCATCATCATCATCATCATCATCATTTTACTCGGTACTGTATAGACTTTAGTGTTACTGTTTCATGATGGTTCTCTCTCTTTCTATAACTTTAAATACTGTATTTTCGTGAGTATATGACACATTTTTTCTGACCAAAAATATAAGTAAAATTTTGGGTGCATAAATTATTCACTGGATTCTAATACATGAAAAATGTATTAATAAAAAAAGTTACAAACTGTGGTACATAAAGTATGGTATGCATAATAGGATAGAATAGAATAGAATGGAGTACGCCCATCCCCTAGTTCCGGATTCCGGAATTATGGGAGAGAGTACTCTTTTATTGCAATTTGTTCAATTTGATACATGCTTAACATTTAACATTTTCCTCTTACATTTGTTTACTGTACTGAATAAAATTTGTTTTGTCCTAGACGTTAGCATTGCTATCTTGTCTAGGACAACATGTATCTTACCTTAATTTATATATACACTTAAATTAACGAAAAAAAAAAGATCATTATCAAACAATGTAACTGCTCACCTTGCGGCAAACTAACAAAGGCACATACTTCTACTTTACAGCAGAAATAAATTAAATAAGTGTGAATACCCACTTTCCAGCGGATACTACATATTATGTGAAACCTTTTCAGGCAAGTCACAAAGCGCCTTCACAGGCATTTAAATAACCTTTACAGGTATATCAATCTGTTCCACTGCATGCTTAAATGCCACCATGTATCTTACCATTACTATATTTGACGCAAGTGCTTGTTTAACAGTAACAATACTTGTGGTTATTGCTAGTGTCTTTTCGTTTCCTTATGCTATATACTTCTTGAAATCTTAACTCATACATTTCTGCTATTTCCGAGATCTCTTGTTGTACAATCATCATATTATCTCTCTGCTGCGCTTGTAACTTTCATTGTCATCACACTTTACTCTAATCTGCACATGCAGAAGTGCTGAGTCAACACTGGGCTTGAGATAGGTAGGCCTATCTCTTCCTCTCCCTACTCTACTATACTACAGCAGCCAAAACAAACTAATTAACCATCCCACAGCAAATAAAACAGGCTAACACACAGCAAACGACCTCATTGTAAGGAACTCATTACTGTTAGCATGTTGCTGGACTAAATCTGCTACTTAGCAATATACAATATCTAATATATAAATGAACACTGAACAACTACAAGAGAAACATAGTCCTAAACTTATAACTATAGTATTTCCGAGATCTCATGTTGTACAGTCATCATCATGCTCATGTATATTACATTTACTATCATTTACCAGTACTGTTATTACTTTCTGTTATTACTAATCTCATTTTAATTTCTTTCTTCCACATGTTTCTTAGAATACAGAAAAATTTAGCTAGTTTTCCTGGGGTGATCCATTCTCTATTTAACAGTTTGGTTATTGTATAAAATTCTTTCTCTCTTTCTACTTTTAATTTATATTCATATCCAAGGTATTTAGTTCTCAGTGCCTCCGTTCCCTTACATGTTCTCAGTAAATGAGCTTCTCCCATTATGTCGTCACAAAATAAACACTGATTTACGTTATGGTTCTCACTTATTCCCTTATTTTTGTATAAACCCAAAAGCCACCACAACACACCTCTTAGTTCCCTATTTGTGATTCTATTTTTTCTTATTGACATGTATTGGATAATGCCACAAAATTCTACTAGTGTTCTTTTGGTTTCACATTCTGCCCTGATCGTCTGTTTCTCTATGTCCTTTACTCTAATCGTTAATATTTTAATGAAGCTGTTTTCTTTACCGTTCATCTCCTTATCCCAATATAGCCCCATTCCTATTTTGTCTAGCATACCTTTTACTTTCGATAACCAATAATTCTCATCCAAGTGTCTCATCTGGTGCTGGTAGGCTAGGTTTAATATTTCCCTCCCCTCTCCTCTTTTTAATCTTAACCAGTATTTTACTATTTTCTTACTTATGTCTGCTTGGATGCTGATATCTCCACATATAGTTCTCACTCCACTATTTGCTGAACATTCTGGTAGGCCCATTATTATTTTACAGAATTTGTTACTTATGATATCTAGTTCTTTTTTATCAACTTCTATACCCCATATTTCAACCCCATACAGTGCTTTTGATACCACAAGGGCATTAAAAACATTTTTATGTACTTTGTATTGCAAATTAGGCATCTTCTTTTCTAAGGCCTTTATACTTGATAGGGCGGCCACACCTTTTATTTTTGCATGACGCATCTGTTTCTTCCACATCCCATTCTTTGTTAATATTATTCCTAAATATTCTAATTTATTTACAACTTCTAATTCAACACCATCTAACAGCCATCGCCTTTCATTTCTTTTTAATTTATTTCCTCTTTTGCAAACCATTACTTTTGTTTTTTTGGTATTTATTTTCAAATTCCATGTATTACAGTATTCCACCATTTTTTTGAGGTTACTTTGCATACCTGCTGTTGTTAGTGAGAGCAGCAGGATGTCGTCTGCGAAGACTAGACCGGGGATCTCTTTATTGTATAAGCAAGGGCTAGTACTATTCTCTTTCGCTAGGCATTCTATTACATCATTAATAAAAAGCAAAAATAGTATTGGTGATAGTTTACATCCCTGCTTAAGTCCAATGTTCGAGTGGATCTTTCCTATCATTACATCTTCTTTGACTTTAACTGAACATATTACTTCGGCATATAATTCTTCTATGGCTTTAATCATTTTCATTGACATTCCTATTCCGGCCAGCTTCACGACGACAGCCCGTCTGCTGACTGAATCAAAAGCTTTTTGTAGGTCTGTTGCTGCGATGTATAGTCTACCACCTTTCTTTCTTATGTACTTATCCATTAACGTTTTGATTATAAATACATTGTCAGTAGTTCTCATTCTTTTCCTAAATCCTGATTGGTATACCGAGAGAATAGAGTAATCTTCTGCCCATTTCATAATTCTTTTCGCTAAGATCCCAGTGTATATCTTACTTAGTGAGTCCAACAATGTAATCCCCCTGTAGTTGTTCGTATTCGTTCTTTCTCCCTTTCTTTTGTAGATCGGGCAAATTACTCCTTCCTGCCAAGATCTTGGAATTTTTCTTCCCTCAAATATTTTATTGAACATTTTAGTTATTATTTCAATCATCTGACCGTTGTTACCTATCTCTTTCCAGAATTCATGCGTAATTCCATTAGCAGCACCTGATTTTCCGCCCTTCCCTTTTTTCATTACATCTAGTACCTCGTCTGTGACTATTATATCGTCTAGTATAGGCAGCGTAAACTCCATTTGTCTCAGTATACCAATTTCGTTTCTGTTCTCTACCCATGTGTCCTTACCCCCTAATAACCCCTTAAAATACGTTAACCATTCCTCATTAGATATTTCTACTTGATCATAGCTTTTATAACCTTTACATATTGTGCTAATTTTGTTCCATACTTTCTTTGTTTCATTTTCTTTACAGTACTTAAGTAATATTTTTGATTCTTTGTCCTGCCATTTACTTTTCTTATCGCGTATTAAATCTTTGTATTCTTTCCTCTGATTACAAAAATCTACTCGTAAGGCCTGAGATCCTTCATTTCTATACCTTTTTAAAGCCTTAATCACTTGATTTTTCTTCTCTTTACACTCCTCCGTATACCATACATTTCTTTTATATTGTCTACTCTTACTCACAACCATTTTTTTACCAGCTACTTCTATTGATCTTTCAAGCATTCTTATTGCTTCATCTAGGTTATTATCCTCTATCATATACTCCATGCCTATTCTCAGAATTTCAAAGGTTTTACCCCTATAGTAATCTCTAAATTGTTCTCTCTTTTCCTCATTCCACCTGTATCTTACTAATTTTCTCTGTTCATAGTTAAAGAATTGTTTGTCTACTTTATTATCTTCCTCTCTCAGTAGCCGAATAACAACTGGGAAATGATGAGACGCTGTCCAATTTTTTACCTGGATTTCTTTAATAAGAGTTAAAGCCTCTCTAGATGCCAGTACTAGGTGTATAACACTCCCTCCTGGCTCAACTATATATGTTAGGTTGCCTGATTCATCTCCCGGCCATCCCCCATTTAAGATGTACAATTCCTCTATCGCGCATATTTCTAATAATTTCTCTCCATTTTTATTACACTCTTTGTCTTTGCTGCTCCTTCTTTCTATTAATATTTCCCCGATTTCTTTATCGTATAATGGATTATTTAGGCCAACCCTTGCGTTAAAATCACCCATTATAATTATTCCTGCTTCTTCATTTAGTAATTTTATCTGATTTACGGCGTCGACGAGTTCTTCAAAGAAATTTTCCTTCTCAAACGGGGACCCCGATGGGTGATTGTAGCCAAAGCCAATAAACATATCTCTCCCCTTTTGATTTCCTTTTTTGTTTTGACCCAGATCATTTCCTCACATCCTGATTCCCAAATCTCCACTTGTTTGCAAATTTCGTCTTTTGTGATAACTGTTATCCCTCCTGGGTGACGCCCTTTCGTACTCCTTTTATATTTTGTTTTACTCCAGACCTTAAATCCCGGTATTATCACATTTTTGATAGGCGGCAACCATGTCTCTACTATCCCAATAATCTCACTCTCTCTCATTAAATCTATAAATTCATCATTTCCCAGTTTACTTAGTATACCCTTTATGTTGATTAATCCCACTACCCAGTCTAGTTACTTGTTCATAGGTATATCTGATGCTACCAGGGCCTTGCTTCTCGTTATTCGTGGTTTTTCTATTTGTATAATAGATCCACTTGGGGAACTAATTATTTCCTCCTCTGACCCTCTAGCTTCCTCTGACCTAGTCAATCCTTTCTTTGCCCGTATGTCCTTTAAATTTAACGCTGGCTTACGTTTCTTTTCTTCTTTTCTCCCTGCGGTGTCTTGCTTTCTCTGGATCACATCTCCTTCTTGGGTTGATCTCCTGGGTTGGTGATGTCTGGTTTCTGTCGTCACAACATCCAGTTCGTTGTCCCTGCTTGGTAGGTTTGCACACGTACCTGTTGACTCAGGAGTGCTGGCGTCGCTCACTGTACTGCTGTTCTTCCGCTTAGCTGACGTATCAGGACAATGCCCTAGCTCACGAAGTTGACCAGCTGTCCATGCCCTGCTCCACGAATCGTCTGATATAATAAGTCTGTTTCCACGTATAAAGGCTTTTAGTCCCGAATGCCTAGCTTTTCCTTGATGAAAACGTAGTGTTCGTACATTCTCCATTTCTTCCTTGTCGAGGTCTTTCTTTATCCATATCTTCGTGCCTTTCAAGTTTCTCGTGTTTTCCAAAATTTTGCGGGCCTTCAAACCAGATACCATGCAGACTTTTACTGGTCTTTTTCCCACATTTCTTCCTAATCTGAAGGCGTTATCAGTATCACTATCGTTGCACTCTATTTTCAAATTCTCTCTGATTAGAGAGAGTACTCTATCAAGTCATTGAAGTTCTCTCTTCCTGGTTCTGCCAATCCGTAGATTATTATGTTTTTCTTCCTCTCTTCTTTCGACCGTGTTTTTTCTTTTTCCTCGAGTTTCCTTAATTTTTCTTCTACCTCCAGTGCTTTCTTCTTCAAACCATATATTTTGTTTTTATTTTGTAATACACTCTCTTTAATACCCTTCAGTTCTGTTTGTATAAATGATTTCAAGTCCTTGAATTCATTTTTTTGTTCTAGTAGCATTTCTTTGGTTTTTTCTGCATGGCATTCTTGCATGACCTCTTTAATCTTCTCAATATCGTCCCATGTCAGTCCTGGGCCAGGGTTCATCTCCACTCCGCCAATCACTAATAGTACCATCACTACAACTAATGACACTACTGTATGAGTGATGTTGATATCGTTTTTCACTGTTTGTAACGACTTCTTCCTACATCGGGCCTGCCATCTGCCTATAGCACATCTGTATTGTTCAATTGACACTCCCATGTTCGCGCACTCCTGTACTTCCCGCACGTTCAGCACTACGTCCGTTCACCTCGCTGGCTGAATTGCAACTGTGCATAATAGGATATCAAATTGACAAAAGTTGTGGTGAGGGTTGCGTAATTGTGAGATTGCATTCGGGAGATGGTGGGTTCGAATCCTGCTGTCGGCAGCCCTGAACATGGTTTCGCGTGTTTTCCAATTGTCACACCAGGCAATTGCTGGGATTGTACCTTAAGGCCAGGGCATCTATCTTCCCAATCTTAACACTTTCCCATCCT